>NC_092821.1:130649458-131021958 GCF_023375885.2 Dermacentor andersoni
AATGACTTTGAAAAGAAAATTGGGTAAATTAAGGTCTGCGTGGGAATCCGAGCCGGGCCACCGAGGTGTGAGACGAGCACGCGTCCCCGCTCCTCAGCGCCTCCACAGTTCTGGTTAACTAACGGTGTGCCTAGTGCTTACGTCATTGCACACTTAAGACGTAAGCGGTCTTAAGTGTTTCTGCCGAATTTTTTTCGTATCTGACTGACAAAACGCTGCCGCTATGGGATTCAGCCTAGCTTCGCAACGTGTACTGTAGGTGCCTTATTGGAAAGAACGCGTTCAATATTCTCCCTAAACAGCCGGCGGGTATTTGCCATAGTACGGAAAATATGATCATCTTCAAAATGCAGCGGCCATCTTAAAAAGCTAGCTGCTGCTGCTCTGAGGAAGACGGGAACATCATTGTCGAAACGTTCGCTCACAGTTCTGTCTTTTCTTGTTCGGCTGCTGCTGACTACTTTAACTCGCCATCTTCCTTTAAGTCGTTTTTCGGAGTTCAAGTTTGAGAAAGTTCATCACAGTCCCCGTGAAGGCCACATTTGCTGCTGTATTTTCGTCTTATTGTATTATGCAGGTGTTTTAACTAACTAACTAACTAACTAACTAACTAACTAACTAACTAACTAACTAACTAACTAACTAACTAACTAACTAACTAACTAACTAACTAACTAACTAACTAACTAACTAACTAACTAACTAACTAACTAACTAACTAACTAACTAACTAACTAACTAACTAACTAACTAACTAACTAAATGTACCCATAAAAACTGACTGAGTTATGAAAGTCGCTGGTGGAAGAGGAGAACATGATCTAACAAGTCTCAACTATTCCCCAGCGCATATAGACTGTCACTATAAAATGCGATTGACGCATCCATCAGCGCAGTACGCATTTACAACCGTAATCCCAGTACGCCTCGTCTACCTTGGACGGCGCTGCAGCGATTTAGTGTAACGAGATTTATGTGGTTCCTTTCGCCATCGCTTAAAACAAGGAGGAGGAGGAGGAGTTGGAAAAGAAAAAAAAGAAAGGTAAGCTTAAAACAAGTCCCCTCTTTCGGAAATGGTGCGAACTGACCTCCCATCAGGCAAATGCCCCTCTGCGTCTTTTTCTCTTTTTTCTTTTTTCTCCGTTACGTGCGTATTGCTCTTGATTGCTTTTACGACCTCACGAGAGTTCCGTGTGGATTGGGAAACGTAATGGCGCGCCGTGATCTTTCACCCGGATGGCCACGCTTAGTGCGTTTTTCTTTGATTCTTGATGTGTTCCGCTTAACCGCTGCTCTTTTTCTCAGTACTTTTTATCCCCCTCCTTACCACCGATACACACGTTGAGGTGTCAACCACCAAAGCGAAAATGTTAGCGTGGTTTTCCTGTTTCGATAAGCACTTCCTTCTGCTATTTATCTTAGTCCCGAACTTCGCGATACTTCCCCGAACTTCTTACGAGAGCGAAACAAGACCAAGATTGAAAATAATTAGGCAAATCCAACACACTGATTGAAATCTATGGGAAGCGACGTTCTCGTGAAGCAAACAATTAGGCGCCATAAGAATAAACGTGATGCATAAAATTGTCGTTTATTCTCACCCTATGCAACGTGTAATGTCGTGCAATGTTAACGCTTATCCAGTGCATAGGTTCAAATTTTGTGCTGTGCATTGTTTATATTTATGCACTACAGCGTTTACAAGCTATTGTCGCAATGCACGCGAATGCGCACGGCGAGGCACCTACGCGGTGACGTCACGAGGGCGAAATAAATGGTTGATGTCAGTCGAGCGAAAAAATTTGGAGGACGCTTAAGCTTCGCGTTTGAGAGCGGACCGTGATAGCATTCAAAGATTTCCGATTGCTTCTCACGCTTCATGACAACTGCAGCTTATGTAACCGTTATGTTCACCGAGAAATGCTGGCAGCGAACGCTATGCCCGAAGGCGAGCTTTGTGGCCTTCTTTATTTAATTTGTTTGATGGTGTGCAAGGAATCGAGGCTCGTACTAAGACAGACCGCAAACGGCAGCTAGAAAATGCTATCGCGTTAAAAGGTGTCTGTGTTTGAGTTTCCGCGCGAACGAACTATGTTTTCTCGTGTAATCAAATTACAATCCGACGCTATCATGTGCGCAGATTGTGTGTAAGTCGTACTTTAGGATGTTTTACGTATTTTACCTTGAGAAATTCAATTAGTTCAGGAATTTTCCTTGCGCCACATGGAGGGCCTGCGTGGTTGCGTATGCACGGTTAGAAGCGACGTCCGACGCTGGACGCTGGATGCCGACGCCAGATTTTTTGCGACACAGGGCCATTAACGCTGTCGCGTTAGAATGGTGAGGAGATACACAAAAATGCACGACACAAAAGACAGTGGAAAGGCTTGCTATTGTTCGTTTGTTCTGTGCCTGCCTGTGTGGCGCACACGCTCTAAGCGACGTGATCGTCGTACCAGCCGTCTAAAAGGGCTACTTGTCGGCAGGAGAGAAACGCGTGAGAATGCGAGCTACTTCACAAAGAAAAACGGTTGTGCCTTAATGGTAAGAGCATGTGACATTTGTGCTGGGAGACCCGCCCCACTATCGGACAAGTAATTTGTTTCGTTTATTAGTTCCTGTCTTTTGGGGAGCGAGTTCCTGTCTCTTCCTTCAGATAAGGGAAGATGGAACGAGAGAAAGAAAACGAAATTAAACGCATGAATGAAGAAAATAGAACGGGAAGGTATAGCAAAGAAAGAGGCAATAAACCGAATAAAGAGAGAATGGAGGGACGAAGCGAAAAAAAGAAAAAAAAAACATAGCATGTGATGTAGTTTCCCGCCGATATTTTAATCTAGTATTCCTACCTCTTTTGTTGCTGCTTTCGGGATCCGATTCTCGTTTTTTCCGAATGCCGCAGCCGGTTCCAATCCGCTCGCTTTGCTCGGAACTCCACAGTTCATTACGAGGCCTTCGCAACACAAGCGTGAAGAAAAAAAGAAGGAAAAAAGAAAACAGAGTCAACGTGACAGTTTTTAAATTTCACTTTTTTTGTGATACCAGGAGATTGAGATAGCTACGGGCTTTCGCATACTACATGTACAGTGCCAGCAGTACAACACAAGCCGTAGCAGACGTTTGCAGCGCTGGCTTTAAATAAGCTTTATTTTTTAAACATCTCGGGCAGCACGATGCACCTAAAGTCACACCACCTTGTCACCAATAGGGGTGCTGCACCACACATAGGCACGTCGGACAGGACGTGCAAATCCGCGTGGACGATAAAACATCAAGAACAGCAAATAAAAAAAATAATAATGAAAAAAATCACGTTGGCGTGTCCCTTCTACCGACTATGCCTATGCCTATGCCTATGACTATGCCTATGAGTTAGAGATGGAGTGCTTACACATGCATCACCCAAGTGCGCCGTCTTTCCAGCTTCAATTATTTCACGTGTTAGGCGGTCCCTGTAACTCTTCAAAACAGTGAACTTGTCACACGCGGGAGAGAATTCCCATGATTTACTGTGGGCAGCTAGCCGCTCTACAAGAGGGCGTCTTACATTTTAATCGCGGGACCGCATTCTGTCGTTGAAGCAGCGGGCCGTCAATTAGGAACTAGGCAAATAACAGGAAAATATATTTTGGAACTAGCAACAGAAGATAATTGGCCCATTTTGAAACTGGTGTATGGTGCTCGCTGAAAAAAAGAAAGAAAGAAAGAAAGAAAGAAAGACAAACATAAAAAAAGAAAGAATAGGAGCAAGCTTATTCGCACTCAAAAAGAAATAATGAAAGATAAGTGATGGAAAAAAAAAAGCGCACGAGCACCCAGGGCAAAGTGTAAGTTCTTGTGTGTCGCACACAACTTGCACGTGGCATGTAATGAGTGTGTTTTGCTGCAGCGAGCGAATCTTCCCGACAACGTTGAAGTTAGAAACGTATTTAGCGTCAACAGAAATATTAGCAATAAGGTACGTCAGGCATGGCAGAATTTTTTCTCGCGATGGTAGGCAAGATCTCCGGTGGCCATTAAGAGACGTAGCCACGTGTGCCCATGAAGGTGGGTGCTTAAAAGGAAGCTTTAGCTCGGGGGCTCCTAAATAAAATACATGGGAAAGGAGAAATCATTTTTCTTGGCAACCAGTGCACCAAATTTGATGGGGTTTGTTGCAGTTAAAACAAAAAGTTAAATATAGTGACAGTTTGTAGCGAATTTACGATTTAGACCATCAACTCCTTTCTTAAATAAAAATTGTTGAAAATCGAATATTTTCTGAAAACGAAACTATGACGTTCACTGCTCTGTAACTGAGCAATGACAAACGATATTACAGTTCTGTCAATTGTATCTAATAGTGCATCCAAAGCGGACAAAATTGATTTATTATATGCGACTCTCAGATAGACCACTAATATGTGATTGGAACTTTTGTAACACCCTTGCAAACGATGTAACAAATTCATCTTAGATGCAAATTGATAAATCAAATTGGTTCGCTTTAGATGCCCTAACGGATGTAGTTTACATAAATGCGCTACCTCTTCTCAGTGTAGAGTAACGAATTTGTAAGCTTCGTGCTTCGATTTTTTTCGAACTTACCAATTTTTTAAAGTTTCTCTCAAGAATTCGGGTCGTAAAACAAAATTCCGCTTCCAGCAGTCATTAGAATTTATCTTCCTCTCTGAAATGCAACAGATTACATTAAAATTGGCCAAGAGGTTATTTCAAAAAAGCGTTTCTCCATTTTACATGTATATGTATAGGTGGCAGCGGAGTTGGGCCTGAGCTAAAGTTTCCACTTAAGGTGAGGCCATAGCACGCAACTGCTATTCTTCCGTTTAATAAATGATGTCCACTTGGCAACCAGTGCAACGACGTTACAAAATTTTGTTGATGAAAAGAAATGTTTGTGATTTTCTGCAAGTGGTCTTATTCAGAACATCACATTTTGTTCTGCAAGACCTGGAAAAATATTAAAATAAGAAACAGATTTAGAGAATCAACTTGCCAACGACCGTCCGCAACGTGAATATATTGAAATTCTTTAATTCTTGATTTAACAGAAACTTTCAAACCAACGAAAAATCAGGCTCCTAATTCATAGCGGACGTTTAATACTTTCACGGATTACACGATTTTTTCGCAAAATTGTTGTCCAAAAGATATGATTTCTTTCCTTTTTTTCAATAATGTGTAGTGTAATAATTTGTTTTTGTTTTAAATACATTAATAGACGCATTTCACCGTAATATACTGTCTTCTTTTATAACCTTAGGACACAGTTGGAAAGTTTCTCTTTCGAAATTACTTTTTGGCGTTTCTAGGTGCAAGCTGCTATTCGCTGCAATATAAATAAACACGTAAGAATAAATAAAAATAAGTTTCGTTTGGTTAGTGTGGTGGCAAAGTACTCAACGAAGCGTTTAAGAACTACCCACCGTGGTACCTTAGTGGTTATGCCATTGCGGTGTTGAGAACGGCAGCCGCATTTTGACGCTGGATAAAAGCAAAAAACTCTAGTGTACTGAATAATTTAGGTGCACGGTAAAGAAAACCGGATGGTTAAGATAAGTCGGGAGCTGCTCACTGGGACGTGCCTCATAATGAGGTCATGGTTATGGCACGTTAACCTCCACAATTTACATTAAACTATAAAGAACTGGACGTATGGCACTCTAGGGAGAGCCTGGGACGGTTTAACGCAGTGATTTTTCATTCAATGCAATACCGTGTCGCGCTTCGTCAGTGATTAGAACAGTTCTTCACCCGTGTTATCAACGGGATCAGCCGACTGTGAACGATGATGACAGTGGCCGGGAACTGAGCGAAATGAATCGCCGCATTGCACCGGCTGCTGTTACTCTATTGCTTGAATTTTTATTGCGATAGCGTTATACGTGACATTCGTCTGCCTTCATTCTTGGCATTGACCTAAAAAAAAAGAAGTAGCGGACTTCTGAGGCAGTATTCGCAAAGTCGTGGGCGAACCGATAGCGATGCAACAACGTCGCTGCTATCACCTGTCATTTAGAATTTCTGGAAACTGTTCAAACTTGTATTTCACCGTAACACCTGCCTCCTAATTTGCATACATGCTAACCATCCCTTATGCAATACCCAGAATGGGGTCTTTAAGGCAATAAAATGAAATGAAGCGAAGAGCGCGATACATTTCCCGTGCATTCACAAGGATTCTAAAGCGTGATGTGTTGCTTAGGTGCTTCTCAACCATAGCACCCTGTACGAAGGTGCGTCTAGGAAAGCGGCATGGGCAGAGAAATTTTCAGCGATCATCATCATTGTCGGCCTATTTTTATGAATAATTGATTCACGTGGCTTAACGTCCCAAGCTAACATCTGAGAGGCGGCGTGGTGTTGGGGCTGCGGATTAATTTTGACCAGCTGGGATTCTTTAGCGCGCATCTATACCTTTATGTGCACTAGCGTTTTTGCATTTCGCCCCCATCGAAGCGCGGTCACAGAGGCCTGGGATAATACGTGCGACCTCGTGCTCAGCAAGCAGAATGCGCAAGCCGCTGCGGTGAGTCCTATATTAATGTAGTTTCGTTGAGCGGAAATACGCGCGGGAAAAAACGAACTATACACAGTACCACATGACGCACCAAATGGCCCAACAGTCAACGCTCTTGAATTCCCATATTTATGTTCACTGCAGGACGAAGACGGCTTCTCGCAGACAATCTCCATCTATTCCTGTCTTGCATGAAGATGATTGCATCCTACAGTATGAAATTTTCTAATTTCATCACCCTACCTAGTTTTTTGTCGTCGTCGACTGCCGCTTCCATTCCCTCGGTACCCAGACTGTGATTCTGTCAACCAGTTTCCGTCTCCTATTCGGATCACACGGTCCATCCAACTCATCTTAATATCAACGAGCAAATCGGCTATCTCCGTTCTCTTTCTAATCCACACCGTTACAACATCGTGATGCGTTAAACTGTTTTACACCCCTGTTAACTCTGAACGTTGCTCATCTTTGGAATACATTAAGTTTACTAAAGCGTCTAACACGCGGAATGTCCAGCCTCTAAATATAACACCTTTGTACGCCTGGACTGACAAATTCAAGTATAGTTTTTTTCCGATCCATCGAAATGTGGAACCAGCTTCACCCTAACACACGAAAATTGACACCTGATAATTTTGTTATGGCAATCACTGGTTGATGCCCGTGATTCCCAGGATCATGTATTATATACTATGTTTATATGCATATATGTATGTATTGAGACCATTTTTTTTCAACATATTCCTTGCACTAGTGCTTTGTTGTGTGCCTCGTACCTTCGATTTGAGTACCCCTTTGCTGTAGGCGAGGCGCCTTTGATTTTGTACCCACTCCTTCGATAACCTTGTTAGGGTTGCAGTATGTATGAATAAAAAAAAAGGACGCCAAAATGCTGAAATGCACGTTGGTGACTGTAATGTCATCGCAGTAGAGTCGCTCAGGTGTAGCGTGATAACCGATGAGCTTTATTATTTTCTTTTTTTGTCGAAAGCCCAGCGAGAGACACGGGGTGTCTCATGAATAGAAAAGTATAGAATGCCGTAGTAGTTGCTACGCATTTGCGTATATGCGTGCGTGGTTTCTCGAACTCTCTGTTTCTAGTGAGACGGAGCGAGCGCGCGAAAATTCGGTGTGGCGGATCGTGTGTTCAGCTCACGCTGTCACCTCCACCCTGCTTTTTTTCTCTCCCCTACATTAAAAGAATCGACATTTGGGCACGCTTTTACTGGTTGACCATCTTGCAGGGGCAGCGCAAGGTGACAAAAACAGAAAGCGGGAAAGACACAGGATCGCGCTGAACTCGCAACTAAGTTTATTAGAAAGCATACATGTACTTAGTATTATCACCTACACCTACGTGCTCCCATCGAAGGCGTCATTATCAGTGCTCAGGCAAACCGCAAAATCCTATCGCACTGCCTCAGGAATGTAGCAGGCGGGTCTGATGTAAAGGTTCTTTTTCTGTTCCTAACAACACGATAAAAATTTGCGGTAAGATTAATAGGAAGTTGGCACAGGGTGCTTCAACTTTTACTAAGAAACGCTGCACTGTTAACTGCACTTTCCCATATGTGCATTGTAGAATGGGAGTTGTTTACTAGCTAATGCTTTCCTGAGGTCACGTCTATATCGGCCAAACTGGTTGCTGCCTGAGCATCAGATTGTCATAGCAAGAACGCTCACTAGCGGGAAATGCCCAGCCACATTTCGTTAAGCATTTCTCTAACATGGGTGTGCTCCAATCTTCGAAGAGACCGCACTCCTTTCCGCGCACATCAATAAGGTTACGAGGTAGATTGTTGAGGCCGTCTATATACGGAAAAATCACAGCCCGAGCACTCCGTACAGATGGTTAACCAGCGAAGCTGAAACGTGCGGCCACGGTGTTAATAATTAGGTTAAACCCGACGGTTCATTAAACGACGGCTTGGTAGGCTGCCGGATCCCCCGTAAGCAGTTGCTGCTTGCGTTCGGCTGCACGTGGTTATTCTTGGGCCCGGGCTGCAGCATCGGCACGGCGTAGACGAGCTCATTTCCGGTTCTGCTCGCGGCGTTGTTGATCAAAAGCTGCCTGCTCCTCAGGAGTACGCATGACGCGTGAGCTACCCATTTCGGAGCCGAGTAAAAACTTCTGCGCGTGCGCTCAGCTACGACAGAGAGCAACGACGTCACTACTGTCGCAGCTGGTCTAACACCACCTAGATAGCACAAGTCCTTTTCAATCCAATCTGTGATGTCATGTTACCTGGCCCGAATGCCATAGAATACAATGGGGATGCTCCCTAGTATGCAACAGTGATTCTGAGGTCACCGCTTTTTCACGCCAGCCTTACCAATATAAATTTCGGGCCAGGTAGCCTGGCGTCATGGATCGGAGTAAACATGCCTTGTGCTATCTAGGTGGTGTTGGCTAATCTCGTGCCTCTCTTTTTCTCTCTCTTTTTTCGCACATGCGCATGGGGTTGCGCCATAGTAGTTTTTGGTGTACAGACGACCGACAGATGGACGGAGGGACGAACGAGTCGGCTAGCCATATACAGCTTCGCTGTAAAAACGAACACGTTGGGAAAGAATGCTTTAATTAACTTTGCATGATAGTGAATTTGCATTTTTAAAGCACCTTTTAGTATAGAATTAGATCACAGGGCTTTGCTGTTTGCCTGTGAACTGATAGTGACGCCATCGATGGGAGGACACGCGGGTGTAGGTAGTAATACTTAAGATTGTGTATGCTTTCTAATGATGTTGGTTGCGAGTTCAGCTCTGTGCTGTATCTTTCCTGCCTTCTGTTTTTGTCGTCTTGCCTTGCCCCATCAAGATGTTCTTATACAAATTATTTTGCTCCTTTCCTAACGTGTAGCTTTTGTTGTTGCTTTTTGTCGTTCCATGTTCTTTAACTTGTCCACTCTTTAAGGTAGGTTTGCTCAGCTTCTTCCCTAAGGAATTCTTCCCCTGACCAAATAGTAGCCTGCAGAGGTGCACGCTTTACAGGGGAGCGGTTGAGATTGCATGTGGGGAGCTGGAACACTTGGCCTAAGAGGAATCGATCCAGCAGGGCAGCTAGAGGCGCATAGCTGTAAAAAAATAAATGAATGAAAAACAAAAAGAAAGGAAAGTCCGTTCTCTTACAGAGGCGGAAGCAAAAAAAAAGATGAGAAGGATCTCGCACATTTGGGACAGGAGACAAGTGTCCATGCGTAAAACGAAAGAATAAAGTAGCGCGCGGGTCTTGACGAGGTTGGCCAAAGGGACAAGCGTAGAAACCTCTCTTCAACACTGTCTCATTGACAGGCGGTGCTTTTTTCTGACCGGTGCAAGAGGGTGCGGCTTGAAACGAAGCGAAAGAAGAAAAAGAAGAAGAAGAAGAAGAAGAAGAAGAAGTAGTAGAAGAAGAAGAAAGTGGAGGAGGGGAGGAGGAGGGGAGGGGGTCTGTGGACAGGAATGAACATTGCAGGGTGCGATGCGTCAAGCTGTAGACACCCGCCGTGGTTGCTCAGTGGCTATGGTGTTAGGCTGCTGAGCACGAGGTCGCGGGATCGAATCCCGGCCACGGCGGCCGCATTCCGATGGGGGCGAAATGCGAAAACCCCCGTGTACTTTGATTTAGGTGCACGTTAAAGAACCCCTGGTGGTCGAAATTTCCGGAGTCCCCCACTACGGCGTGCCTCATAATCAGAAAGTGGTTTTGGCACGTAAAACCCCACAATTAAAAAAAAAAAGCTGTAGACAAAAAATTAACAAGGCGCAAGCAGAGCTTCTCAGAGTGTGACACAAGGAACTAGTGAGAACGGCATCGTCCTGCTTGCTGCAATGATTTCCTCAAAGTTGTTCACCCTTGTCCATTTTGTTCTCTTTTGTGCGGACAACGTTGCAGTATGCAAAATGAAGAATGTGACCCTCAAAAGAAAAAAAAAAGTCTAGGGAGGATAATGAAACGTTTTCATGACACTGAAGAAGACACTATCAAATACGCGAATTAAGAAGTTTGCTAGCTTGCTGTTTAATTGGTTAACTTGTCAGAGCATGAAAACCAGTAACGTTAGCAGCGCTAGCGTCGAGCACTATCTTCGGCAGTCGAAAATATGACCTACGGGTAGAGTGTGCTGGCTATTTATGCATCCCTCATCGTACATTCCAGCATAATTGTCTGGTCCTTGCATAAATGCTAGAAGGTATAATAGTATTTGTTTGGTGCACGATATGTGATTAGACAGCATGCTTTTGCTATAGAACTGGCGACAAAGTTCGACAAAGACCCGATAAATGAAAGCGTCTACTGCGCCAAGCGATAACATTGTAGAGGTTGTTAGCCGGTGAAAAATTGCCACCGGAAAAAAAAATATAAAGAGCGTACATTTGTCTGTAATGATGACGAAATATCGTGAGAGACCAGAAGAAAAGTAGTTAAGGATTTCAAAGCTCAGCGTGATGAACATTGAGTTCCGCTAACTTACTTCGCTTGACTAGGTTTCGTCTTCCTATGATTTAAATTATTTCGCATATTGTTAATATCAGCAATGCGATTATTTCGGTCCAGCAATACTTCTTCTAATTCACTTTTATTCATTGCATTTCACGTAACTGCGCATTGTAGCATTGACGCTGCTGTTGCGTTCCCTAATGTAACCGGAGTTTTCTACTGTAAAAAGTCCCCATCTACCATTCTAGTATTTTCTGTCTGTTCATAGCACATCAATGATGGATTGGGTTTAACATTGTATGATGAAAGCAAACCAGTTAATCTATCCTTGCCAATGCCTGCCTTACAGGCGTAAGATCCTCGTCGAACGTCGCAGCACAATGCTTAGAGATGGAAATAAACGTTCTTCTTCTTCTTCTTCTTCTTATTATTATTATTACTACTACTACTGTTACTATTGTTACTGAAGACAATGTACTAGAAAATTAATCTCGGCTGCGGCGGCTGCATTTCGAGGGGAGCGAAATGAAAAAGCCCATGCCCTCTGCATTGGGGGCGTGTTAAAGATCCCCTGATGGTAAAAATTAACCGCAGTCTTCCAGAACGGCGTGCCTCATAATCAAATCGAGGTTTTGGTACATGAATCCCCGGAATACAACTTCACCAACAAGTTGCACATGCTACCCAGTAGTTTGTGTGATTCATAAATGTCTAACAGATGACGCCGAAACATCCTTACAATATTCCTTGCCTGCAGCATCAAATACTTGCCTGAACGAACATATCACTTTGTGAAAGAGAAGTTCTAAGAAAACAATCAAAACAAACTGCTCAGTAGGTATGTTGCAGAAGGGTATATATATATATATATATATATATATATATATATATATATATCATACGAAGCCAACAAACACTGACACCAAGGACAACATAGGGGAAATTACTTGTGCTTAATAAATGAAATAAAGAAACGATAAATTAATGGAAATTAAAGTGGATGAAAAATCAACTTGCCGCAGGTGGGGACCGAACCCACAACCTTCGCACTTCGCGTGCGATGCTCTACCAATTGAGCTACCGTGCCGCCGTTTCCCCATCCACTTTCTTGGGTATTTATGCCCAAGTAAAACCCTGGGAGTGCTGGCCAACGCCGCCACTCGCAGACCTTGGCGGCGGATGTGGAGCGTCCTTTCTGCCGCAGGCGTCACGAGAACGTGAACTTTTTGGGTGAAGGCGACTGGTCAATAAACCCACACATGCTACCTGAAGGCATCAATGTTACCGGATTCGGTCCCCACCTGAGGCAAGTTGCTTTTTTATCCACTTTCATTTCTATTAACATATCGTTTCTTTATTTCATTCATTAAGTACAAGTAAATTCCCCTATGTTGCCCTTGGTGTCAGTGTTTGTTGGCTTCTTATGATATGACTAATAAAAAAATTGGGCCCCTCGGTTAATCTCCCTCTTTTCTGCTATATATATATATATATATATATATATATATATATATATATATATATATATATATATATATATATATATATATACATATATATGTATATATTGGTGGGTCAACTAATCAGAATGGTCAACATAAAACTTTCCTGTCTGAGTTCTGGGGCCGTATTCTGAAACGTTCGCCTTCAGGGAAAGTCACATTCAATAAGCCAAGCGACTGCTTACCCGTGAAGTCGGCGTGCATATTACCAACGCGCTCTCTTGAACGCTTCACATCGCATGAGAGATCGCGCCCTGCGAGTCGGGTGTGTCGTTTTCGAGTGTAGTGGCCGCAGTACGGGTTCTGCGCACTGACTATGTTTGCTTACGGCCTCGTTAGGTAAAATAAATTGAATAAGGAAATGCGAAATGTTTTATTTTACATGAATCAACAAACATCGCCGCGAAACAACGCGTGTAAAACGCTACCAAAAAGGCTACTATAAACTATCACCTATCTTATCTCTACTACACTCCACCACCAACCGAACGCCAAGAGACGCCAAAAGACATGTTCATTTACTCAATACATGTCGAGGGCACCCATCGGCACCATGACGTTAAAACGACGTAAGCCGGAACTACTAGATGGCGCTGTTTAATTTCCGGTTTTGCTAAAATCTTCAATCAGCGCGCGCCGTTGGCGGAGGCGTGGCCAGGGCGAAACTTTCGCGGAGGCGAACGTTTCAGAATACGTCCCCTGATTTCAAAGCCTTTTATGTTCAAAACTTGCTGCCGCTCAATCATATAGCGATATTTAAAAAAGGACGACGAGACAGAAAAACGAATGAATGAAATAAAAAAAGCACGTTGACCGAAACGCGAGTTTCCGTGTTTTTCTCCATGCTCTGCCTTCATATTGCCTTCACGAGCTCGATTTTCTAAGACGTCAATGCGATTTAGCGGCAATGAGGTGCACGTAATCTGAACCTTGGTTTCGGAACTTCGTCTCGTTAGGAAGCGTCGGACGTTAGGTGCGTGCTCGTGGCTTAATCCGCGGGAATTTGCGGACTCTCCGAACAGATTTCTTTTTCTTTTTTTAGGAACTGTCTCCGGGTGGTGTTAACGATCTCGCTTCTCTTTCAGACGTGCTAAAGCTCGCGACCTTCATTAAAGAGATTAGAGCGAATCCTCCTGGAGCGTAAGGATGAAAGAAGCTGTTAAAAAGACTAATCTCTCTTTCTTGATCACATTGCTGAGCGAGATAATTACCTGCCCCAATGTTAGTGAGGGATTAGTGAAAGATATTTACGCACAAGATAAAAACAAGGTGTATAGACTTGCATAGGATTTTCCTAGTTGCAACGAAACAATCGTGTGGGTGAATATGATGCGCAGCAGCACCCTTTCGCTGCTAATTAGTGAGCATTATACAAGAAAATAAGTGTTTATCGATATTATGTGAACGTAGAGTGCAAAAGACTTCCATTTAGTGATCTCACACTGCGTGATTAAGATATGTTTTCAGAACAATAACACTGTTCAAAGCAGGACAGTATCCGGGGTAAAATGAAGGGAAGTGGGCGGCATGTCACGGTTTCGGAAAGAGGAAGAAGAGAGGAAGGAGGTGAGGGGAGGTATGGGTGAGAATTCAGGTCCGATGTATTGCTCCCTTCACAGTAAATACAATGACTCATTCTTGCTGGTTGTGGCTGGCGCATCATAGCCCTTGCTGCTTTTGCGCCACTAAACCCAAACACAAACCTATTTTTGCAGGTCCACGTGCTTCAGCACTGACTTTCATGTTCTTCCTTGCTACAGAATTTGCTAAATTACAAGTTTTTGTTTTTAATTCACTAATCTATTCCTTCCATTACTGATTCATTCACTCACTCAGTCCACAATTAGTTTTCTGACTAGACTCTCCCACTCGTGCATTTCCTCACTCTACGCTAGCTAAACGACCCGCTCACTCCAGCATTGTTTTTTACTCGCTTACTCATTACGTCTTTCACTCGCTTAGTCAATCACTGACGGATCCGCTTAGCCGTTCACTCGCTCATTGAAACACTCGCCAGTTCCACTGCGTACGATTAATTCTCGCATTCTTTCGTTCACCTACTCGATCCCGAATTCGCTCACACCCTCGCACATTTGATCACCCGCTCACTCTCTCTATCTCATCTACTCTCGCATTGATTTACTCAACAACACTCGCTCACTCTTCCATTCGCACACTCACCCAAACACCAAGGGATTTACTCACTGATTCCCGCATTTTCAATTTCGCGTTTATGAAGCCATACCTGCTTATAACTGGATGGGGCAACAGCCCTACTAGTGACACTTGCTGCTGTGACAAAGCCATGGCACATATTCTTCGTGCATCTCTACCTGCGTTATTTTATTTTTTTATTTATTTAACAATACTGTAGGCCTTTGCACAGGCCCAAACAGGAAGTGGATTGTAAGATATACACACGAGCATGGGAAAAGCAGGAAAAAAGAACAAAACAAAAAATAGATAAAGCAAAAAAAAAAACTGCCATACAACAGCACTGGAATTCAATACAAGACACTTTCTTTTGTTTCACATGAATCAGGGAACAAAGTACTATAGTGAGCAAAGGCAAAGTATAGTGAGCAAAGTATAGTGAGCAAAGTATAGTGAGCAAAGGCAGGTACCATGTACTGCGTTGGAGACACCGTACTTGCAGCAAAAAGGCGGTTAGAACGGTCGTATGCGTTAAAGAGAGCCAGAGCGCTAAAGTTCCCTTCCTGCTATCTACGTGTCTGCGCGACAGGATGTGATAGCGACATGTGCCGCCTCAACTTTGTGCGCCGATTTATGCTTGGACACCTCACCTTCCTACAACACCCTTCGTTAAAATCTATTTTTCATCTTCCTCCGTGCAGGGTTGTAAACAGGATTTATTTCAGGTTAGCCACCCTGACTGTTTTTTGTTTCTCACTCACTCACTCACTCACTCACTCACTCACTCACTCACTCGCTCGCTCACTCACTCACTCACTCACTCACTCACTCACTCACTCACTCACTCACTCACTCACTCACTCACTCACTCACTCACTCGCTCGCTCGCTCACTCACTCACTCACTCACTCACTCACTCACTCACTCACTCACTCACTCACTCGCTCGCTCGCTCACTCACTCACTCACTCACTCACTCACTCTCAGTTTACTTGGACCGCCGGCTTCAGTGACCGAAGCTCCTTTACTGAAGCTTGGGCGCGTTTCTCCGCTCTCAATGGCCTCCGTTTTTCTGGCCTGAGAGCATGCAACTACCGAAGGAGGGTCCCGTTACGAGTGTTCTTCTGCTTCGTTTCTAGTTTTCTGTCACCTATTCACCCAGAGGTTCTTGTTTCAGCGACGAAAGTGGGTGGCCTGCCGCTGAAAAGCCATGCTCTTAGTATGTTATCGAGCGGGTGGGGCGCTTTGAAGACGTTGTCTTCCTTGATGGGGGCGGGGGGGGGGGGGACGACGAGGATATTGTGCTGAGCGGAGGCGTTCCCTACTGTCTTCTTTCTCTCAAGCGAAGAGCTTTGCTCGTTTTCTAAGCCCCAGTAAAAACTCGGAAATGCAAACCCATACTCACACCCCCACACACGCACACCATCAACCGACAGAAGCGGAGAAACATAAAGATACAAATAATATAATCACTGACGAGCACCGCGTTTGCACCACTTCGTGTACTTTTCGCAGGGTTCCTATCATCTTTCCTTTTGTTTTTGTTTTCTCATATTTCATATTACTTATAAGCAACCGCCTTTGTCGGCCTTCTTTCTTGGCTCGGTAAAAGAGCTGAACGAAGATAAAAGCTGTGCGTCTGTATTCGGGGTCTTGTCCGGAAATAAACACGCCGTGCCTTCGTCACCGAGCTATGTTGACGCTATCTTATGATGTTTTGCGTCTGCGCAGTACAAGCTTCTTCGGTGTGAATCCCTCTGTGCAGAATTTGCTCACTTGATCCTTATTATATTCTTACGCTTCCTAACAAGGCTACAAGACACGAAATTGCTTCTACCGTCCCATTTTTCTGTCTCTAAAATACCAAAAACAAAAAAGAAAACAAAAAGTTCCAACACAAGCAAGCTGCCCCCCCCCCCCCCCCCCTTCCTAGGGAAAACTAAAAGGCCCAGGATCACTCAAGCACGCGCGAATTTATCAAAACATTTCTTCCTACAAGGTAAAAATTCGTTTTCTTCTTCTATAATTTTGAATATTGCAAGTTTCCATCTTGCGCTGCTGTTTACTATTCAGTTGACAGTCGCAAGACATAAATTGCTTCTCCTTTCCTTGATGATATTTTCTGTTTTCTTATAGGGATGGGCGTTGGAAGTGGGCACATGGGGGCGTTGCTAGGCGTATGTTCGACGTCTCTTGCATTTTGCAGGAGAACGGCTGCTGGAAGGTGCCTTAATGTGTTGCTTACGCCTCAGAAGCAGTTTTAAACCATATTTAGTGCCTTACAGCGCACGCATATCAAGGCGGACCCTTAGCTGAAGGCCAACTTCAATTTACCATTACTAGTACAACTTAAAGCGCAAAATACTTCTCACCCACCCCACCCCAGTGAATAATTGTTGGACAGATTCAGGTTAAATTTGTTGGATGTAAAAGAGAAAATAGCATTATCGGGGCTGTTTAAAGCATAAATTTGATTTAGGGTCTCACAGTTTCTACAACTGACGATAACGGTAAGCTACGAAGAGTTATTGAAGCACAAACTTTGCAATTGTAATCTAGACATGAGAGTAGACATAAGAATTTTGTAATCTGGATCTGCTAGATCATCCACACTGGAAAAACATGATGTATTAGATAACGGCCTACACAAAATGTACATTGTTTGTGAGTGTATAAGCAGCGTCCTTGTCATAGATTCTTGATAAAATTCAGAGTAGTGTATAATATACTGTTTTTGTCCGCTTCACAAATTTGAGTAAAACGCAAAAGGTTGTAATATTTCTGATGAGTTTTGCAGTCGTAAACCTGTATTTTCCTTATATATATATTCATTTATACTCATATCAACCGCTATGAGTAACTACTACGAAATGATTTGCATAATGAATGATTTCGCAGGCGCCAAGCACTTCGCGATAATGGCGTTCGACTGTATTTTGACACTTATGATACTATAATAAGGGCCTTACTGTGCTCTGTAATTAAGGAAACAAGGATTTATAGGCGCAAGTCGGCCTCTAGATTCTATGCAGAAGTACGCTTATCGGGGTAATTAGACGACCCTGACCGACGCTTATCAGGGTAATTACTCACAGACGACCCTGATTATGAGAGGAAAATTTGCAGAAGAATAAAAGAATGAGTTGAATTGCATTCAGCAGGCATTACCAAATCCTGACTGGGAGCTCAGCCCTGTCGTTGAAAATAAAAGAATACACTTTTCGCACTCTACCGGTGCTCACTTATGGGGCAGAAACTTGGACGTTGACAAAGAAGTTCGAGAACAAGTTAAGGACCACGCAAAGAGTGATGGAACGAAAAATGTTACACGTAACGTTAAGAGACAGGAAGAGAGCGGTGTGAATCAGAGAGCAAACGGGTATAGCCGATTTTCTAGTTGACATCAAGAGAAAAGAAATGGAGCCTCGCAGGATTTGTAATGAGTAGGACAGATAACCGTTAGACCATTAGAGTTACAGAATGGGCGCCAAAAGTAGGGAAGCGCAGTCGAGGGCGGTAGAAATTTAGGTGGGTGATGAAATTAGGAAATTTCCAGACGCAACATGAGATCAGCTAGCGTAAGAAAGGGGTAATGGGAGGTTGCTGGGAGAGACCTTCGTCCCACAGTGTACATCAAAAATAGGCCGATGACGATGATGATAATGATGATCATCATCGAGGCACTTACGGAGAAGAAAATTGACAAGCGTCCACACTCAATAACTGTAAAAAATGCTATTGAAAAAAAAAAGCAAGCGAAAGAAAAAGATATAAAGAAGGCTAGGCTCAGAACTGTTCTGCATACGCGCGTCCCACGCCAGCCAAAAAAATTTCAGCTTCTTTTGCGTTTCGCCGAAGGCGCAGCGCGGCGTTCATCCACGAAATGCTTGCTCGATAGGCCGGCATTGTTTACGCATGCACGCTTGAGTACATTTCCATGTCAGCCGTCGCTGGAACGGCGAAACGCGCACTCCCGAATGCGAACGACGTCGCCACCGCGAAAGCGTCAATTTAGGGGCGGAACCGAAAACAGAGATGATGGATTCTCCCATCGGGAACTGAACTTTGAACCGCCCTAACTCAAGCGTAGACACGAATGCTATACAGACAGACTGTTTCCCAACAAGTTTATTCCAGTGGAATAAAGTGACGATGAAACCCTTCGATCGACATTGGCATGATCAGGTGCACCTGCTTCGGATCGAAATTCTGTGACACGCGTTGCGTTGCAGATTCAGCAAAATTATTTGAAAAGTTACTGGTGTCTTTTTAATGTGCAATCCGACATGTAAAGGTAACTCCTGAAAGAACTCGCAGATCCAACGAACATATGGGAAAAAGGCTTGCGCAAAGCTTCCTTCATTTCCATGTCATAGTCACTTCCATGTAGCTCAACACCCCTGACTCAATGCTGGTTCTGGTACAATTTTGTTCACTTAATTCCTTTCTCCACGCTGTTCTGCTTCTGTTGCTGACTTCATTTCTCTGAGGCCGACTTAAGCAATTTTATTTTGATTATTTCTTCCCTTTTTGCCCCTTGCTCTGCTGCATGTATTACATTCCTTGTGGCAGAAACCCCTTAATGGTGTATCGGGGAAGAGAGAGTATGCCCAATTGAACATTGGCTATTTGCTCATACCTAGTGAAATTGTACCTATTGTAGAATTACATATACCTAGTGTCTCAGGTTGTCTACGTAAAGAGCGTTTAGATAGGAAGCACGAACGAAAATTGGCAGTGGCTTAGCTCGGCTATGTCAGGCTATACGTAGCGAAAGCCAAGGCATAGCATGGTTAGCCTTGGTTAATCTTGATTGTATGTACAGATTAGTCTGGTTGTCTAGCTATGTTGCGGCGTTTAGCCAGTCGTTCGGAGCGCTGTTCGTCTGTTTCCTGGGCGATTCGTTTCCTCTTCATCTCGTTCCGATGTCGACTCCAGGCCTCCTCCTGCTTATCGAAATTGTCGCCGTCCATACTGCCGCCTCAACTGTAGTTGTGGCTCACGCGAGCTCTCCTTTTCAACCCTCCGACATGTTATCAGGCATGCGACACAGCTGACGAAGCGAGCGGAGGCGAGCGCAACGACGAGGAACGCGATGTCACGTCACACCAAACGGCGGTTTCGGAAAGGCGCGGCGCTGCGCAGCGGCGGAACACCTGTGGCTTGGTGCTACTAGTGGCGCATGCGCAGTAGTGATTAGGGAGCGAGAGAGAGAAATATGCGCAGCGAGGCGCGCGTTGTGACGTCATGTGCCTGATCGGAGTACCGCCACGGCGAAATCGCAAGTTGGGGGCCAGTGAAATTTATATTTACAGCTTGACAATCGTAATCTATGAAGCCTCCTGCCATGTACTAACGCGATACCGTTAAGGGCCCCATGTCGCAGAAAATGCGGTGTCTACGCCGCGTCGCTCGACGAATAGTCATTCTGAACCACAACCGCGCAGGCCCTCCACGTGGCGCATATCTTGTCTTACATTATTTACAAGGTTATTCCTCGGAATTTTGAGTCTGAACGCTCATAAATAAATGTCACGAAACAAAACACCGACAGCGCATGCCTTTTATATTTTTGTGACGAGGCCACGTCTCGACCACGTCCCGACGTGGCCACCGTTAGCGGCGTGCCGGGCAGCAGCAGCAGCAGCAGTGGGAAAGTCGAAGGAACAGGCAAAGAAAGTTTAACTAAAAAAAAAAAAAACAAGCGCAGTCGAGGATGGCAGAGAACCCAGGGGTGTAACGAAATTCGAAACTTTGCAGGCATAGGGTGAGGTCACCTGGCCCAAAAGAAAGGTAATTGGAGAACGAAGGGAGAAGCCTTAGTCCTGTAGTGGCAAGGATGCTATATAGTTAGATTTCTGGAGTGCAGGTGGCTCTGCAAAAGTGAAGTTGGTCGCCTCCATCTAGCTAGAGGCACAAAGCCCGAACCGGCGTCCCGCCGTATAGCACAGCGTGGAGTGCGCTCGTCATGCTTATTGACTGTGCGGGGTCGGGACAATGCTTAACTGATTGTGGCATGCCTTTCCGAGGGCATTGATACATCTTAGCAGCTCATGGGTGCACCATTCGCATAAAGGAGACGCGCCTGGTATACGTTCCCCCTGTAGCATAAGCTCTCGTTGTTTGCAAGCTCACGACCGGATTTTGTGCGTATACTTTTGCTTCAGTGTGGAATGGTTAGGAAAGTGCTCGTACAGACACGTATGATATTTACGCATCCAGTATTTAATCGTGTATTCCGTTGGGCCAACGCTCAAAAGAAAATGTATGGAAACAACTTTCTTGTAAATCCGTCACACTTTAACAACCCGGGCTCAGGTCTCCCATGAGGGGACTTCTAGGCCTTGCCTCGTGGCCGCTTCTCGGGCCCGTTGGACTGCCCACTCTTGTGTCTTGAGGTTGGAGCTTCGCAGAGCGGCAGCCCACTTTGACGCAAGAGCCTCCGGAGCTACTGCCATTTTAGCTGCTATAACAAGACACTCTCACAACGTGTGCGAGAGCGTATCTCTAGTTGCCTGACATAACTTGCAGAGAGCACTCGGGTATTGCGCGGGGAAAATGTGCCGCAATCGCACCATACTGGGAAACGTTTGGGTCTGCAGTTGTCGCCAGACGACTGCCTGGCGACGTTTCAGTTTGGGCTGAGGGCGGCGGGGGGAACATTTGCCTGCCTAGCTGGTAGTGCCAGGTGATGTCGTTGTATCTGACTAAGCGTTCTCGCGTGTTTCGCACCAGGAAATCCGGACTGGAAGAGTGGGTCTCCAATTCGGCGCGGCGGGTCAATCCTCGCGCAGAGTGGTGCGCTACCCCGTCCAAGTTATGGGGGCCTTCGTTATGTAGTTGCTAGCACATCACTACGTGCCAGCGTACGAGTAGGAGGTGAATGAGGGGCACAGTAGGAGTAAAATGTCACTTTCGTTCTTCAGGTCGGGGAGGGGAGGGGGAACTACTAAGCGTCCACCTAGTGGACTGAGTGGACTGTCCATTCCGGCCGCCGCTGATTCACTATAGCTGGACCAGCGAAAAGAAAACTCACTGTGGGCGCACCGCTTCCTTCTGGCTGGCGCCCCAGCCCAACCAATCAGCACTTCACTTCAGCACAGACCCGGGTTGTGACGTGCTGTGCGCATTTTTTGTGACCTTCTCTATTTGGTTTGCCCGTTTCGCGCAGTACCCGTGTTTGTAATAGGGAAACCAGTGAGACGCCTGCACAAAAAGGACGAGCGCTCGATTTATGAGAAAAGATTATCGCTGGACGAGCGCTGAAAGTGCAGCGATCATTCAGCCAGAACTCTCTGGTAAATAAAGTGAATTAAATTTTAATTCCAGTTCGCTTGTGTACACACCTGCATGCCCCACCGGCTTCCTGTTCGTTCACAAATATGTACCAACTCGCCCGGCAAAACATTTTGTTGTATTATGGCTTGAACACGAGAGCGCTTGTGTTCCAACTCCAATTACAAAATTGCAGAGTGCTGTATAATGCTTCGGATACACCACATCAGCCAGAAATTTATTCGAGCGTGCTGCGAAGAGAGCGGACTCTGCTTTCAAGCCGTGTACTATTTAAAATGAATGGGCACAGAATATAAATTCCATACTGAGCTTGCAGTGAACCAATATATACAGGTGAAAAGTTAAAGTATAACTGAAAAGTGTTTTCTGCTGTTACTATGTTTGTGTAGCATTGCTGGCTGATATGTTTGTGTTGTCGGAATATTTTATATTGGACAAGTTCATTGCATGCATTACCAAATGGTTTCGACGCGATGGATGGGTCACATCCATTTCTTTAGGTGCACTTAAATTATAAGAGAACGTCCACGGCGAAGTTTTATGACGGAAACTCTGGATGCAGTATGAGAATGTCAAGTGTTTCAGGGCGATAAATGCATGATTTGCAGTGCCTTTCTTGAGAAAACCAGCTCGGCAGTTTTGTACCAAAACTGCAGATTTCTTAATAGAGTATTGCGAAAAAAATACCTGGAGCAGATAGAAAATATGAAGTCTCCACATGTCCACAGCCATGCGACAGCGCTCACGAGAGATACAACAAATCAATAAATCAAGACGGTAGTCGCACCGTGTAGTCAGAAGTTGCTGGTGAAAGGTGTGTTCGGTCTTGATAAAAAGAAGCATAAAAGTATTTCTCGCCGACCAGCAATAGAGTCAGTGGTGACTATTACGAAGTCACATTGCACGAGAGGTCGCTCGTAATTTAACACATTGAAGGAGCGCTATTGGCCAAGCTTCCCGCCGGTTGCTTTTCTCGAAACTTGCGGCAAGAAATGGATGTAGAATTTTTTTTTTGACAACAACACACAATTGTCAACTGATAAACATCTCAAAGGGGTTTCTTCTCAATTTTCCTTTCTTATCTCGGAACCACGAATCCAGCCGAATGCCACGCGCATTCCCCGGCCACCTATGTTGGGGACACTCCCTATTCTGCCTCTAGCAATATGGCCCCCACGACTTCACTCGGAGGTGTTATATAACCTCCTAGTGTAGTGGACGTACGGTGGGCTGCTGCTGCTGATGATGACACTGATGACCGTTGTCTTTTCGCTCCCTAAATTTTGTTTTTGTTATAGTTTGGTGGTCTCGAGGCAGGCCCTCACAGTTACTCGAAATGTTCGCGTGGGCTGCTATTTCATGTTCTGCTTCGCGAAATTTCAGCAACAATGTGGTGGTGCTATGTTAAGCTTCCGTCTGTTTACGCAGCATGAGCAGCGCGAAATTCGCAGTTGCCGTTGAGCTCTCGTTGCAGCCGCTGGAGCACGTAAATTGACGGAAAGGCACGTATCCCATGACTGGAGCGTTTACTAGCTTCAGTTGATTGTTTAACGTACCCGAATACCGGCGACATAAACATGCCGATGGATGGATGGATGGAAGGTAGGAGCGGCCCCTTTGAACCGGGGCGATGGCAGTTGCCACCATGCTCAGATTTTTATTTTGCCTTTTATTTTTATTTTTATCTGTGTTGTGTGTTATTGAATTTCTCGATTTTCTTTAAATACGTCTTCCTACCCTTTTAACCTTATGCCAACAAGTACCGGAGGCGCCATCTCGTGGCGTTGAGAACAATCAAGCAGAACACGCACAGCTATTTCTGCAATTAACTGCTGTGTGGAACTCAGTTGCTGGTGTAAAGGCGTCACATACAGCATAATCACGGGTTTAGTACAGCGGCTTTCTTTTTCTGTTTTTTACTTTGACGAGGACAGCACGAAACAGAGAAATTGCACTTATGACACTTTGTGGCGCAGAAAACGCAAGGATATCTCGCTACCATTGCTCCCACTATCAGCTTTTCCTCCCACCCGCCGTATTCCGTGACCTGCAACAAGTTTGCGAGCACGCTCAAATTGGCACCCACTATTGATTTGTCTGCTAGACACGGTGCTCAGTTGGATACTAGAACCGTCAGGGGGATGGCTAGAATGCAGACTCGCACGGAAAGAGTTTAAAGTTGTAGATAAATGAGTCTCATTCTCTTCTTAGTCTGGTAGAGAGATAAGAAGAAGAAAAAGGAAGGGAATGTTGTCTGTATGAACGCTACTCAACTTGCTCTGATGTGGTACTAATTAGATGGAAGTTATGCAGTTCTGTTTTACATGTCGGCACACTTTGCACGCACCCACATTTGTCCAGACAACGTGTGAGAAAGCTCGCCAAACTGGCTAATTAGAGAAAAAACAGAAAGAGGGGAGGCGGGAAAGGGGCTCTTGCAACGCCACCGGCGCTTACACGTTGGTACGTGGCAACGGGAATTCGTGTTGAATAATAAATGCGTCCCTGGCTCTCTCGGTTTGACAAATTTCAATATATATGCGTGCGGGCTTGGCGTGTGGCACGCGAAGAACGCTACATGGCTCCTCATGACGTGCTCGGGAGCTCTTTCGCACGTCACGTAAACACGTAAACACGCACACACGCACGTTGTAAGGTTCGTTACAGCGCAATACAAGACACGAATAAAAGGAAGGTATAAAACGACCACTCAGCGCTGTGTCTTTGTTTTATACTTTTATACCTTCCTTATACCTGTGTGTGTGTGTGTGACACACACACACACACACACACACACGCACACACACACACACACACACTCACACGCACACACACGCACACACGCACACGCACGCACGCACACACACACACGCACGCACGCACGCACACACACACGCACACGCACGCACGCACGCACGCACGCACACACACACGCACGCACGTGCCAAAATCACGATATGATTATGCGACACGCCGTATCGGGGGACTCCGGATTCATTTTGTCCACCCGGAGTTCTTGAACGTACATCCAATGCACGGTATACGGGCGCTTTTGAATTTCACCCACATCGAAATGCGGCCGCCGCGGATGGGATGCGATCCCGCAACCTCGTGCTTAGCACCATAACGCCAAAGCCACAAAGCAACCACGCGGTTTAGGGCTAATTTAGATAACAATGCTCCTGCACCCTCATCAAGAGAGAGAGAGAGAGAGAAAGTGAGAGAGAGAAAGTGATCTTCGTCGATCATTTTTTGCATTTCAACGCATGGACATGGTGATGACATCATTCCTCGTGCACGCTTATATCCAATATTAAAATGTTTGATACCGTGCTAGGACTAAAAAAAATGCGAAACGGTTACTTATTATAGCAAACGTCGTAAAATTAAGAGTGCATCGGCACTTCTCTTTATTGCGGTCCTCGCAGGCTTTAGCGTTTTTCTCTCTTTCTGATCGAGATTTTTTGAGTCCGCTCAATAATCGGTGACAAAAGCAGACATATGCACGCCGAGAAAAGCTTTCTCGTTCAAAGTGCCGCCTCACGCCGTGATGACGTCTAATGGAGTCAAGCGGTCGCTCGTTTCTCAAACTCGTCTCACACGGGGATTGCTCTTAATCATCTTTTCCCCGGAAACTCTAATTTCGTCCTCTCCGCGAACTCGCCAGCGTACCAGCGCGCGCGCCGCTGTCAGATCTTACGTCCGCTAATCCGGAAGCTACCGTGTTGTTGCAGGCATAACCCACCCGCGACTAGAAGTAACACGCAACTTCTAGTCCTCCGACCGTTTAGTCAAGCCTAGAAATGTCGAACTAATGAACGGTTGTCGTACACGAGCCAATAGAACCTTGTCAAAATGGATAGCTGTCTTAAGTAGTCCCTCGCTCCCAGGGTCGGAAGGTATTACATGCAGTACAAAAATTTAAACAAAGCTGTTGAAGAATCTTACACGAGCCATCACATTGATGTCATAGATATTATTATTTCAAAAAAGCCGAACGAGGGAACACCAAAAAACGGAACACTGAGTAGCTCAACGTATGTGGATCACCTCGGGAAGCAGTTCACCATAGACTGTATCATGTCTGCGCAAATACTGGGAAAGCGTAAATATTTATAGGCAGCAACCAGGAAACTAGTTATGGTCTCAAAGTCGCAGTACTTCAGTCATGTTTGTTGTGTTCGTGTGCGCTATGTGTCAGTCGCACGTCCCTCTGCATATCATTTCACATTGTGACATTCAGCTGGAGTAATGACACGCTGGGTTTGCGGCCGCGCAAACTTCTCCAGTTTTCAGTAAACAACCTCACGTTCTCTTCTTGTCACTTTTTTTTGCATCCTGCTTTGGACCAACGCAAGTTCTAAAAGTCGTCACTAAAATTATGGCAACTATGGCTTTAACTGCGGCATGAGCGCATTTCTTATGGATATGTAAATAAAGCAGAGGTTAGCGCCGTTACTGGCACCGGCTGGTCCTTTTCGTAGTGAATGCCAAACTAGGAGCACAGAAAGATTAAAAAGCACTGGAGACAGCCAAATATCACAAACATTTGCTAACTTCCGTGCAAGGGTAGCCACAAAATAGAGCAAAACAACGCTAAGAAAGGCAGACAAAGTTTGGTAAACAAGTAAGCGCACACAAAAGAGTCTGCAAACAAGTACTCAAGATGAGATTTTCGCAGAAGAGACTTCTATACCCCATCACGTCTGCACTCTGCTTATCTGCATAGGAGGACACATCCCACCGTATAACAAAATCAGACGTGAGCTTTAGATTTACGACCGCTGGTATTAAAATGTTCATAGAGGCTTCCACCACGAATGTTTACTATCAGCCTAATATTTTTGTATTGTTCAAAATGGCTTTAAAACCCATGCGTGCTCTTTTCTATAGTCCCATCGTTGGCCGTGGCCCAAGAATTTATTTTTCAGAGTGTACTCGCGGTACCTCGGCGCTGGTTTCAGCTTCGTGGTAGCGGCAATTACCAGTGAATTACCGGCAAGTATGCCATCTTGCTAGTCGGCTTAACCTGTGCCCTACCCTGA
Source organism: Dermacentor andersoni (assembly GCF_023375885.2). Taxonomy (NCBI): domain Eukaryota; kingdom Metazoa; phylum Arthropoda; class Arachnida; order Ixodida; family Ixodidae; genus Dermacentor; species Dermacentor andersoni. The sequence goes on from NC_092821.1 coordinate 130,676,396, forward strand.
GATCAATGAAAACGTGCACTTTCCGATGTACACACCAAAAATAACTATACCACCAGCCCCCAACTGTTCGCGTAGGCGCCTTTCAAACGACCGGTACGCCTTGTTTAGGCCCCCGTGCTACACCCGTATTTCGACCGCTGCTGAACAGCCCAGTCCTCCTTCCCAACGGAACACTCTATCACGCCATCGTGTTGTACGCGGACACCTTTGAGTCGTGGTACGTTTACACCTGCGTGCAGTAGCTACTTTACGTGTTGCCCCTATAGATTTTTGTACGCAATCGGTAACACATTCGTAAATAGATTTCGCTGTTCCCCTGCGCACTAGATGGAGGGCACCTGTGTCAGAGTTACTGTCAGCCGCAGCTCAGAGCGTGCCATATGACTAGGAAGAAGAACGTAATTTAGTGCATGAAGTTCTTGTTTTATTACATGGCAAATTTTGTCTGATGAAATCGGCATGACTCGGCATTTGGGTCTACGTTATCGTGCCGAGGCTCGGCGAGCGCGATTGCGACAAACGTAAAGAATGCTTAGAGAGGAAGGAATTCTGCCTTGAGCCAGGATATGCTCTTAAGTTATTTTCACATTTGCTCATTGTCTGTACAGAATTGGAAAAACAAAAAGAATAGTAAGAGGAGGCGTTAAAATTCGCGGCCCACTTTGGTAATGTAGGTAATATAGTCAATCCGTCACCCTGAATATGTTGCGAGGGGTGTTCCTGGGGCAGAACTGGAGAAAACCAAAACGTAGAAAACTAGTTGTCCGTGACGAAGGAAGTTTTTTTGTCGTTGTTTTAGAATAAACAATAATTCCGCCATGCTTCTTGCCGAGTGTTGTCCACCTGCCAACTAGACCAACAACAAACTTTCTTGACGCGAATAGTGCCGTACATTCGAGAAAGTACGCGAGCATCAATGATTATTGGGAAGTGTGCGGCGATGCATATCGCAAACAGTCAACGTACTTTACGCGTCAGTTCAGACTCTGACGACCAAAGATTTTACTCCTCACTGTCGTTGTGTTTTGAGTGTTCCTTGTCTTTTAGAGCCAAAGTATGCCCAATGGAGACATAAATTACTGACTCAGGTTTATGGCAGTCCTTGATCTAGACCGTCACTACAACGTGACATCTGGCATACCGGCTTTCACAGGGTGAGACGATGCTGCGCTACACAAAATGTATTGCTTGTGCTTACGACTATCCTCGGCGAAGAGATTTCCCGGGCGTGTTAGCGACCTGTCACTGTCGCCAGGACTGTCATACGCGCGCTTGCACACGATGAAAAACAAGATATAAAAGAGGTTCCTTAGTGAGAGCATACACCTCCACAAGCGTTCCAGTTCCTGAAGTTCAAACTAAGCTTATTTCTTCACCGAAACGTTTTCATATGTTATAGGATAATCTCACGTGCTTTCCGTAAGCTATTTATGCAGCTCATTCATGGTTATGTACGACCCTTGTGGGATTCACGGTAGTTTCATACCAATTCCAGATGATTTTCTTGAAGTGGTAGCCGTGTTGAAGTATGGTTTCCATAAAGCGCATTTCGTAGCGAAACTCACGCTCATTGCTTTATTTCATCGCGCCGTCCTGTTCTACGTCCATATCGACATCGTTTCCTTTACAACTGTATCCGCTCAATTGGATCACCGATTACTTAATTTATGCCTCATGTGACACTGTCCGCTCCGGTTATTTCTCTTAATCTTACCAAAAGAATCACGCACTAGTGTTTGATACCTAGTCCGTAGTGTTGTCTCCATGCATATTAATAGTGCAACTGTCATTTTACACGCGGTGATCTCTAGGGATATTTATTTCCTTTTTTTGTGCCACCGGATAATTATTCTTTTTCCATCCGCTCCCAACTCCGATATGTGGGTGACCTAATTTCAGGAGTAATCCGTGTAACAGTTCTGTATCTTTAGATTAAATAATTGGGCTGTATACAAGAAGAGAAACAATATATAACAGCTGCGACAGAAAAAAAAAAAGTTGAGGGGCAGAAATAGCGAAATTTCCTATTCAAATACGAATATTCGAGAAAGATGACTTTGGGATCTCTGATAGAATTGAAATGCTTGTTTGTTCCTAAATCTCTAATCAAGAACATCAGTAAATAATAAATAGCAAGCTTGCGTGGAGTCCATTTCTAAAGAAAGGCTCTTATTTAAAATATTTGTTAAATTTATTAAAGTCGTTCACGACCGGACGTTCGGTGAAATGAGCTGCTTGCGAGTGAAAAGCAACTGAAATGGGATCATGTATTATGCTCCTTGATAGTGACATTATGACCCCCAGGAACCGCCTACACAGATCTTCAAGAAGGCCCGAGCCTGAAATTAGATTTAGGCTCACTTTATAAAACCCCAGATGGTCAAAATTATTCATGTGTCGCCGCTGTGGCGTGCCTCATAATCAGATCGCGGTCCTGGCAAGTAAACCCAGGGGAATTAATTTTCTTCTTTTCATTCTTTTCATCGATTGGTGCACGGCCGCGTATAACGGCGACCTAAAATGGGGTCACCGACGGGTAGCTGACAGCAAAAGGGTGAACTGAAGCAACGGCATGTACTTAATGCCAACCCGGCTTCCAAGGCCTACACGACCGGAATTCCCGGTCAGCTTCCAGATGAAGCACCAAATGGGTTAGCCATGATAAACCCTGGGCCGACCAGCTGCGCCTTCTTTTATTTTATGCCTAACTGCGCACGCTCTGTGTTTCTGCCGCGGTAATCCCTTCTTCGATCCGCATTGGCGGAGAAGCAGACTCGGCCTTTCGGCACGAGCTCAGCGGACGACGACATTATTTCTCGCTTATCTCGCGCTATCCCGACGGTATAAGCTCGTTCCGTGCAGCGTTCCATAATTGCGCGCACCGTCGTGAATGGAACAATTTCGCCTCGACCAATCTGGACCCGTGTTGAGGAAAATGTGCTCACGCTATACAGCTATTCGTAAGAGCAGATACTAGCAGTACTTATGTTATAGCTGTTCGTAGGAGCGAACACCTGCCACTCGCGATGTCGGAGGCGCCATTAACGAAGGCGCCCTGCCAATTGCAAACACCAGTTAAGAACGAAAGGTTTTTGGGAGTTCGGTTCCCCTGGGAATGGCACCTTCTGCCGTAGATTCCATTTGCTCCATTTGACAGAATTTACATTTGGGCCTGTTGGTGCAGTTCCATCTTAACTAAGTAACAGAGCAAGAAAAAAAATTGACAGTCACTTAAGTATCCTTACGGGATTTGAATGCGAAAGAATGAGGACTTCTCTACGTTATCACCTTAAATTAAAACTCCCCCGTAATCCACCTTGCTTTAATTTGTGCTGGAACCGCTTAAGCTTTGACCTTAAGCACGGTACACGATCGTTCTTGCGTTCCGTTCCATCTGGAATGCATCCACTGCGTTATAGGGACTCGAGCATACGACCTCCTGCTCTTTGCAGAAAGCCACAATCACCACTGAGCCTTCATAACGAGTTACGAAAAATTCGCTGGAGTGAAATGAATCTATGCAAAGGATACTGATGTGTCCCCAAAACGAGTAAAAAAAGACATTGACCGTAAACAAAACAGGTAGTACCTTTCCGGCCGCACTTGGAAGCACAAATGCGTATTTACCGTTGTCAAAAAAGAAAGAAAGAAAGGAACATTTGTTCTGCACCTTGACAATCGGTATGGCGAGGTTGAAAACTGGATGCTTCAGCAAAACACATTTTCCTTCACAGGCTTAGCGCTGCATCAGATCTTCGTCTTTAGTGACTTCTTCAAACTTAAGTCTGTTGAAGATCCCCTCGGACAAGAAGACGCGAAGAATGCTCCTGGAAATTTTCAACATTTCCGGATCGATTCTGTCCTTCCAATTGACGTTTAATGGAGGTGCTCACTTCTCTAAAAATATTTAATCTGGAAGGCTGTATCAGTTAATCTTGTCGTATTTCCAAAAAAAAATTAAAAAGAAAGACAGAAGTACTTGATGGCGAGACAATTTCCTTCTTTACCTGGGCCTCGTCCATACACATTTGGAGTAAATGAAATGGATCCTCGCGTGTGTTCACCTTGAGCGCCCCTGCACAGAATTAGCGTCGTGCGTGAGTGCACATCGCCGAAGATACAGAATTCGCTTCTCGTTCTTTACCTTTATATATTAGGGAGAGAGAGAGAGAAAGTTCGAAAGAAAAGAATGCATAAAAAGGCAGGAAGACGAAGCAGAGGTAGTTCTGGTTGGCTTCCCAACATTGAAGATAGAGGTAAGGAGACACAAACAGAGACAGAGCAGCGTACACAATAAAGTGGTAGCAGGAGGCATTCTCGGCGTCCATTAGTTTCGTAAGCCTCAGGAAACCCAGCTGCGCAGATGTAGACTTCAGCTCGAAGTTCTTTTCGGAAGCACGGGCCTGGAACTTTCCCTTCAAGTAGTGGAAGGCTGTCAACTCTATCAAGAACTGCGCGCATCACTTGCCTTTCCGCACTACAAGCCATCAGTGTGCACAGCATAATTGGCTAGAGGCTGAACTCCACTAGGTGCGTGCCGTAAGCGCACGTCTGCTCTGTGTCTTTTCTTCACGTCTATTCCACATCTTTTCTCTACGACTATTACACTTATGTTTGTATGCGTGTCCTATTTAAACCCGGCTTGCCCCATTCCTTGGATGGGCGAGTTACAGCTTGTGACATAAAGGTCCCTCAGATTTGTGTAATCCTTATGTAGACTATATTGCCGGTGACCCCAAGCTAACTTGTGACATTGATAGAAAATTAGATACAAAAACGTCTTTGCATCCGGGTCCTATTAAGTCAACGTTAGTGTAACGTTGGACTCTTCCTTTGCTACTTGAGGGACAACAAAAAATGCTCGAAGTTCCGCGCTGCCTTTAAATACGTCAAGCAACCGTTGTAACAGTCGTAAGCTGCCTTACGAGTGTCGTAATAAACAGCACTGATGGATTGTAGGCAGGTTGGGGGTGGGGAGGAGGCGGTGGGAAGAGGGAGCGCATATTTACTGTTACTCGGCTCCATTCCTTGCAAGATGCTAGCTTGAGGTGCCCTTGCTCCGGCCGTGTTTCTGAACGTTGCGATACACTCAGACTGAATGACCTTCACGGTTGCGACTTATCCAGAAAATGACGTCAGATACCCACAGAGCATCCCACGCTGTTATTGACAGGAAGGCACTAAGCAGAAAGCGTTAAAAAGAAATGCTTGCAAGAATAAGGGCAGGCCATTTTGTTTAACCGTCCCTCGTCCCTTGCGACGTACTGCGACGGTATAATAAGTCACGCAAACTTCGTGGTAAAAGGAGTAACCTTGGATAAGAGATTAAAAGTCTTAATAAGATTCCGAACCAACTCTAATTCCTATATTCAGATAGCGTAAAAACGCGGAAACGCTCTCATTAAACCACTGTTCAACCAATTTTATTGAACATGAAAATTGTTGCATGTGCGGAAATAAATTTTTACCTGCTCCCACTAGCGTGAATTTTCTTTAGTGGATCATATTGTTGGAGGTGTTGCCGACAATCCATAAACTTAAAGTAAGTTTGCCTCTATGTGGCCAAGTTCTGAAACTCCTCGCCCAAATAGAATGTCGTAATTTTGTAGGTTACAGCTATCTGAGCACCAAAAGTCGACAAAGGTGACTCTTTAGGTTACAGTTACGTGAAAGTTTGACACACTTTCATGTCATTTTGGCAAAAAGAAAGTCCTGTTTCAGAACTAGCAGCACACCTCAGAACCTGGCATCGTAAATAAGTAAATAAGATTAGCCCGCCTTAGATGCTATTTGCTTAGTGGCGAAAATTCTCATTTATGTTTGATGCCTCTTTCTCAATCATAAAAGTTTGGAAATATTTGTAAGCAAATTGAAAAGAGAAATAAGAAGGTTGGTCAATGGGCTAGTCGTCCTTTACACCCTCTTGTAAGTGGCACCACTTATACCGAAATCGGCTTTTGAGTGGTCAAGGTAAACGATTTCTCCGTTCCTATGTTTGAAGATTGAAGCGCTGAATGCAAGCGTTCATCTAAATCCTGATTGAGCGTTCTCAGAAACTTTCTCAGCAGCCATTGACATTAATTCCAAATAGATACCTATTCCTTTTCTCTGGTGAGAACTCCAAATCGCCATGCTGAATGGGCTGCTTTGCTGTACTCCATTGAATACGTCGTTACATAATATACAAATGGCTCTCTTCTCATTCACGTTTCATGCTGCTGGAATTGGTGGCAGGCCGATTCATTTAAATTATCGCCGTGAGCCTTCTTTGAGTTTCGAACGACGTATGACATTGTAATTTGGAGACTTTAATAGCTGTCACATGCGCCATTAGAAGGAAGACCTTCAGAGCAATTTCGCAAGGGTGGAATGACTTGTAGGCTTCAGAAGAAAGGCAAAAAAGAGAGTGGGCCAGATTAAGTTTTTTGTGCACATTTTCCTAGTGCAAAGCGGCTTAGGGTGAGGAGTGCAATGTTTTCAAATGGAAGTAGAAGGTTCTAAAGAATCGCTTTTCTTTGTTGTTGCAGAAGTACAAACCGCAAGGCGTAACCGATTTGCATGTTCAGTGTGAAACTACTGGATGTGATGAAAGTTTGCTCCAAGAGTATCGGTTCTGGCGAGTGTCTGATTTTTTATATTTTTTTGGGCCTGGCGAATGCGGTACCTGCACGCCGGTGGCTGACATACCGCTTCGAGACAAAGTGAAATGATTAATTTAGCCGACCGCGGCTTTTGCACGAAACCTGTATATCGCCTTTCAAAGTTGCTCAATTTCGTGCGAGCTCTTCGAAGTAATGAATGCTTGCGTCAGCGTTTTGAAGGCTGTAAATTGCGTTGACGCGTACGATTAGAGACTCACTGGAGCGAAAAAAAGAATGATTTTCAAAACGTCGCCACTGGCTTCAGCAGCGAGCCGTCTTGATGGCGTATGCGACGAAGTCCATCTCGACCTCTTAACGACGTCCTCAAGACCGCTAACTGAAGCTGTGTTTTTGACGTCCGACTTTAGGTGCCCTTTAACGATTAAAAAAAAACAAAAAACAAAGAGAAATGGTAGACGATCTCGATCGAGAACGACGTCTGTCGCTGCATGGACGACACACGCTGAGAACTTTCCATTTGTGAACTCTAAATGAGGGATTAGGTGTCCATATATTCCTCACGACCCCCCCCCCCCCCCCCTTCACTTGGTGCCGAACGAACTCTAACGCCCCGTCTCGCTTTATCGGAGCAGATGACAGACGTATAGTTTAAATGGCGCTGCCTCATTGAATCAACCAACTACAGAAAAACGTAGTCGCGTCTGTATTACTGCGATCAAAGAGGGTTGCGGTCTTTCGTCGTGGTGTTTAAGGGCCGAGATGTTTCTTCTTTTTCTCGTGCCCAGCGGGTCTGACAGCTTGCATTTATCCCACTGTCAGCCGAAGCGCTTTAGAAACGAGTGAGAGAATTGTAGAAGACGCCTCTGAAAAAAGAAAGACAAAGCAAAAAGATAGTAGTGTGGAGAAGTGTCAGGTATCAAGTTTTCCAAAAGATCAGAAAAAAAGCCTTGAATCGCCTGATATGCGGGGGGGGGGGGGGGGGAGAATGGGAGGAAACGGCAAATATATGCAGTGGAAAGCACTGTGCCAATAGATTATACAGCGTACTTTGAAGTGAAGGAAATTTATAATTTACAAAAAAAGAAAAAGAAAGTTCGCAGAAAAATGCCATCGCCTATTCTAACCGCCCAAAAAAAAAAAAACAAGGTGGCGCAGGTGTTTTCGCACCGATAAAGGTGAGCGATGGTTTCCTCGCGCTGTCCGCACGCCCGCACCCTCAAAAAGAGAAATGGGCGGAAGCGACGGCGGCATCATCGCCAGGCTCCGAATTTTCAGCGACGGTGAGGTTTCACGAATACAATTTCGCGAGAAAAACAAATATAACAAAACAAAACAAACAAACAAAACCTGCAGGAAGGCTTTCGAGAGCTTTTTTTTTTCACTCGGCTATATAGACCCTCTCGCTACGTCGCACTGCACAGACATTCATTTTGCCGCGATTAAGAGAACGCATTGCCGCCGGAGCCATGAGGCCTTTCGCGTAATGTCGACAATAGTGTGGGCACGTTCGAGTTTCCGCCACCGTCGCGAAGGACGGATGAGCGGGCGAGCTCGGGAGGTGCGTGGAAAGCTTGCGGGCCACGCGCGTTCTGCTACGGGTATCACTGCGGTTTTTTTTTGTGTTTGGACGCGCACGTAGCGGCGTTCATCGCATGACGTGGCACTGCGAAAGCTAGCCTCGTTCCCCCGTAACAACAGGATCGGCGGAGTAACTTCGCGCGCAGCAGAGGCTTCAACCACGAAGGAGTCGTTGACTACCACAAAGCGAAAGAGGCAACGGAGAGAGGGGCCTTGACCGCAGGCGCTTGACGTCTTTGTCGAAGTCATTGCGGATTCCATCAGAGCAATCTGCGCGAAAAAAGAAGAGCCGCTTTAACAAGCAACGTGGCGTGCTGCAATATCTTGGGTAATGGTGTAGCAATACCGTGCAGTCAGTCATACTGCGCGGTCGACGTGGCCTCGCTAACGCTATGCAGTATTCTGCCACACGATCAGGTATGATGATGAAGCAACATTTACTGGGCCCGAAATAAATCGGTGGTGCACGCAGGCACCAGACGGGGTGCACGCAGGCACCAGACGGGGTGGTTCCCTAGTTAGGGGACCCATATGTTCCCAGCAGCTCCTGGCCCCTGTCCGTCAGTGCGAGCTGAATCGGTAGGGCGGGGCTGGATAACAAAGTCTCCCATCGCTCAAGGGGTTGGGGTTTGGGGGTGTTGGCGGGAAGGAGAGGAGGCGGGTCTTGAGTTCTGTGCACTCTGCCAAGACGTGCGGCAGGGTGCTCTTTTCTCTTCTGCAAAAAGGACAGAGCATATCGTATTCCGCAGGGTACATACGGTTCATGAGTACGGGATGCGCAAGCGATCCCGCCTGCGCTCGACGCAGGATCGTCTGTTGTTGCCTGGTGAGTTTGGGGTGCGGTTCTGGCAGTCTGCACATTTCCTCTCGGTACATCCGGGTAATGTCCCGAAAACTGGCATCCGGGTGCGGTAGCTCTTCCGGCTCGTGCTCGGCCCGGATTGACATTTCTCGGGCATGGTAGTCGGCGATGGTGTTAACTTGTAGCAACCACCGTTGCCAGGCGCATTCAGCCTGGGCTCGAGAAGCGTGGCTTCTGCTGCGTGCGCGTGGTTAGACGTGTGGTGCACTTTGTAGGTCGTGAGGATGAAAACCGGATTACCAGCTATACGTGGCCGCGGCACTAGTCCCTTCAAATGTAAGCAGCTGCTGGTCACGAAGGTTAGAGTTGGATAACGTAGCTTCCCACTGATATCTGGATGGGGGGAGGGGGGGACGGTGTATAAAGAGGAGGGTGTGGGGGAGCACCCGTTCTGTCAAGTGGTGTCGTAAAGTGAGGCATGCTCCACGTAAACGTGGTATCTGTAGAACCAGTTGGTGTGATGAACTTAGTTTGTAGCCGTAAGATGCAGTCAGCAGAGATCTCTGGGAGAGGCCCTAGTCCTGTGATGAACATGTAATGTGGTTCTTCTTCTTCTTCTTCTTCTTCTTCTTCTTCTTCTTCTTATTATTATTATTATGGAAATATGCTGAACAGTTTTTCTCGCTGATACAAGTTACAAGCGACGATTGTCACCTATGCTTCTCCCTGCAACATTTTCCCCTAAGAATTCCAGCCCTAATCAATTCAGGAAGGAAGCTCGACTTTGCTAATTTCCACAAAATCAATTTGGGCCCCAACTTTTTTTGCTACCATTACCGTGCGCATTTTTTGACCATGCTGTTGAGACGTTCTTTTCTGTCAGTATCACCGACGTGTTCACGGCGCGGCCGAGCATAAGTAATACCTGATAACAGGCCATGAAAACTAATCGTCAGGATTGTTTCGTCATAATCGTCAGGATTGTTTCTGGGGAAAAGCATTTTGCTCGAAAAGACGGTGCAGCATTACTTTACGAGGTGGCGCTGGCGTCGCCTTCCCCTTTCCCCCTTACCACCAACCAGCACTGAAGTTGAAGGCACTGCGCGCTTGCAGAAGACCTGCCTGCACCAATGACCGCATATATTCATGAACTTTCCTCTTTATTCCTAAGACTGTGCCTGACATACAGCGACCTCTATAAATATAAAGAAAGAAAACAAGCAAGAAACAAGTAAAGAAGAAGCCAACCGAATGGACTTGCAGATTTCAGCGCATATCGCCGCAAGTGAAATTCCCATGAGGTGTATAAAAAACAACACTACTCTGACAGACGCAGCAAGCGAGGATAAAGTCAATAGAATGCCAACAAAATCGCGTCCGATTATCATTACTTTTTTTTCCGTGCTATTATTGATGGCATCAACATTCATCGTAGGCTACAAAGCCCCGCTCCGAGCTCGGGATGACAGCATCTATAAACACATGGACCGAGCGATGACAAACGGGTTGCTTATTTTCTTAGCGTACTTGGCTTTGGGTTCGGATAGCGCTTTTAGACGGTCAGCTCGAAAAGGGGGATTTACTCTCCATGAATATACGCCATAGTCCATATTCGCATTGGTCCTGGTTCGCACACGGATCTGAAGTACTGTTCCTTTTTTTTTCCGGGTCTCTTGATGCTTTCATAGTCGGTGTGCTCTATCTGCACAAGTTGAGAAGAAAAAGAAGGTTCGGCGTTGACTTTGGATAGCGCACTTTCAGCATCGGTTTGGCGACCTACACCGAAAACTCTCTAAATTGCGCAGTGAATGGTGAATTAGCGCCCGACGCCGGCCGAAGAAAAAAAAAGAGACCGAGTCACTAGAGATGCCTAAATGTGTGATAAAGCGAAGGATCACCAGGGCCAGCAGAGCTTTAGCTCGTCAACAATAACTTGAACCTCGAAGCCCCGCCCATACTTATCTAATGAAATACGTCTGAAACGTCGCAGTGCTCTCTACAGGACAAAGCGAAATTGTTTTGAACGGAATTTGTTGCGTTAAGGGGAAAAAAAAGCCATATTGTGTGTCTTCGGGACTAGATTGTCGACTCACGACTTCGGTTTGTTTTGAAAAATTCAGAAAAATCACGAGTTGAAAGTGCCGAACGCGAAATTGAAGAGGGACAGTTGGCTATGTTGCAACTGCGCCGTAGCAACAACAAGATGTTACAGTTCTGTAAACTTCACCTGGCAAAGCACTTCAAGCGTGCAAGTTTTACACAAAATTACACTAACTTTTGGCACGTAGAACCATATAACTTATTTTTAACATGTAACACTAGGTATTTAGAAGCAGCTTCAGCTCGGCGCCCAACACAGCTTTTCCTGTTCAGGCAAACGTGAAATGCAGGAACTATCTGATAAAACTGCACAAATACTAACAAAAATCATTAGATCACAGCTTGAGTTGAGCGAAAATGAAGTTTGGCAAATGTCCCTGGATTTCTCCAATAACAAACAAACAGATGCTGCACTTATTTTTACTGCGATGTCAGTTGTGTCAACCTTATGGTGATAAACATTATGTTTCTGCTGCTGATTATAATGATGATAGGAACACACCCTTCAGGACTGGGTTATGGGACAGGCCACCGATCTCCTTTCTATATTGGTCTTGTATTTAAATAATAACGTAGTTTTATACATTCTTATTGTGCAAAGCTACATTGTTCAGTATAGCAAGCACACTGCATTGCATCATTTTTGTTTATTTGAAAAAGAAAATGTGGCGCCCTCTCAGTGCTGGTCTTCGACTCAAACGAGGTGGCAGCGCAAATCAGAACACGGCCTCCGATACATCCGCCGAAGCATGAGAATCGTAGGCAAGTTACTACGTTTGTCGCGGTCGATCTTCACTGCATAAAACTGCGAGGCGATGTTGGATCCATCTTTCGTCTGCAACTACGTCCTCGATCCTTTGGCACAAAACAAATGCTTCATATTTTCAGAAACCTGTATAGAAGCATTACTACGCTATTTATAGACTGCCACCAAAAGAACGATATGTTACAACCCACTTCACGATACGGCGTGTTCAAGTGCGCAATCAAGTCCAGCAAGGATCCTACTTGTATCCTTTCTTACCTCCCACCTTCTTAGAGACCCCGTCTTGTTTGCTTAACGATGCAACTACTTGTCTCCTTTATGCCTCTGCGATTTGCTTCCCCACTTTTGCTAATGAGCCATTCTTTCAAATAAGTGGTCACTTCATTTATTCCTTATCTTCAGCTACCTTTTCTACTCCCTTCACGTGCACGATGCAAGAGCGTGACGCAGACACCCAACGCCCCCTAACCATAGCGGCCCGAAACTATCCTCTCCAGCGGCAGCTGATAACATACGCTTCAAAGTGCTCGAGCCAACTTCGGGGTCGGTGCAATACCAGACTCACCCGGTACAATTTTCAGCGCCTAATTAGCACGCGTAGTGGCCTCTTATGATGATTGTGATGTTCATAAGTCGCTTTGTGATGCTCCGGCTTGAGGTTGAATTGTTTGCAGTTTCTTCCTGTCTGAACTTCGTGCTGGAGCAGGGACTCTGCTGGAGAGGTGAATGCGACAGTTCTGGAGTCGGTGCAATACTAGTTAACCGGGCAATGTCGAAGCGACGTTAGTTCGTGCTCTAGTTGTTGTTCTACCTTCTAAACATGGCTGGTAACACCGGAGGGGTATTAGACGAGGTACGCCGTGGAAACTTCACGAAAGGGCTTTATCTTCTTCCCTAATCTTACGGAACATAACAAACAACAAAATGCAGCACAAATATTTGAAAAGGAAATATGCGAATGTTTGATGCAACCTCAAGAGAAGCAAGAAAAACAAAGAAAATGTACGTTTACACTGACAAAGAAAAAATATTTAATACGTCGATCTCGCGTAGCAACGATGTGGTTGCCAATTCGTAAGCTCGCACACTCTCTTTATTACACAACGACACTTTTAATGTGCCTGCTCACACCAGCAGATGAAAGGTTGTGCACCTTGCTTATCGCAGAAGTGGTTTTAATTTTTATTTATTAATACTGTCAACCCTCATAGAAGGTCATAACAGAGAGGACAATACAAATACATGCATCAAATATGGACAATGTCAATGTACGTAAAGTAGCTTAACACTTGTCAATTCACAGCGAATAAGATGTTCACTTGAATGATGTTCAGCACGGTTGTGACATTTATCAAAATACGTACAATGAACATCAAGTCGCACATGTCACTTGGCACTCCCAACTAAATTGAAAACTCCCGTAAATACGCCTCAGCAGCATTTTCAGAGTAGGTTACATCTTTTAGGCTAACAATATCGTTTGGTAATTGGTTCCGCATTTCTATTGCATCCGGGAAAAATGAGTATCGATATGTATCACTGTTGGTAGGGTATGGCTTTATGACGTAGTCATGGTTAGTCCACGCGTTTCTTTTGCCTGCAGCGTGTAGATATTTGAGGTTATCAATCTTATGTTGATCCTACATTATTTGATAAAGCGCCTTCAGCCTATATTTCTTTCTACGTACCTCAAGTAGATCCAAGTTGCAACACTGTAACATAAGCGTGACCGATTCCTTCCTTCGGTACGTCGAACAAATAAAACGCGCCGCCAGTCTCTGTATCCTTTCCAACTTTCTCTTAACTTCACTTGATGGGGGCTCCAAACAACGGCTGAATATTATAGTATCGTCCTAATGAAGGTGGTGTATGCAATAAGATTTAAATTACGTGATGCATGTTCCAGTTTTCTTTTTCTCAGCAAGTATAACTTTTGATAGGCAGCCATGCAGACGTTATCTATATGTTGGTTCCATGTCAAATTTCGTGTTATTGCTACCCCTAGATACTTGGACTGGTGCGCATTCTCCAATAAATGTCTTCCAATGCTGTAAAAAAAGGAATAGATAGTTTTCTTTTTGCTGATGTGTGTATATGTAGATTTGGGATAATTAATTTTCATATTCCATTTCCTACACCAATCGTCTAAATTTTACAAAGATTACTGAATCTTAAGCTGGTCATCTAGTTTAGTAATTGTGGTGTAAATTAAGCAGTCGTCTGCGAATAGCTTAACCTGAACACCCTCTTCTGCCGCGCTACTGATGTCATTGATATAAAAGAGAAAGAATAAGTGGTCCCAATACTGAGCCTTGGGGCACTCCTGAGAGTACAGCTAATGAATCTGATACATAACTATTCAGTTTAATTATGGAACGAATGGTCCTGGCGAGGCTCGAATGGTTTCTGGAAAGAAATGATCGTTATCCGAACATGATGACTGGCTTTCGGCGGGGTCGTTCTTCAATTGACAGCGTCATTGACCTCGTTACGACAGTGGAACAAGAAAAACGTCAACGCCGACTCGTCGCCGCTGTTTTCTTAGATATCAAAGGGGCCTACGACAACATCCTTCATGAAGCCATTCTCGATGCCCTAGATGACTTGGGTATTGGCGGCCGGCTCTACCTGTGGATTGTGAGCTACCTCAGCGGCCGTGTCGTTTACATGTCCACGCCTGACGGAGACACTAACCGTCATCAGGTATGCCGTGGAGTTCCTCAGGGAGGAGTTCTCAGCCCAACATTATTTAATGTGGCACTGATTGGCCTGGTGAGCGAGCTTCCACCTCACATCCACATCAGTGCATATGCAGATGACATCTGCATCTGGGCTTCTGGTGCAACACGCCCACAACTACGTGCGAAATTACAACGGGCTGTGTCATCTACTTCACGATACATACGGCGTCAGGGTTTGCGCTTAGCTGCCGAAAAATGTGCTGTGGTTGCATTCACGCGCAAATCCGTCTGCCGCTACCCGATCTCCATTAACGGTGTCATAATACCTTATGTCTCCCACCACAGATTCTTGGGCATTATCATCGACCACGGTTTGTCATGGACGAGGCATGTTAATATGTTGAAGCAAAAACTCAATCTGTTTTGCCATGTTCTTCGCTTCGCAACAGGCATGAAATGGCGCCCCACGGAAGGCTCATTACTAAGACTTTATCAGTCTCTTTTCGTAGGCTACATTCGATACAGCCTTCCGATACTCTCAAACTTGAGCATTTCCTGCTTACGGACATTAGAGAGCGTCCAAGCGCAGGCACTAAAAATATGCCTCGGGTTGCCACGGCGTTCCTCCAACAAAGGCACAATTGAGGAAGCCCACGTATGCCCATTACCGATATACCTGTCCCACGAACCACTTCGTGTGTATTTACGCTTACTGACACGACACCATTGCCATCCATTGACGTCGGTTCTACATGAGCGACCGGACAGCAGTTTCACAAGTGCACTCCGCTGCTATCTACCCCACATAACATCAGGCTATGCCCTTCCATATCACCCCGTCAAACCACCATGGGTGATGGTTCAACCTTCCGTATGCGTACATGTCCCCGGCATACTAAAGAAATCATTGGTTCCCGTCAGTGGACTACAACAACTTGCTCTCGCGTACATCTGGTCAGAATACCAGACATATGTTCATGTTTACACAGACGGCTTCGCGTCACCTAAGGCATCGACAGCAGCTGTGGTGATACCAGCCCAACAGATGACTCGAGGTTTCATACTAGACCATAATTCAACATCAACCGCTGCAGAGCTTGTGGCTATTCGGGAAGCGATTCGCCACATCTGCGGGGAAAGACCTCAAGAGTGGTGCATTTTCACGGACTCAAAACCCGCGCTGCAAATTTTGGGATGCTTCCTGCGCCACAGCGCATATCAGGTTCTGGCCCTGCAGATCACCGAGCTACTTTCATACGCTCAAGAAAAACACCACCGCATAGTGTTCCAATGGATCCCGGGACACTGTGGGCTCAACGGTAATGAGATGGCCGATGCTGCAGCAAGGCGCGCCCTCAGCAATGGCCTGCGAACTGTAGTGCCATTCTCCAGACCGGACATCACATGCCTCCTGTCGGAATTAATGAGGAGTGCGACAAGAAGATACTGGGCCCAGCCAGACGCTCGTCACGTCCGCCTTAAAAACCTGGATCCCGATATGAAATTTCCTATTCTGCGTGGAATTCCACGCCCTCATACATGCCTGATACACAGACTGCGATTTGGCGTCGCCTTCACGCGCAAATATTTGCACATTATTGGACGGACAGACTCCCCGGACTGTTCAGTGTGTGGCGCTGTAGAGACTATAGAACATGTGCTCGTGGTGTGCCCTGAGTATGCGCGAGAAAGAGTGATATTGGCAGATACATTGAGACATTTACACAATGGACCACTGTCGGAGGACCTCTTGCTAGGCGCGTGGCCACAGAGTTGGCAGACGACAGAGACAATGCGTGCACTTTCACGTTTCCTAGGTGACACGGGCCTGGACTCACGCCTGTGATACCAGTTGTGTAATGTGTCATTCACCTCGTTCCTCCCATTATCATCACCCATTGTGACCCTTTTTCTTCCCCTCTTCCCCTTCCCTTACGTAGAGTAGCAGGCCAGATGCTCCATTATCCGGCCGACCTCTCTACATTTCCAATCATTAAAATACTTCTCCCCTATTCAGTTTAACTACCTGCGTACGGTTTGCTAAATATGCTTCAATCAATTTTATTATAAATTCATTTATTCCTGCATTACGTAATTTGAAGATTAATCGGACATGAGGTACTTTATCAAAAGCTTTCGCAATATCGACGCAAACCACATCAACCTGTTGTGTTATATCTACTGCACCTGCAAAGTCATGAATTGTTTCTATTAACTGTGTAACAATTGATAACCCGGTCCTAAAGCTATGTTGATAAGGATATAGTAAATTGTTCTGATCTAGAAACCTGAGTATGTGTTTTGCTATTATATGTTCGAAGACTTTGCAAGTAACTGAAGTAAGTGACACTGGACGGTAATTTGTTCCCTGTCTTCGATTACCTCCTTTAAATACAGGTATCACGAATGCGGTGTGCCAGTCTTGCGGCAGTGAGTTGTATAACGTTGTCGAAAGATGATAGTTAGTTAGTGTGACATCCATTCTGCGTATCGTCTGAGGAATACTGCAGGTATATTATCGGGTCCGCTCGATTTCTTCGTATCTAATTTGAGTAGTTGCTGAAATATTCATTGCTGGGTGATTTCAAGTGTTTCCATTGGAACAGTAGGGGGAATATGTAAGAATATGTAATATGGAACTCACCGTAGTTTCTGGGATGTTAAATACAGACTGGAAAAAAATGTTAAGATTGTTTGCTATTTCATCCTTTTCTCTTATAATGTCGCTTCCAACATGAATTTCATCAATCATTTCTTTCCTGTCGCTAAAATATTGCCAAAATTTGTGAGGTGAGGACCTAAGGAAATCACTGTGGTTTTTTTTCAAAGTCAATAGATAAAACGTGCTGCACCTTGCTTATCGTAGAAGTGGTTAAACGCTCGTATACGTACTAGTGTATATATATATATATCCTGTATGTATGTAGTTCTGCATGCATATATCTGTACTTGAAGCATTCCTAACTTGTTGATGTGATTTTATGTTTTGCGATATTTATATCTCTAAATACTATCTATGTATGTCTTTTCATAGCTTCTAGCATACGTTTAAGATTACGGGCCTCCGCTACTTTCTGGATACTGGGCTAAGAGATTCTTTGTACAAGTTCATGGCACGAATGGACAAATGAATGAAAGAATGCATGATGACAGAGCGAATAAAGCCTTTGCATGCTGCCGAGCCGCAGCGCGGTCCTCACGTGAAAGTCGCGTACATTGGCCTCGCCGATATAAATAAGACAAGAAAAAAAAAGAAGGCCAGAAAAGAGCCCGGTCTCACGTTGTGTCCTTTCACGTGGTGCAGATGCCAACTGCGAAGCGGATGGTCGTCACCGCCGGTTCTTCCTCAAGTCTGGCGCTTCGGGACACAGTCCTCGGCCAGCTGCTGTGCGCGTCGACAGCAGCAGCAGCAGCGACGAGGAGGAGGATGACGAAGAGGAAGAAGACGAAGACGAGTACGAGGATGAGTACGGTGAGCCGCTTGCAATTGTTTAGCAAAAAATGGATTTTTTTTGTTCCCCAGCCTGCATGAAATTTATAAGCGACTACTTAGCTACTCGAACACACTAATAAAGGCCTGAATCTAGGCTATCTCGCAGAGGCCAGTACAATCGAGAAAGTAACGACACAAACGATCATCGGTCAAAACGGCTAAAACAGGAATATGATACGAGAATGTTGGTTAAGCACTGCACGCGGAATGCGCAGGATGCACGTTCCGTTCCCCGCGGTGTCAAGTTATCCTTTCGTAAGCTTTCATTTCCCTATTCCTATCAGCTCTATATTTAATTTAAACAACACGGTTATATTTATCCTATGCTTTATTTCGCTTTATTGTCGGCGTTCTTTATATCCTGAACGAACCAGAAAAGCTCCTCAGATTGCTTTATTCTTCTCGATCAAAAATGTGGTAAGTGTAGCATGAAATAACACAATAACAGTACAGGGGTAACAGGAAGACGCGGACGAAGTGATGAAGTGTGGACGAACAAGGCAAAGACCTCGTCCCGCTAGTGAAAGTTGTGAACAAGGGGGGCTTGCCTTGTCGAAGAAGTAGCACCTTACAGTTGGGAACGTTTCTATCCCCTTGTCAAAAGGCTGGCTGAAGGCTTAACTTTTCCTTATTGGCCCACTCTTCATTACATGGCCATTAGTTACACATGACAATGAAGATGGAGTTGAACGCATTTGGAAAGTCACTGATACAAAATGTAAGAAGCTAATAAAATTAAACGTGCAAGCCGCATAACATACGCGTAAATGCATCGATAGAAATACAGAAGCTCGAGCAATGACTTGTTGGGCAATACATTTGTACGTGTATTTGAATAGGCCGCGTCGGAGTTGGGCCCGAGCTAAAGCTTCCTCTTAAGTCTTATATAAGTTATTTTCCATGTGTGAATCGGGCTCTAAATTTCGTACTTTTATACCTACAAATAAAAAAATGTAAAAAAAAAAGTGCGATCGTTGCACAACGCCTCCGTCGGCGTTGACGTCAGCGCTTCCGCAAGTGAAACACCTGCGTGTTCTTCGTTGGTGAGCCGTGTGCAACGTCTTCTGACAAGCCCCCTTTTTTATAGCTCAGCGCTAGCCACCATACCTAACCGAAATGCACAGAAGTATATTGGACGCGTGCCGTGCGTTCCATCGGGCCTCTTTCGAGTTGAACGTAGACGGTAAATGCACTTTCTCGTTAGAGCACGGCACGTTGAGCGTTTCGCTTGACAACTCAGTTTCGCCAGAGGGAACGAATAAGTTAGAAAGAAAGAAAGAAAGAAAGAAAGAAGGAAAGAAAGAAGGAAAGAAAGAAAGAAAGAAAGAAAGAAAGAAAGAAAGAAAGAAAGAAAGGAAGGGGTTCTATGAACGGTGAAGAAAACGTCTTGGTTCGAGACGTAACCATCTATTTTCAGGACCGAGACTTTCTTCGCCTCACTGCGCGTGGTCGGCGCACAGTAAAGAAAGCGTCTCGGATTTTTTCGCGGGTCCTTCGGGGCGAGAATTCGGAAAGTGCTAAAATCCGAACTCTCATTCGTCGAATTCTGAAGCGAGAGCTTAAAAAAGAAGAAGATGAAATAAAAGATAGAAATAAACAAGAAGAAAGAAAAGAAAGAAGAGAGAAAGAAATAAAGGCGGGCAGCGTGAGGGAAAAAGTAACGTAATTCAATTCGTTCGGCGCTTTTCTCTGACCTCAACCGACAGCTGGTCGTATTCCCAAAACAGGTCTTCCTTTCATTCGATCATTTCTTTTCGTTTCCGTTTTGTTTCCTCCTCTCGTCGACGGAAAGGATCCGATGCGGCCACAACGCGGTAGCTAATACATATATCCGCGGTTGGAGATTTGATCCCATACCTGGCGAAGCAAGCGCGTTGGAATATTGCACCTGACATTCGCGCATTTTTTTTTTCTTTTGCTTTCTCCATTGTGATTGCTCTCTCGTTCCTTTTTTTTTATTTCGAAGAATTTCCTGCACGATATCACAAAGAAAGCAGAGGAGCAAAATATATCTTTTTGCGCAACCACGCACCATGTAGGGCGTATAATATCTTCGAACATAACCGTACGTTGTGCAATGGGCAGCAGAATATAAAAATAGACATGCTGCAGAAGGGCGCGTTATCAGAAAAAACGAGAAAAAGAGACAATGAAACCAGAGAAAGCATAAGGGAAGTTAAGGTTTATTTGAAATTTATTGGTTTTAAGGGAAAGGGGCGAAACCAAAGTGTACGAAATCACAGCTTGCCACGGGTGGGAGCGAAAAACTACATCTGCCGAATTAGGCGGGCTGGGTTTTACCAATTCAATTTAATTTTGTTGTTTGTATTCCATGCGTAAGACATACAATGTTCTCAGAACTGATTGGACCCATAGCCAAAGGCTAGCTGCGGACACATTAGAGCTATAACAGTCAGGCAAGTACTGGTACTGAGTATATACAATATGGTTAGAGAGATCACCACGTGTCAGAAGCAAATATTCCGCACAAACACATGTTCCTACATACGCTTTAAAACAATAACCGCTAAAATATACAGGAAAAACAGCAAATATCAGCCGTTCACATTTTAGATATATTACGCTATACCGCGACGGCCATGCTCTCCCTCCCTTTCATGGGTATTTGCGCGTGTGTACAAGTTTGGCCGAGGCTAACACTCGCGAATGTTTGCTGTTGTTTTTGTTAGTGTTGCTTAACAGAAACGGCACGAACACAAGCAGGGGCATTGGCCAAATCTCACCGTGAAAGTATCTCAGCGTCACCGTCCCGTCCTGTCCTCCGAGGTAGCACGGATCTCGGAAGCCACAGCCTGATTATTTTGACGCCGACATCGCCACCTTGCCGCCGCATTTGTTCTGGCGTCCGTTTGAGAGAAAGATAAATAAAAGAGGGAGAGAGGGAGTGAGTGGGAAAGCAAAGGAGAGGCAGGGAGGTTGCCCAGGTCTCACCCGGTTTGCTACCCTACACTGGGGGAGAGAGAAGCAAGAAGGTAAATAGAATGGGGAGAGATCAGAAGCGATGAGCGAGATGAACAAGTTCGAAATCGTAAGCTACACTTGACATTAAATTGCTTCATGTAACTTATATGCGTTTGCCGAAGTCCCATTCGTGGTGGTCGTGGTAACAACTTTATTTCGTCAACATAAAGGATTTGGTTGACTTTAATGGGCTTCCAGGGTGCGTGAGGTGGCCGTCCGATCAGTTCCTCCAGTGCCACCTGTTATGGTCGTGAGGCCCTGTCTGTCGGCGACCTCCAAAGCCCAGCTGACGGCCTGCAGTTGAACCGCAGGGTCTGAACTGGACACCGCATCCTCCCACTCTTGCTCGTTAGAGAGTTGCCATTCTCTTTTCGGTTTTAGATTGTCGCAATTGAACAAAATGTGTTTTAAATCTGCCTTTGTGACCCCGCAGAGCTTACATTCGGGGGTGTAGGACCTATATATACTCCAAGGCCTACCCTATTCGTGGGAAGACGTTCACTAACCACGCGCCAATATTATGTTTATGCGCTAAATTATTTAAAAAGGTAAAACAGAGAAACGCCGATCAGAAAATGAAAAGGAATAAAAGAACTTCAAGACGTTTCGGCTTCCGTATGGAAGCCTTGTTCACAAAACAGTTGCTCCACGGAGCGAGGTTATTACCTACAATAGGGAGCCGTGGGAGATCCTCCTCACCCGGCCGGCGCTGGGGGCCTGAAGGGGCCTCTTGGACCAGGCGGAGAGAGTAGCCAGGATCACTCCATGGTGTCCTGGAGTAGGGACCCACCCAACCGCTTCCCTCTCACCCTACCCTTTTCCTAATTCCCCTCTTCCCTCTGAATAATTATTAACTTTTCCTTCTCCTCCTCCTCCTATGTCCGTTTTAGTACTTGACCGAGGCACCTAGCTTGCGCAGGTGGATGATTGTCACCATTCCTGTTTAGCGTTTTTTTTTTTTCGTAGTCTGGATGAGAAGGGATTCCAGATACTAACGGGAACACCAGTTTCTTTTTTTTTCGTGATTGCGCTTGCCTTGTACCAATCAACCTCACGATTACAAGTAAGCACGTGTTCCTCAAGTCGTCGGTGACAACGTTCCTCTTACTGACGTCTTTTGTATGTTCTTTCAGTCGTCTTTCAAAACTTCCGTTCTCGCCGGCACAAACATTGTTACAGTCTGCGCAGGGAATTCTATAAGCGGCGCGTGAAAACTTTTCTTTCGTGAGCCGGTATTTTCACGTGCACCAGTTAGTGCTTCAGCCGACGGGCGGGAACTCGCACCATGTGTACGTCGAATATCAGCAGAACCTGTGCCAACGCCTCACTGACCCCTGGCACATTGGGGACGGCTGGGCCCATTCTGATCGCGTAGGATCGCGTTTCTCACGCTGTGTTTCACCGGCTACACCTTGAAGGTCAGTTCGGATTATGCACGGCTGTGGCGGTAATGAGGAGCCAGCAAATCAGCTTGCGTGGAAGCCCCAGATCGAGCGGATGTAGGACCGGTGCTGTTATTGACGCGCAGGCGCGTCGATGATGATTCATAACAATAGCCGGGAAACGGACCTGTAACACTTTCGGAAGAAGGCTGTGAGTGCTAGCTTACACACAGCTACGCTGTTTTTGATGCGGCAGTTGCTCGGAAAGGCATACAACTGCGAAAGTATTACATTTTTCGTGTGTGTTAACTGCGAAACACTGGATGTATGTTCCGTCGCAGATGGTTGTAGGGCCTGCGGACGCTTGGGTCACGGATACACCAAGAGCTATTGCCCACTTTGGCAGTCGTCTGCGACGATTTCATCGCAATCTCATTGCATTGAAACCATAGAAACTGAACTTGAATAACAGGAGCTGCGCCCAGTTAATAACAGCTGCAAGTGACGTCATAGCAGTGCGGCACCACAGAGGGTGAGGTTGCGCGTGATTTGTCCCTCGTGACGTCAGCGCGCCGTCCTCCATCCTGGTGCTGCCCTCTCCCTAAGACAGACGAAAAAAGAAAAAAAAAGCCGGGCAAGGCAGGCAAACGAGAGTATCGCTTTAATATTACAGCTTGGGCAAAGGTTACGCTTTCTGCTATCAAAGCCTAAAGTTAGGTGAGTTGCTTAATCACATAGCCAGGAGAGGTGGCCACAAGTGCAGTTAACAAGAAAAACAACACTAACACGTGTTCGTTTTGTGTTTTGTGTTGATTTTGTTTCCCGGCGCCATGCCTCACATGTTTAAGATATGTGTCCCCCCTCCGTTTCCCCAACGCAGCCTTGCTTGCACTTACACTCTTCCTTTCTACTCTTACTGCTACCGCACTTTAAAGCCCGTTACTGTGTGGTCTGTATCCGTCCACCCTTGACGCTACGCTGTTGCCATACGGCGAGGAAAAAAAAAAAAAAAGCAACGAAACGTTGCTCACCACCACTGCAGGTTAATAAACCCGTGTCTCTGCGGCAATGCACATCTGGTATCACAGGTCGACATTACATACCGAAAAAAAAAAAAAAAGATACGGCGCCATTACTGCTCACCGTAAGCGACGCACGGCTAAGACAGCGCGGAACCTCGGCAAGTCCTCCGAGATTAGTCGTCGCCCACGCCTTCTGGGGCTTACGCCACCGCCACCGGCCATCAGAAGCACGCATCGTTTGCTTAGGTGGTACCTAATTGCTGCTAATACGAAAATTATACAGCTACAAATCCCGCACTTTTGACAGAATTGCTTCAGTAGTATATATGTATATTAGTCATATATAACCAATTTAGTCACCGTAAAGTTCCATTGAAATACGCCTCTGAAGGCTTACAGACATGCTATTTTCGTCTTCTACTTTTTGCTTTAAACGAAGGTCCAGGACCCCTAAACAGAAAAGTAACATAGACAAAAAATAGCAATACTCGTTTGTTTTCGGATAATGTCTGTTGCGGCAATTTGCGCAATGGGTATATCTTATCTATAACGAATGTTTCCATTAGGTTTTTGCAAGAGGGCTGAAAAAAAGAATTGAGAAAGAAAGAAGCCAATCAGAAGAAAAAGAAGGTACGGAAGAAGCAAAAAATGAATGAAGCAAGGAAAGACAGAATGACCAAATAAATGAATAAGGAATATAAAGTAAGTGAGAGAAATAAAGAAAGAACAAAGGAAGAATATCGAAAGATAGGAAGAATAAAGGGAATAAAGACAGAGAGATGGAATGAATAAATCAGTAAGTGGATCAAGGAAGAGAATAGCAAACGGAACTTGAATAAAAGCAAATAAGAAAACATCGAAGAAGAGAGGAATCAACGTGAAAAAAGGACAGAAGGAATAAAGAAAAAGAAAGCAACCAAAGAGAGGCTGAAGGAAAAGCGAAATGAATAAAATAACAAAGAAAGAAAGACAACCCTCTTTGGCGAGCAGAAGGAAACTTTTTCCGCGTCGACAAGCGGAATGAAGGATTGGCTCTGACTGGCAGAAGGCAATTTCCCTGTACTTTTCGTCTGTCCGCATTCTTTTCAACTTCGTTCGCCGTACAACCGCTTCAGAGGATTCTGAAAAGATTCGGGCGAGTGGATTCGGCTTACCGGGGGTGTTGTAATGCATTCGATGCCCCGCACACTGGTGTTGCACTTGGAATAGTGCGCGTCGCCATTTTTGTTACACCGTTCCAACATTTCTTCTTCTCTTCTTTTTTTTCTCCTACACTGCCTACTTGGATGCAGCCTTCCACCTGCGACCGTCAATGGAAACTTAATGCCGAGCTGCGTCCCCGACCCACAACTTGAATAAAACATAATGCGTTGATCCCATAGGGCGGGAAGTTTTGAAATTGTAAATGTAAGAGGGGCAAAAAAGTTGAAGATACCGACCTCACTGATTCCCTGGTCTCCTATTTCCGACAAGAACCTTATACTGGCAGAATAATTTCATTGTTAGGAATGTTGGCTGCATTGCATTGTAAGCTCGACGGTAGAAAATGTAAGACGGATGCAATAGGGGAAGCGCGATGTAAACTTGTGGAACCTCCCGTGAAGCATGGTTGGCATTCTTGACCGCGTTGGTATATATACCTTTGTTGTAATTTACCGAAGGGATGACGTGTATTTTTCAAGTTGTAGAGACTATGTCACAGTCTCATTGGACGTAAAAGAATAATGTTTAGGGAATGTAAAAATTATGAAGCACTCGTAAGGTGTTGTGTTCTATTACGTGCGGGCAGCTCTTGAGAAATTGATGTGTAGAGTACCTCGGCTACTTCGTCTCTCTATGTGTACAACGGCAACAAAAAAGAAATACAAATAACATAATGAACCTAATAAACAAAAAGATAAATAAATCAAATGCCTTGTCAGTTACTTCCGCTTGACCCTAAAGTTGGGTCTAGAAACTCTAGAGCTGGCGACATGACGCTGCACTTATGTCACGACCCAGTGTAAACACCCTTGTGCAGCAATGGCAATAGCTGAGCTGTGCTGATGTTGTTTATAAAAAATAAATGTGCGCATGTGGGGCAGCCGTAGCCATTGCAGGAGCAAAGTGAGCGAGTATATCGCGAGTCATGCTCATGATTCATGACGACACGGTGCACCCATGCCCTGGGTACCAAATTTGTAACGGGGACCGTAGACAGAAATATTGTGGTAAATTCTTAAGAGCACTATGACGCATCTTAGTTTTTCTTTTCTAGAGTTTAAATGATTTGAACCTTAACAACAACAAAAATGAGATGACCAGTTCAAATTGTCATTTCAGTACTCCTTTAAGGGTAGCGCGATCGGCAGAGGAGGTGGCAAAATATAACGCCACAGGCGTATAACACGATCACAAGGAATATTTTGTCTCTGAAAACGGGTATTAAAATAGCGGCAGCGCTAACTGCGTAGATACGGAAATTGAGGGAGAAGTGAATCATGCATGCATATAGGGATGCTGTGGGCGATACGATCGTGCAGTGAGTTTGAATTTCCTGGAAGCTTACCGAACCGCAGTTTGTTCTTGTTGTTTTTCTGTCCCTCGGCATGCTTTATCTCTTGTTAAGGTCTATGCGGCTGTCCTGGCAACGGGTGGTGTCTGAATTGTGCCTTCGGCTACGGCTCCCTCGTAGCAACGCGAACCAATCTCGAAGGCTATTCTCTTGTGCACCGAATGCGCCGGAAGCGATTGAGGAGGCGGAAACACGTCGTGGACATCACTAATAGTTTTTTTACAATATGCATTTTCTGCCCTGGGTTATGTTCCGGATACTGTTAAATCCGCCATATCGTGAGCTCCTGAGTGTACTACAGGGCTGCTGCGGCTTCTCTGACTTGCTCGAAAAAAAAAAAAACACACACACAGGGGTATTTCAGAACACGGCTGAATAGGTGACGTCCGTATTCACGCTGGAGCGTGAATACGGACGAAAGGCCGCTAGCGATTCGCTAACACTGCTTACCCAGCTTCGCTCTATTCGATGTACAGGTGGCTCGGATTCGCACGCATCTACGAAGCTTCTTTCGTCCGCACGGAATGCGAGGGCAGCACCGCTGCATTGTGACGTCACGCTCTGCAGTTTCTTTATAAAGAATAATCGCAATCACAGCATAGACTAGAAGGCTGCACAGAAACGCACAGAACTGCGCTGAAGAAGGAAAGAAAAAAATGCTTGCTCGTTTTATGAGCCGTCCATGCGTGTACGTGGGCGCGCTATGCTTTTGAATGGCTAAAAGAAGTCGCGATTACTCAATTTCACGGGTGCCCGCACTCGGCCTTGTTTCACACGTGGCGAAGGAGAGGGCGACGAGGCCTTTTCACGCTCAACTTAATTCTCTTGGCAGCTTCGCCCGACGCAAGTTTACTTAAAAACCAATTTGCGCCGCGTTCCGAACGGGATGTCCGTGCTCCGAAAAATAGTAAAAACAACAAAAGCAAGAACAAAGTAAGAAAAGGAGTCTTAAATGCACGTGAATACAAAGAGTGCCTCTTGCTCGCCGTGTTCGTTTCTTTACGCGGCAAGCACTTTAGGAGAATCTGGAGAAATGCGAAACGCGCAAATCTTTCTTGGAAAGAAACCTTTTGCCGACGCTCATGGGCAGAGGTCTCGTAATGACTGTTCACATCACAGTTATACGAGAGCACGACTGAATGATACTTTGTAGCTTATTTCCCGGCCACATGTGGTTTTGCTTGAGCTCTGATTATGCGTTGATTAATAATTGAAGAGGAAGCTCGAAAGGTGAAAGATTGCGTCTGCATAAATTCAAGCGCGAACAATTCCGATGCTACTGCGATGTGTTGTCCCATTTGCAGGTTCACCTGCAATTGCAACAGCTGCTTAACTCGGCCCCTTCGGAATACACTTGGGACTACTCTGCGTCGAACGTCTTTGTGATTGGAAGGAACAGCCTTTCTTATCAGCTATTTCCTGTTCGCGTTTCAACCTACGCTGATGGTGCTCCGAACCCGTGTATGCAGCAGTGAACCGCCACGTAACCCGCAGCGGTGGCGCAGCGGCCTCGGCCTTCTAATACGTAGCACGAGGTCTGATACACCTAAAATACTGATAGGGCGCATGCGTACTCCAGCTCGCACACACACACACACACACACACACACACACACACACACACACACACACACACACACACACACACACACAAACACACACACACACACACACACACACACACACACGCACACGCACACGCACACGCACACACACACACGCACGCACGCACGCACGCACGCACGCACACGCACGTACACACACACGCACACACACGCACACACGGGTGCACAAAGGAACGTGCAGAAACAGTATAACGCGCGCCAACGCAAACACGCACACGACAAACAAACGTGAACCACTCCTACACATAAACGCGCACCCGAACAAACGCACACGCACTAGACAAACACAAATACACACGCACAGCGCCCAACACCCTCGCTAGAGAAATACACATACACACCGCGCGAAGTCGAAAACGCTAGGCAATTAAGCGGGGTAAGTTCATCGAAACGCCGCACCAGGCAACAAACAAAGCAGACGACAGCTTTCTCTTACCGAGGAATCGCAGAGCAATTATTTCGCCGGCACAGGCTGGCGCCGAGCTCGCAAAGGAGTATGCAAACTACGCCGACTCCCAAACGAGTCCGCAGCTGCCGCCACCCGCCTTCGCTAATACAATTTCGGTCCCAGTTCGGCACAGTTGGCGTTGCCGTGACGTTTGTTCGCAGTGCCACCTCTGGGGCTTCGCGCGCTTCTCACCCATGGGTGAGAACGTTGAGACAGCCCATGAGGCGAATTTTGCTAAATAGATGTGTATGGAAATGCGAGGAACTGCTTATGGAAGTATACAACGTTGCTTCCTGGTTTCCGGGATACAGTCACCGCGTCAACTTCCACTTGTTGCCGGCGCCAGGTGTCTAAGTGAAACTATAAGGGGTGTGCTGGACAATGCTGCAGAATGAACCGACTACAAGCTTAGTCAGCAGAAGGACTTGTTGTTGGGCTATAGCTGGCGTGTGCTTACTGACAAAATGTAGCGTGAAAACACTATTACAAAAAAGAGACACAGATACGCCTGTGAGCGCCTGTGACGTGTATCTTATTTTCATTTGCGCCTTCGCGCTAGATTATGTCGGTATACAAGCTCAGCGTTCGCGGTTCGACGGAGCAAACAACAGAATTCCTTGCATTCTTGTCAGGTCCGTTATTAAATAACTTCTTGAGTCTTGAAGTTAAGAAAATACATCCAATGAGGACGTTGCAGAGTGTTCTAGAAAACATCCGAGTTTGAAGGGTTGAGCTTCCTATTTTGCATCATGACGAAAGCCCGCAAAGCAAGAAAAAGGAAACCAAGAAGAAAACGTATTGCAGAAATGTGCGAAAACGTTTTTCTTTTTTTGTTAAGATAGCCATCTATGAATTTTTTTGAAATTCGTGTACACACTAAATGGCTGTATTCTAAAGTTTATATAGCAGACAATGGCGAATGTTATATACAATAAAGCGAGCCTTTATGTCCGTACACCTCTCATTAACACTCTTCTCTCGACGAACATCACATATCGGAATAGTCCTGTGAAATTGATGGCGTCGAAATATGACAGCATGCATGCGCCAGATTTGGGATTAAAAAGCTGAAGATATTCGCCGACTATAATTCGCCTGTGCAAGTGCCTATCTGAATGAAAAAAAATATGTAGTCGTTTTCAGTTGCCTTTCTCGCATTTGTGAAGCCATATATTCTTCACATCGATCTCAGTTTGTAGATATAGAGAACTTTAAACTATCATTTATCATCAATAGACTATGGGGTTGCTCGAGGCTCAATCTTAGACTCTACAGTTTTCCTACTTTACAGGAATGATATTGTAAGTATCCCTGAAACGCCTGTCGTAAAATTAAACGCTGAGGACGCAGACATTACATTTATCATCACGCAACGCTTAACCTTTGAAGGCAATTGGCAATAGGCAGCTAAATAGCCTTTCGTGCGTCTGACTGCTAAACAACTATTTTTATACTTTAATAACACAAAGTACACAGTATTT
Organism: Dermacentor andersoni; assembly: GCF_023375885.2. Classification (NCBI taxonomy): domain Eukaryota; kingdom Metazoa; phylum Arthropoda; class Arachnida; order Ixodida; family Ixodidae; genus Dermacentor; species Dermacentor andersoni. Next base: position 130,705,912 of record NC_092821.1, read on the forward strand.
GGTCCAATTAATAAGCCAGTTTCTTTTGCTAGTGTAATTACATTTAAATATTGTTGGTTGGAGAGAGTTTCAGAACACAAGTTTTCTCGCAGTTCTTTTTCTTCTTTTCATGAAAACAAGCGTTGGACGCATGACGTTAACATTCTGAAACGCAATATCGCACAATCACTTGGAATGTTCAACAGGTATTCTGCATTATTACTTCTGAAACTGACGCGTCAGCTATATCTTTCGGTGATTCACTCCCGGCTTCTTTACTGTTCGCCTGTGCGGGGCGCAACTCGTAACAAGTTGTGAGACCGGGCTAGTTGGTATTACATGATGACATAACCTGTTGACACGGAACACAAGAAGCAGCGACAAGGACAAGCGCTGTCCTTGCCGTATTTTCGTGTTTCGTGTCAATCTTGGCGCTGATTATATCATCATGCAACTCGGAAAACTGGTTTGCAAAATTTATATGTAATGAAAAAAAGGCGTATTTGTTTCTTACATGTTTTATCTATGTATGAATGCACTTTTTCATATTTTAAGCAAGCTTCTATATTATGCGGTACTATTTTTTATGAAGAAAAAATTCTGAATTCGCGTTCCTAGAGTGAAAAGCACCTCATGAGCACTTTTCTTTTCTACTCACAGCGCCAAAACTACATATTCTCTTAGAAGCCGAAATTTTGCGAAGATACAGGAAACAACAAATTACGGCACTCAGTCATTAAAATGGCCAGGTTCTTATTTCTTAAATATACACACCTGGTGAATTGGCACTATAGAACAAGCTTCATCTTTGCTTAAGTTTAGGATGCAATCAGAATTGTATTTTCTGTACTGTTTGTGATCTCCTGTTTCTGTGTGCTCATTATTTTGTATAAATGATGCAGTTGACAAGTCCACTGCACCATAGTATTGAAGTGTGTAGTTAATTCCTTGCATGTTAAAAATACGTTGTTTGAGTGCTGATAATATATGAAGTACTGCGTGTATAATTGGACATTTCCCTTGTTATCCCTGTATTTATTTTACTCTCTGGCTGTTCTCTGTGTTACCATGGTGCTAGGAGCCATGTCAATTATGCATGTTTCATTGCCTTTAGCTCGAGCTCCATGGCAGTCATGATATGTCATGTATTGTAATGTCAGAATCAAATGAATTACAAATTTAAACATATCCACTCTACTCTAATCTCACTCTAATCTCAGCATTCTATGTCTTGCTTACTTTTCTAATTTTGTAGATAAGGCAACATTGCAGATTTGCATTGTTGCTTATTACGCCTTGCTTGAATATTGATTTTTTGCGCCTATCTGTATTTAATATTTTTAGCTATTTGAGCCTCTTCTTTATTGTCATGTATAAATTTACATTTTTCTGCTTGTTGCGATTAGCTTTTATTGTTTAGTTTCCTGACATGGTCGCCTGATATTGAGAACCCCTTTTGCGTGTTCGCGTAGTTATGTTTTATTAAACGCAAATAAACTTCAACTTGAATAGCCAACTAAAAGGTTAGTCTGGTTAACCTTTCTGACTTTCGCTTTTTATTTACTGTCTCTACCTTCTTGTGTCTCCTCTGTTGGGATTTTATTGCACAGAGTACGATTAAGAAAGTGAGTCAGTGTGTGAACTAGTCAACGAGTGATGAGTGAATGAGTGAACTTGAAGCACTTTGAGTTGGTGTGAATTTATTTGCTTAACACGGCGCACACGAAAATTGAGACAATGAAGACCCACGAAAAAGGACAATACGAGCGTTGACAACTGATCGTTTATTCAGAAAAGACTAATTATGCGTGCACAAGCGAGGGCTCAACGCGTTCGCCACATCCAATTTCTGCATGTCAACCTTACAACCTTCCGCACATGTTCCATAACTGCTAATACTGTCCGACATCAGGGGAAATTGGAACAACTCATTGTTCATCTTTATTTCTGACCGCAGGGAGTGCATGTTTAAAAAAATAAGCAGAATGAAATGTACTTTGAGTTTTAACTAACGTGGTAGAATATTTATATATATTTATTTGGTTTACCAAGCAATTTACAACTGACGACACATAGCCTGCAGTAGTGGGTCTCATTGACTGGAGGGAGTTAAGTATCCCATGCATTCAATCAGAATTTTTATGCGTTGGCAGCACTTTGATGGGGATGAAATACAAAAATGCTCGTGTACCGAGATTTAGATGTACGTTACGGAACGCCAGGTTGTCACAATAATCTTGGAGTCTTCCGACTATGGCGGGCCTTGTAATCAGATCGTGGTTTTGGCACGCAAAACCCCAGCATTAGTTATTTAGTTTTTTTGTCACGCTTTTTAGGCATCAGAACAGCATAGCATGTAAGATATCTTTTCTATTATGCAGGGTTAAGGAAGCTTGGCGTGCGCGTATGCCCCCATTCTGCAATATAAAATAGGCTTCCTTAATCGTCGGCGACATTGCATAAGCAAAGCGCTGGTCGCATGAAGCTCCAGTTCATACTTACGATGAACGCAGTGAATAGGTTCAATGTAAGCCCAGGTGCCCCTTTTATAGATGATCGAGCGTTTTTTTTTTTCTGTTTCGTGTACCCTGTTGCGGCTGGAGCATCATATTCTAGGTTTTTCTTGCTCCATAATTTACCTCTACAAAAGTAACAGCACGTTGTCCATCCATGTCGTGCACAATGTACAATTTCACTCTTTTTTAATCATACGTGTCTAGAGTAACACACTTAGCAGCTAAACCTAGCTGGGATCTTTTTAAGGAGCCCCCTTCTCACTCTTACTTACTCTCTCTCTCTCTCTCTCTGCATTGCGCAGAGTACGATGACGAGGACCTGACATGCAACGTGTGCGAACGCTCCTTCTCCACGGCCCGTCGGCTGTCTCAGCATCAACAACGCAAGCGCCACTTTGGCTGCCCCGTGTGCGACGCCATCTTCCCGTCGCCGCTCGCCCTGGAAAACCACCGGGGCTCCATGGAACACTGGTCGGACGATGACGACGATGACGACGACCAGCAGGAGTCGCATTCGAGGTGAGCAATATGCGGGACGTTGACCTTGACGCCGAAGTGACCCGTTGCAGCCCTGGTGTCTCCATGTACGGAGACGCAGTGTGCTCGTGAGCGTTTCGACGCGCGAAGACAAGAAAAAAAAAAAAAAAGATTGGAGCTGGCGCTGAATGTAAACGTAACCCTCTGTTAACTAAAGGCAATGTCGCAAGTGACTTTAGCGTGGTGTGTAATGCAAACCGAAGGTAACATTGGTAAGAACGAGGTTCGATGAGTTGCTCTTTATTACAGCCGGAAATTCGAGTGCTTTCCTGAAAGACAAGGCCTTCAACTCTATAATACCCGGCAAATCTACCAGCCACAATTATTCCAGTCCTTTCATGATTTAGAGCAGGGATATTAAGACATGACAAAAAAAAAAAGCTTTTAGGCGCGCAACCATTGGAGGACGGTGAAAGAAGACACACGAGAGATACTATAGCGCTCGTTTGTCTTTTTTCGCCGTCCTCTCCTGGTTGTGCCCTTAAAAGTTTTGTGTCACGTTTTACCAACATGTCCAAACAGTCACATTATTGAGCCATTAAGAGGTCAATATTTGTAATCAATTTATTTTTGTAGTTATAAAGACTGGACTGGAATTACCCTAAATATTCGTGTTAGCCCTATTGCAAAAACCAGCGTCCTCCAGTGTGAAACCAGCGCGTTTTTTGGCACTGGGTCGTACTGGGTACGCTGGCGCTCGCTGGGACTCACTGGGACACCAGTGAGAATGCTTGATAAGAGCTGGGTCACACTGGAAGGGACGCTGGTTCCACTGCCATGACGCTGGGGCGCACTGGTTTGTGCTGTACAGGCGCTGGTTCTCGCTGCAGTTCGCTGGTTCGCACTGGAAACTGCGCTGGTTGTGTTTGTGGCGTGCTGGTTCCAGTACAGTGGAGGCCCAAAAGCATAATTAGATCAAAAGGCACCCCATCCGCATTATCTATGCTCAGCGGTAAAGTGCCGGGCTTCGGATCTGCAGGTCGGACGATCGAATCCTGGTCGGAGTAGTCTTATTTTTACGTTTTTTTTCTTTTTTTATTGCACTAACACGCTCTTTGTTGTTTTCTGTATTCAAAAAAATATATACGGCGTCCAGGCACCGCGTATAAACGCGCTAGAGCTGTTTTTCGCACGAGTAGCCAGCGCCTTCCAGTACGCCGCGCCTGCCCAGCGCCCCAACATCCAGTGCGCGGCACTGGGCCCATAATCCGGCGCTGCACTGGGTCCAGGTGGCACTCAGTGGCACTGGGTCCAGGTGGCACTCAGTGGCACTGGGTCCCAGTGGCACTGGGTTTTGCAATAGGCAGGGCCCGTCATGCTGACGCCCCTCTCCAAGTCCCGTGGAAAATGTTGGCCATACGTTATGATTATGGTGATGATGATTGCTAATTACACACACACACATATATATATATATATATATATATATGTGTGTGTGTGTGTGTGTGTGTGTGTGTGTGTGTGTGTGTGTGTGTGTGTGTGTGTGTGTGTGTGTGTGTCAGTCTAGCAGTTTGTATGTCGCCTTAGTATTTGCACTCCTCCTTCGGACTTATATATCTACCATGTACCGTTACCTATGCCTCTAATGGATCCGCTCCTATCAATTCCTTCTCTTCTTTTTTTTTACCAATACTCTAAACGTCTCTTGTTTAACTCGACTGCTGACCAGTGAATGCTTCCATAGGAATGATATCTCAGCACTTCTGGAAGGTGGATAATTTTTAGGGGTCTAACTTGGTGCATACCTTCGCTATTCCATTAGAATGTGCTTAGTCGTCTACAAATTTTCGCTGCTGCGCACACACATGCATCATACTGTAGCGAATATTTGCTTCTGTATGTTTTTTTTTGTCTTTAGACTACCAGCTCTGACGTCAAATAGCAAGGCACGGCTCTTTGCCTTATTATGCAGATTTTTCCTCCTCATTTCTTTCTTGTCGTTTTTGTAAATCTGCATGGTTCTTTTTATTTCCATCCTTTGCATCCAATTTACCGGCCGTTTCTCTCAAATTTTGTTTTGATGACTCCTGGTTGTCTATTTCCCCTTTCATTTATTCTGTACTTGTTGCCAACCTCCTTGACCTATTCCTCCTTTCCGTCTTCTACGCTTCTGAGGCACGGCTATTTGTGCAGTTTAGCCGGTCATTTCTTTTCAGTCAGGTTCGTTAGTCTTTCTTTGAAAGTGTTTTTTCTCCACGTTTCTCTGACTTCAAAGGAAGCCCGACACATGCCTGCGGTGTCGAGGAGATTGTAGAACATTTACTGTGCTGCTGGCTGCCCATCTCTTGAAAATAAAAAACATTACCTCTGCACAGCTTTAAATCAGTTAGATAGAAAACGGTTCACCTTGAAGAAGATCTTGGGACCATCACCTTGCATATTGCTGCTACAAAAGGCCGCAAAAGCGCTGCTGCGATATTTGAAAACTACCGGATTGAGCGACCGTCTGTGAGCCGGACTGAGTGGCCGTCAGTGGATATAGAGCAGGGACCGTTACTACGTCGGCGATATCCACAGTGGACTTTCTCTTCTTCTCTTAATGTTTCCCTTCCCTTTCCCCCTTCCCCATTGTAGGGTAGCCAATCCGGCTCAGTCCTGATTAACCTACCTGCCTTTCATTTATCATTTTCTCTCTCTCTCCCTCTCTCTAACTGCACTGCCTCATTTGTGGTTTTCCTGTGGAGCCCCCAAGGCTAACCGCTCCACCGATATTTGACTGGAAGCTTCAAAGCGCCGTTCAGGGAGCGTTTTACCACATGCATCATCATCATCATCATCAGCCTGATTACGCCCACTGCAGGGCAAAGGCCTCTCCCATACTTCTCCAACTACCCCGGTCATGTACTAATTGTGGCCATGTTGACCCTCCAAACTTCCTAATCTCATCTGCCCACCTAACTTTCTGTCGCCCCCTGCTACGCTTCCCTTCCCTCGGAATCCAGTCCGTAACCCTTAATGACCATCGGTTATCTTCCCTCCTCATTACATGTCCTGCCCATGCCCATTTCTTTTTCTTGATTTCAACTAAGATGTCATTAACGCGCGTTTGTTCCCTCACCCAATCTGCTCTTTTCTTATCCCTTAACGTTACACCTATCATTTTTCTTTCCATAGCTCGTTGCGTCGTCCTCAATTTAAGTAGAACCCTTTTCGTAAGCCTCCAGGTTTCTGCCCCGTACGTGAGTACTGGTAAGACACAGCTGTTATACACTTTTCTCTTGAGGGATAATGGCAACCTGCTGTTCATGATCTGCGAATGCCTGCCAAACGCACCCCAGCCCATTCTTATTCTTCTGATTATTTCACTCTCATGATCTGGATCAGCAGTCACTACCTGTCCTAAGTAGATGTATTCTTTTACCACTTCCAGTGCCTCGCTACCTATCGTAAACTGCTGTTCCCTTCCGAGACTGTTAAACATTACTTTAGTTTTCTGCAGATTCATTTTTAGTCCCACCCTTCTGCTCTGCCTCTCCAGATCAGTGAGCATGCATTGCAGTTGGTCCCCTGAGTTACTAAGCAAGGCAATATCATCAGCGAAGCGCAAGTTACTAAGGTATTCTCCATTTACTCTTATCCCCAATTCTTCCCAATCCAGGTCTCTGAATACCTCCTGTAAACACGCTGTGAATAGCATTGGAGAGATCGTATCTCCCTGCCTGACGCCTTTCTTTATTGGGATTTTGTTGCTTTCTTTATGGAGCAGTACAGTGGCTGTGGAGCCGCTATAGATATCTTTCAGTATTTTTACATACGGCTCGTCTACACCCTGATTCCGCAATGCCTCCATGACTGCTGAGGTTTCGACTGAATCAAACGCTTTCTCGTAATCAATGAAAGCTATATATAATGGTTGGTTATATTCCGCACATTTCTCTATCACCTGATTGATAGTGTGAATATGATCTATTGTTGAGTAGCCTTTACGGAATCCTGCCTGGTCCTTTGGTTGACGGAAGTCTAAGGTGTTCCGGATTCTATTTGCAATTACCTTAGTAAATACTTTGTAGGCAACGGACAGTAAGCTGATCGGTCTATAATTTTTCAAGTCTTTGGCGTCGCCTTTCTTATGGATTAGGATTATGTTAGCGTTCTTCCAAGATTCCGGTACGCTCGAGGTCTTGAGGCATTGCGTATAGAGGCTGGCCAGTTTTTCTAGAACAATCTGCCCACCATCCTTCAGCAAATCTGCTGTTACCTGATCCTCCCCAGCTGCCTTCCCCCTTTGCATAGCTCCCAAGGCTTTCTTTACTTCTTCCGGCGTTACTTCTGGGATATCGAATTCCTCTAGATTATTCTCTCTTCCATTATCATCGTGGGTGCCACTCGTACTGTATAAATCTCTATAGAACTCCTCAGCCACTTGAACTATCTCATCCATATTAGTAATGATATTGCCGGCTTTGTCTCTTAGCGCATAAATCTGATTCTTGCCAATTCCTAGTTTCTTCTTCACTGCTTTTAGGCTTCCTCCGTTCCTGAGAGCTTGTTCAATTCTATCCATGTTATGCTTCCTTATGTCAGCTGTCTTACGCTTGTTGATTAACTTCGAAAGTTCTGCCAGTTCTATTCTAGCTGTAGGGTTAGAGGCTTTCATACATTGGCGTTTCTTGATCAGATCTTTCGTCTCCTGCGATAGCTTACTGGTATCCTGTCTAACGGAGTTACCACCGACTTCTATTGCACACTCCTTAATGATGCCCACAAGATTGTCGTTCATTGCTTCAACACTAAGATCCTCTTCGTTGCTTAAAGCCGAATACCTGTTCTGTAGCTTGATCTGGAATTCCTCTATTTTCCCTCTTAGCGCTAACTCATTGATCGGCTTCTTATGTACCAGTTTCCTCCGTTCCCTCCTCAGGTCTAGGCTAATTCGAGTTCTTACCATCCTGTGGTCACTGCAGCGCACCTTACCGAGCACGTCCACATCTTGTATGATGCCAGGGTTAGCGCAGAGTATGAAATCTATTTCATTTCTAGTCTCGCCGTTCGGGCTCCTCCATGTCCACTTTCGGTTATTCCGCTTGCGGAAGAAGGTATTCATTATCCTCATATTATTCTGTTCTGCAAACTCTACTAATACCTCCCCCCTGCTATTCCTAGTGCCTATGCCATATTCCCCCACTGCCTTGTCTCCAGCATGCTTCTTGCCTACCTTGGCATTGAAATCGCCCATCAGTATAGTGTATTTTGTTTTCACTCTACCCATCGCCGATTCCACGTCTTCGTAGAAGCTTTCGACTTCCTGGTCATCATGACTGGATGTAGGGGCGTAGACCTGTACAACCTTCATTTTGTACCTCTTATTAAGTTTCACAACAAGACATGCCACCCTCTCGTTAATGCTATAGAATTCCTGTATGTTACCAGCTATATTCTTATTAATCAGGAATCCGACTCCTAGTTCTCGTCTCTCCGCTAAGCCCCGGTAGCACAGGACGTGCCCGCTCCTTAACACTGTATATGCTTCTTTTGGCCTCCTAACTTCACTGAGCCCTATTATATCCCATTTACTGCCCTCTAATTCTTCCAATAGCACTGCTAGACTCGCCTCACTAGATAATGTTCTTGCGTTAAACGTTGCCAGGTTCATATTCCAATGGCGGCCTGTCCGGAGCCAGGGATTCTTAGCACCCTCTGCAGCGTCGCAGGTCTGACCGCCGCCGTGGTCAGTTGCTTCGCAGCTGCTGGGGACTGAGGGCCGGGGTTTGATTGTTGTGTTCATATAGGAGGTTGTGGCCAAGTACTGCACCAGGGTGGCCAATCCTGCTCTGGTGAGGGAGTGTGTTACCGGTTCTGGTCACCGGCATCAGGCCACATTCCAGGCCTGTTTATGCAATTTTATCAACACGCGGATTTTTTTTTTCTTTTTTTTTTTTTTAATCCGGTGGAAAATTGCGCGGCACCGGGATTCGAACCACGGACCTCTTGCACGCGAGGCGGGTGTTCTACCTCTACGCCATCGCTGCCACACCACATGCATCCTTGAAATTTATTGATAATTATAAGAGATAGGGGAGAATTTGCATGGTTGCAACGCGTGGCAACCATGCTCCCGAGAGGCAATGTTCACTGCCAACGTAGGCACTCCTTCCATTTGCCTCGATTCTACTCCATGACAATACATAGCTGGCAACGCTGCGGAAGCTACGCAAGTAGTTCGGCAAGAGATGTCTCACTCAGCGCGTTCCGCAGAGCAGTTCTTCATGTGCCGCGTTTTCTAAGAAATAGCTACTGCATACGGTACAACGGCAACTCGTGCACCCAAGTTTACGTCAAATCACATAGGCGCATTAGTTGTTCCTATCTGTGCTTCCAGCCATCGACGTACTGTGTTGTGGTCGCGAGCGTAAGCGATGCGTTGGGATCGCGGGTCGCAGAAACTTGTTATTCTACTCGTTTGGTGGCAAATCGGTTTACATCTTCGACGCCTTTCATGAACTAAATGCGTCACATTTTGCGACACAGAAGTACGCGACTTGATTTAACACTAGTTGAAATGACGGGCACTTATATATTTCTCTCACGCGCAACGCACTACTTTTTTGGTCGCGGATGCGAAGAGTGAGCGAAGTCTCTCTAGTTTTCATAGTGTTCCGTGCTACTATGAAACGGAGGATAGTGTCCGGAAGCGACATTCCTTCCCTGTCTTGTATCTCAAGTTGTACCGGGGTCGAGGGTACGCGCCAAGCTTTTACGTCAGAAGCTCCGCCAACATTTCCTTCGTTCTTTTCTTTATTTTCATTCTTTCTTTTCATTTTTTTTTCATTCTTGCGACGTGGCGCACTTCCAGAGCGTGCTATTGGGAGCTTCGGAGGATTTACCGAAATCCCGGGCTATAATCGGTGACGCTGCAGGCAGTGCGTCAGACAGCGTTTTCATGTGTTTCCTTCATTCTCTAATAGAAACGATGCTCCCTCAAGAGGAAGAGCGTTTGGCTTCTTTTAAAATATATTTCTCAACGATATTGTAGGTAAACTTGTTTTTGAGTCGTGGAGTCTTTTGGCACGTTGGAAACACGATTGTCATGGCATTATCTACGCATCATTCATATTTAAAACAGCGCCAAAATAACACGGACAAGGTAGGACACAGGACGAGCGCTGATCCTGTGTCCTCCTGTGTCATCAGCGCTCGTCCTGTGTCCTCCCTTGTCCGTCTTTTTTTGGCGCTGCTTTAAGTATGAATGATCCGTACCAACTAGCTCGCATCCAAACCCTTCTGAATTATCTACGTGCCACCCTTGTCTGTTTGCAATGCCCAAACCTGGGGAGCGGCCCTTTTACATGAGCCCGGAGGACGTAACCTGCCCCTTAGGTCGATACTGGTCTTGGAATGTCCTTGGTCCATAGTTCCACAGCGGGCGATACACATTTGCCCTTTTGAAAACTGCGGCGTTGAGTATGATATAACCAATGGCCTTGAAAATAGATCTGGGTGACGTCGTTTTACAGTAGACAAAGATCTGGATGTAGTAACTTTATAAAAAGAAATAAATACCTTTTGTGCACGTTAGTGGCTGCTACCGTGCGGTTACTCCTTCATTGGTACGACTGCATTTTTGTGTTCTTTTGTGCGGGTGTGCGTGGAGAAGCGTTGAATTGTCATCTGCATTTACCGGCTCACTGCAGCGACGATTATACTACTACTACCTGTGCTAAGCAGAAAGAAATAGAAAGGAAATCTAGCAACATTGTTTAGTTAACCTCAAAAGCTGCTATATGATTACACGGAACTTCTATTTATACAGTAGCCTTTGTATGCAGTTTTTGCCCCAAAAGACAGAACAGCTATGTAAATGCATGGGGACCCGCGAAATTGTTCTTCTCACGTGTTTCACTGCACCGAATTTGGTGACGCTTGCTGCATTTAAAAAAAGATGTCAAAGTTTACCGACTTTAGGAAGCACGCGTATTTTTAATCAGGCAATTATTTTCTTTTGCAAATTTATTGAATACTGGAAAATTCAAGAAAATGGACCCATCAAGGTCGCGGTTGTGTTACTCAGCAAAAAAAATTTTCGAACTTTTAAAGTACACTTATTGAGACAGAATTAACATATTATATTGCAATATACGGCTGAAGTAAACGGCTTATTTGTGAGCAGTACTTTTTCGATACCTTTGTAACAATACCTCTCGTGAGTAGACTTTTGCAAGCATTGTGAAAGTTCTGCAAAAGCTGAAAACTTACATGTCAAATTTGTTCGCTTTAGATGCTCTTAAAATGTAGTTTAAACAACTGGGATATCTTTTTCTTATCTACATCGAGTTACAGATTTTTAAACTTAAGGCATTAACTTTTTTAATTAGCAAGTCTTGGCAATATTATATATTACTTTGTTCTCTAACAAATTATATTACCTTTAGCTGTCGGTAAAATGTGAGTGTCTCTATTCATTACACCAAATCTCTCTAGAATCACTTAACGGGCCGTTTAATAAGAGCATTTCTGCATTTGACATGTACTCGTTCAACAGGTAAATCGGAGTTTCCCTCTGCTGATAGATCGCACCCACTGCGGGAGATTGGACAGGATTCGGATGTAATTAGAAGAATACATTTAGTACTAACAAGACAACGACTTAAATACTCGCAGAATGATCCAAGGAATTGAAAATGACATAAAGTACAAAAATATATCTAACAATAAAACTGCCTCGGAACAATGAGAAGTTCTTGAACGGCTGAGCAAGCATCCCCGCAACAGTGTCAGACCGGGGAGCCCCCCCCCCCCCCTCCCCCATGAGAAAATTAACTTCAGCGAATAAGCTTTCTCTTAACTTCCTCCCCCCTCCCCCCCAATAATATGAACTTTAGCAAATAAGCTCTCACCTAACTTCCTTTCTGTTGTACCCATGCAAGCAGCAGCCCCCCCCCTCCCCCCCCCCCCCAACAAGAAAATGAACTTCAGCAAGTAAGCTCTTCCTTAACTACTTGCTTTCTGTTGCGCCCATGCAGGCAGCAGCACCGTAGCTGGTGGGGATGCGACGACGAAGAAGACGACCTGGACGACGAGGAAGACGAAGAGTCCTCGGAGGAAGACACCGACTTGGACGACGTCGAGTCGGGCTCCAACTCGCAGGAGCTCGAGCGGCTCTTGTGACTGCTGTGGCCGGGCGCCGCTCACCTCGATGCCGCCCAGGGCGGCGCTGGGCGGCGCTGCTGCTGCGCTGCTGACGTCACGCGCTACTGAAGCGACTCGCGTCGGCCGGATGAAAGAAGATGACGACATCAGCGACGTGGGTGAGTGAAAGGAGATAACAAAGGCAACTTCAGGTTAAACGAGATGCTTTCAATTGCATTTCGATGCTCATGTAAAGAAGTAGCAATGTTAGCGCCATTGTTCGTGCCGATCCTGCGAGTCTTAAGTCTTCCACTGAGTCACTGAAAATTAGATGCTTGGACTATGTGTGCCAAAACCACCATGTGATCATGAGGCACGCCGTAAGGGAGGACGCCGGATTAATTTAGACCACCTGTGCACGCAATGCACAGTGCACGGGCGTTTTAGCATTTCGCCATTGTCGAAATGCGGCCGCCGCGGGCGGGATTTGATCCCGCGACCTCGTGCTTAGCACATCGAATCCCTTATCGCCAGATTCTGTCATATGCTCGTTGTATGTGTAGCAGTTTTTACCATTATGTTGTCGATGCTTTACTTGTGTTTATGGAGCTTTGTGTCTTTTTATTTAACAAGATTTATATTTGTTAATTTGCTACCTGCCCTCCCTGTACACATTAAATTCCAGTTGCGAATTTTTATATTTTATATTTTCATATTTTAGATTTTTGTACTTTTAATCGTTGCATTCGCGAAGCCAATATATGGTTTTTTTGTGATCTTGCTGTTCTTATTACCTATTTCTGCGCTTGCTGCAGTAAGTCTCTGCTAATTTGTGTTCTCGGCCACCCCTCATGTAAAGCACCGCCATCACTTGAGGTATTCAAATGAATCAATTAAACATAGTGTGCAATGCGCGGCAAGAAAGACGACAAAAGATAGGCGGAGCGACAGACCGCCAACTTTTCTTTTAGGAAAGGTATGCTGACAAGGGGTGGGCCATTAAATGCTCCTTCAGTGTGAACCTCCCCTTCCGAAATAGAGTACCATTCCTTCAGCTTATGAGAGAAAAAAATGTATTTCAAAATTATTTATCGAATATATTTTATTTACAGGTAAGTGTCGGCCGAACAGCATTAGCTTGTGCACTGTGGACAACGTCGCTCCAGGAGTCTTGAACGGTCATTTACCGGCGAAAGAGAAGTGCTTTAAGGACATGCAAAGCCACCTGCTGGTCAGCCGCAGAGGACCACAATTGTGGGAGACGTGACGCATTGGCCATGCTCCAGAAAGTGAATCCTCCAAGAAGTGATCCGGCGAGTGATCCCACACCGACTGACTCTTGGTGAAGTGGTCCTTCGGTCGCCGTCGATCTCAACGCTTGTGAGATGGGACCTTTTCGTGATTGTTATCGACGCCGGGCATAGAGCGCCGACATTGGTGCCGAAAGTATTCAGCATAGTATTTGATGTAGTAACCAGTACCACGACTGCTGTTTTCCTGTTACATTTTTTTTCGCAGTTTCCTTTATTCAGTGCGTTCGCTTTCATCTGTTCGCACTCAAGGAATCTCCGAAATTTGAAGTGTCTTGCTTTAAAAATATCTGCATTTTGTGAGCTTGTTTGCCTCCAAATCTAGGTGGACTAGAAAGGACGCCTCCTATATATGGTTCAGACATATTGAATGAAGAATTGCAGTGTGTATGATACGGAAGTGTGTATGATACAAATACGGAAGCTGTCGCGAATATTGTTTCGACAGTGAACAGAAAATAAAATAAACTTGTTGATTTTCCGTGAAAAACTGGCAAGATTTTCAAGAGTACATCTCTTCGACGCAAACATCTGGGCCCACTAAAGTGAAGGAAGTTGCGATCGCATGCTGTGGTTAGCACCGACCTCCCCTACTGCCGGTGACGTCATGCGTAGGCGCCATTACGTCGTGACCCGAAAGATTCTACAGGATGTGCCAGCTGACGTTAGCCAAGCTGTGAAAATGCTGTGCATAATCATCGGTCTTGTTTCCTCGCTATATTTTTTTTACTATTTATTTGGCTAACTAGGGGAGCTCAAATGAACAATGTTTTAGAATTTTCATTCGAAAAGCGTGACTTTCGGGGGAAAGGGTCGTAAGACATCCCATTCACTCATTTTGATGGCGCTCTGTCGTAAGCGTTTATTTTTTACAGCGTTTTAGTCGTCACATACGAAATACGGGAAGTGCCGCGTAATCACGCACTCGCGTAGCACAAAACCAGCGGTCCCAAAAGTGATCTGAAGGAACTCCGCTCATTTATTTGTTGATTGTAACCATCTCAACAGCCGGAAGTACACGGCAAGCTATCGGCCTTGGTGTTGGTTTCTGCTGTCATCGTGTAGGTTGTGATAGTCACGCGGAAAACGCAGCTTGCGATCTGCAGAAGCCAACACCAAGGTCTGTTTTAGCTTGCCGCTTGCACTCGGTTGGTTAGACAGGCAATAAGTGCAGTTACTGCTTTCAGATCACTTTTGGGACCGCTGGTATATTGTGAGGCGCGGGTGAGTGATCATGCCACACTTGCCGCATTTCGTGATAACGGGAAAGACGTTCAAAGAAAACAATATGCAGGATAAATGTCACTGGAAACGACTGCATGGGATGTCTTAGGACGCAATACTAACTTTCCCATCAAACGTCACACCTATATGAACGTTGTTTAATTGATCTCTCAATTAATCAGGTAATTAGCAAGCAGAGATGTACCCAGCGACGAAAAAAAGCGCGCATGACAGAACACAGGAGGTCTTATAATCGTCTAATGCGCCAGTTTCTTTCATCAGTTTGGCTCACGTTAGCTAATACACCCGGTATACACGTTTTGCCCTGACAGATGTCACCGCGGCCGCCATGTTGGAATATTAGCAAGATGAGAAGACTGCGACTAAGGCGGCATTCACACCGGCGATTGAAAGTGTTCGTGATCCCTGCCAGTAGCTTGCTCGCTCACTGCTGCTTTGCTTTAGCCTACGTTTTGCAATGACATTGTCAAGTTTTGGTCTTCGTCATTCAGTACAGCACTACTAATGCTTGCGCACCTTATTTATTCGGAGAGAGGTAGCGAAGGCACTCCACTGGCGCTGCGAAATCTCGCTTTAACTCTTTAAAGTTGGCACGCAGTCCTCGTCAATAAAAGTTAGGACTGCTTGTTCACGTTTATTTGGTCCGCAAATGGTTGCTTTGGTCAAAAAGTAGCTAATCTTGAGAAGTTGCTCACTAACTGATCATTTGGCCATGCGACTTGAGTCGCAGAACTGCTGATTCAATCAGTGGGACAGGAGCAGGACATCGGAATGTGCTGGTGGGTATGTCACGTGGCCATGGTTTTCGTGCGAGCCCACTTGAACCCCAACAGTCGCAAGATATTTCGGCGAGAGGACGGGTAGGTGTCGCTGGCCATTGCAAACATCGTTTCACACAGGCGCTATCCACACTTCTCCATCTACAAGGCGGATCAAGGTAGGTAGAAATGTTTTGAGCAACAGAACGCAGATTAAGGAGATGTACGCAGAAATGCTAGAATGAAAAGCACATGTATCATACCATTTAACTCTAGCAGGCTAGGTAATTATTTTGAACCACCCCTTTAAAAAGGGTATGTCAATAACTCACCATCAGCATCATCAGCAGCAGCACCATTATCATCATCATCCTAGGTCGTCGTGGTTAGCTCCTCGGTTATCACTGTCGAATCTCTCTCAGTCGTTGGTGTGAATAATTCCTTATTGTGATCCACTTGTTTCCGCATTATCGCCAGTAGCTCAATGGAAGCTGTGAAGCGAGATTCAAGTAAGGCTGGGCTTGTTTGTAATCCGTGAGTAGAGTTGAAGAGCGGGATTGACCCAGGACAGGAAACCAGACATAGCGATTGTCTTTGTATGGTTGCCAGTCCCATTTCTCAATTTCACACTTCAACTCTACTCCTGTAAAGTGAGGTCTCAATCTGGCTTATGTGACCTCACGAGAAAGCTTTACATACCCATGGTGCCAAAACACTAGCCAAGGAAGCAGGTGACGGTGGTGGGGACAGAGGTAGGGTGAAATGTACTCAGCGGAAGTAGCATATAGTGGTTCATAGACGAAAATGCTACTCGCGTTTCTAAATTCACGTGGAGTAACGCAAGCAGCGAGGTGCGGTAGCACACGTCATTTCTCTTTTTTTCGTTTCGTTCTTCCAACAACTCTGCCAGAAGTTTGCTCGCTCACTGGTGCTTTGCCTTAACTTACGTTTTGCAGTGACGTTGCCATGTTTTGGCCTTCATCACTCAGTACAGCACTACCAATGCTTGCGTGTCTTATTTGTTCGGAGAGAGGCAGCGAAGGCAGTCCACTGCGTTGCGAAATCTCCCTTTAACTCTTTAATGTTGGCATGCAGTCCTCGTCAATAAAAGTTAGGACAACTTGTTCACGTTTATTTCTAGCCATGGAGAGCGCATTGAAGCAAAAACGATGAAGTACTGCTCGAGTACTAGCTTCATAATCACAGGAAATAATTATTTATTAATTGCTTTGCTAAGCCATCTACAACTGAAAATTAACTGTAGCATAACAAAAAAGCTATCGTAGGCTGTACTAACGTTAAATTTCTAAGACCAAATTAATTTGTTGTTTTTTATGTATCAGCTTCAGCACAGCAATGATACATTGGGCCTTATAGAGTTGAAGATAGCGAGGCGCGCAAATGAAAACTGTTTTTCATTAACATATGTTTGTTATGTTTTTAGTCAATACATGGTAATCCATACGAAAGACAGGACCTCTTTTAAATGAACAAGGCATGGAAACCCTGTTGCGGGACAAGCGACCAGGCCAGAAACAAGTTTGCCGCGTGTTTCGGTGAACGTTGCGGAAGAAATACAATATCCGATGTTATTGCAAAATTATGGGATGTAAGCTTCTGAAATCCTAAAGCTGACGTCCTTTGAAACATTAAAATTTCTTTCTGGGCAAGTTGGTGCATATTTGACTTGAGAATTGTAACAGCGCAAACACATGCAACCACAAAGTAACAAGGACGAGACACAAGCGCTTGTCTCTCGTCCTTGTTACTTTGTGGTTGCATATGTTTGCGCTGTTACAATTTTTAAGTCTTTTTATACGTTTTAATCAAACGTATGTCACTGTTCAGCACAATGCGCAAGCAATCTACGAACTAGGCCAAGAAACGGTACAAGAAACTTTAATATCTAGACCTCCCGCGGCGGAATTAAACCAGAGAGCACGTCTTCAGCTGGCGAAGGTATTTGATATTCCTGTACTCCAAAGAACTCAAGACACTACGCCTGCATTTACAGGAGCGGTTAGGTCCAAGAGTAACTTTCCATATGTTCTTTAGCTCGAGCTACTTTACATATATACAACGAAGTTCTTCATCGTTTCCCCAAGACGCGTTCACTGTCAGAAAGGACTTAAAGCTGAGTCGTTCAATTTGATAAATCTAGTTGGAATGCTTCAATTCACGCCATTCCTTATTCGAAAGTGCTTTTCATTCCCCACCTGTATTGTTTCCTATTTCGAAGAGGGCCTACTGTAGTAACATACAGGCACGACGTCTAGTTAAAATTTTTTTTAAATCAAGAAAGCCAGGAAAAAAGAACACAAAGTGTAAACTGGACAGAAAGTTTAGAATGACTTCTGCAGGGACTTACTCGAATAGTTGGAAGATCGCATGAAAGTCGGGACATGTCTTAGGACCCCGAAGAAAACCAAAAAGAAAAGAACCCTCATGTGTGACCTGCGGCTCTAGGCATAAACAAGTGTAGGACTTATTCCCACCCGATGTTTCCGGTTCTTTGCCTGAGCGCTTCGTTATTCGCAAGAAAAATGACGCTGTCCCACATAGAATTAGCGTGTTTTCGGCTCTCAACTGCCACACTGCCGGGTTGTCGATGTCGCGAATTCCTGGACTCGATGCGCTAACCTAGCCAGTTTCCAATAAAATCACTATCTCTCTATCTTTAGAGAACTTTAGGATAGCACAATGTAAGTAACTTGTAGCTCGACAGAGTTCATGGCAAAAAAAGAAACCTCTGCTTATGTGCGTCGCAGTCCGAATACTGTAATGCCAATAAGAAGGTAACCTACGTGCGCAACACAGATCAAACGATTGGTCCTGGCTAGTTGGCGGGTTCGATGCCCATCATCAGTAGCCGCATCACCCATAGGTTGAAGTGGAAAAGTGCTCCTATATATGGCTGTAGGTACAGCACGTGTCGGAAGTACACAGACTACTCCCGCATTACCCATATATTTGGTTCAGCTAAATGCTCATATTCCCGCATCCATTCCCGGCACACTAATCTTCCAAATGGTGAGAACGAGAGCTGTTTCTTTTTTCCAGGGCGCTAGAGTTTTGGCAAACCACAGGAACGGCCCTTAAGTAATCCGCAATCAACCTGGCTTTCGCGGCCGATGTGGCCCGGATACTTTCAACAAATACTGAATATCTTGCGGAACGCCAAGTGTTAAAACTATCCTGTATCCCTCAACAAAGACGTCTCTCAAGGCACTTTTTGCTTCAATATAGTAAACGGCATCAGCCACGTACGCAATGGATGGCCTAGTTGGTGAAATATACTTTAGATCTGCCTCGCAGAGCGAGAAAGGAAACACTTGCAGTGCTGTCTTTGTTCAATTTATTCTTTATATTCATAAGCACTACAGTTCAGTAACGCCAATACTCTACGGCCAACAGGCCTTCTATTTATGAAATTTTCTACTGAGCTAACATGTTCATTTGCCCGAATTTATTTACGGCACCTATCGCTTCCATGGGTCTTGCCTGTCCTTATACGTATTGTCCTTCTACGGAATACCACAACATGTTCGATTACGTATGTATCGCTGTTTACAGAATTCAGGAACACCGTAGACTGTGCGTGCACACAAGTATTGCGATGTCGGGAATACTATACACATACACATACACATACACATACACATACACATACACATACACATGCACATGCACATACAATTCGCATATATACGTATCCATGGCGGTTTACAAATTACCGTAATCCCGTAGACCGTACATATAGGTATGTCTTGCGGTTTACGGCACACCATAACATCGGTGACGTGAATGGAGTAGCAGCACTGGTAGTGAAATCTTGTGGCAGTTTGTTCAACCGCAAGGCACCAGAATCGTTTCCTGTTTCAAGCATCTATCCTTGAAAAAAGAAGCTAATTATACAAACAGCATTATATTGGCGCCGGTTCCTTTTTCGCCAGCAATTAAGTAGCACATAGGCCATCAGTGCAATGATAGTTTCGAACGCTCTGGTCAAACTCAGCGTAGCTTGCGGCGCCAGCAGTGGTGTTGTTCACGACCATGTCTGCGTTATTAGAAAGTTCTATACTGCCAATATATGAATTACCGTTTACGAAATACCTAAATAGAGAGTATTAGCGTGTCTGTAGAACGTATTTGTGGTGTTGAAACCCATATGTTCATGACGTGTTTACGGGTTCGAAAATTGTTTCCGCTGCATTCAACCATAAAAAGCACAGCCTTTAAAATCCGTATTTAAAATCTAGAGGGCGTCCCCCTATGTAGCGTCGATTTGGACACCGCCTATTGCGCTTAACGGAGTGCCGAAACTGCGGGACGTTAACGGCAGCATTGCCGGGAGCGCCACCTCGTGATGCTTTTCTACGCAAGAAAGCTCTAGCAGCATTTTAGTATTTTGTCATTCTTCCCGAAGAAGGGGAAAAATGAATTTCCAGTGGGGCTATCAACGTTGCTGCCGGCGCCTCTGCAGCAGCGGATTGGCTAAATATAGTCGTCGTAAATATATTTCTGTGTGTTCTGGTTGACGCCAGCATCACAAAGTGACGCCAGAAGTGCTGATGTACGTGCCCGTCAATTTGGTTTTCTGGCGTTCCCTTATAAATGCTGCTAAGGCCGGCAGAAACTATCCATCATGCCTCCGCAAAACTTTTAGCCGGACGTACTAGAGACGCAAGTGTCGCTGCGCCAAATTAATCTGACACTGAACGCGCCTATCGACTTTCTCTTCCAATCGCTACAACATGAACGCTATAACCAGGGACGAGGAATGTGAGGCGAACGACCGGAAGGCTTCATTATATGGCCCGAAAGTAAAGAGGACCTTGCCCTCTTTCATTCTACGCAGGCCGCTGAGAGTGATCACACACCCAGGCAGCATACCAAGATAGGACCACGCCAAACGCTCCGAGGCAGGATCGATATGATTGGGGACAACAGTCTGCCGGGGCGTTAGAAAGGAAGAAGAGTAACTGAGCCGCAGGCTAGAGAATGTAAGCAACGAGGAATATCTTAATCGATCTTCTTTAGTAGCTTCTGGGCCCGGATGTGCGAGTAGATCAGCTTCTGCACCTTAATCTATTCCGCATTATGCCCATCTGCAACTTCTGTGACCATTTCTGTGACAGCCCACTGCCGCGGATGTCGTCTGCTACTCTTACCAGCGAGTCGGTCTGTTACTATCTTCTACATCTGCGATTTCCATAAAACGCAGTGTGGTTCGGTGCAGCGTCGCTTGTTACTCTCAAGCGGTTTCGTCCTTGCTGACCTCTTCTGCGTACATAATAGCAGCTTTTTGCTGCGCCAGCTGCTAACTTCAGCAAAAACAGCAAGTTTCATTAACCGTTCCATTAAGCGTGTGATCTTGAAGAATGGCAAGCTGTTGTATCACCGGCACTAGATGGGTATAACGAGAGCGGCACTTAGCAGTCAAATGGCCACAGCCAACTTATTGAAAGCAGAATCTTGTGCTGTAAGATATACACACAATTTTTTCTTTCAAGCTTCCTCATACCCTAAGTTTGTAATCCTCATATTGCATGACTGAGTTCCCTGCTGTCGCATTATGTCGTCTGCAACTGCATTTGTGCGTACGCCACAAGGTCGCTAGAACTTTTTTTTTCAGAAAAGCGTTTTCTGCTGGCGTATTTACAGGACCAAAGACTTCATTCGGGGCTTTTTCATCACGCTGTGAGCCGCGTTATGATTGATTATCGTCTTGTTTTTGCAGTTGTATTTATTTCTGCCTACTATACTACGGATGTGTCTTCATTGCCATCTACAGAGACATTGAACTGCTTTACGAGCACCGTCTGCAACTGCAGCACCAGACGACACTGCCCGTCGTGTGCATCTGCTTCTCATGCACGAGAGTCAAACTCACCATTTCATCTGCCTCCCCTCAGACGGGTCGTCAAATAGAACTCTCTTAGACAATATCCAGGGCATTCAACGGATTTTGGTAAGCAAAGCCTACGTTGATGTTCTCAAACCCACGTACTGAATGACACCAGCCTGATGAGGTCTTCTGCCTTCT
Source organism: Dermacentor andersoni (assembly GCF_023375885.2). Taxonomy (NCBI): domain Eukaryota; kingdom Metazoa; phylum Arthropoda; class Arachnida; order Ixodida; family Ixodidae; genus Dermacentor; species Dermacentor andersoni. The sequence goes on from NC_092821.1 coordinate 130,727,369, forward strand.
ATTCTTTATAAATATGTTAGGCGTAGAAAAGAAGAAGGACAATCATGGAGCATTACTACCAAGTGATTCAACTGTCTGCTTAATGAGCCCCAATATATACGTAATTCGTAACAATGGATATCGAAAGCAACACAGTACAAAGACTAGACAGAAGGCTTTCCTTCGCATTGCGTCGTACATGAACATAATCTTATTGTGAAAGTGTACTGCAGAAGTACCCCCAACGCACATGTTTTTCGATAAAATGTATCTCCAACAATTTTTGTATCTAAAATTCCAGCATTTTTTTTATTTTATCATCTATTAGCTTTGGTTCGCAATTGGAGGACTCAAAATGCACTGGCAGATGCAAATTTATCTGATTCATTATCCACCTCTTATGTTCGGCAGCTCTTTAGTCAATGCATCGACGCCGTTCATCCTAGACAAACTTAGCCACATGTTGACGGGATTTTATATATTACTACAATGCAGAATTTTGCAAATGGCTTTTAGTGTTTTACGCCACAGTCCTTTTTCTTATCCTGTGCGTACGAAGTACGAGAACTCGGTCGACTTAACTTGCACTGGACATAAAAAAGTGAGCGGAATGTCACATTCCGTTTGTGAACTTCTTCAATTTGTGTGGCCTTCTATATATGTAAGGTGTAGTTAGGTATAACTTCACTTCTTGGTTGAGATACCCAGTTATTTGCATTAACACGTTCCTTCAATGTCTGCAACACCGTTTCTGTTACAGACGCTACCACTTTACCTGGATAGCCAGCTGACAAGAGCCTTTTAATATGATTCTGGAAACTAATCATCATTACGCGGCTACATGATCATGAAAGGCTGTAGCGTGAAACACAAGAAGCCACACGGAAAACGCCACCGTCGAGGTGATATATCAGTTGCCGCCGACATGCGATAAAATTTATGAAGGCAAAATGGGCCGCTGTATAAACGAAATAGTGGCCGAACATGAACCTTCGATAATGAATCGGGTGAGATTGCATTTGCCAGCACGACGTGAGTGCTGCAAACCTGAACCAAAGCTAGGAGAGATCGAAATCCCCGCCATGATAGCTTTGGGCTTATGGCGTGGCGCTGCTTAGGGGGGAAGGGGGTGGAGCGTATTCTGTAAATGTCCACCTAGGAGACATGTCCATTTCGTCTGCTGCTAAAGTTCTGATTGGCTGGGCTGCGATACGCGCCAGTAGGAGACAGGCGTGTCTAGCCAATCAGCACATCAGCAGCAAGCGAAAAGGGAAAAAAAGGTATTTTGTAAGTGTGCACAAATTGGACACTTACAGAGTACCCCGCTTGAGCTGCAGGTTGAGGATGCAACCTCGGCCATGGCTGCCGCGTTGCGATGGACTCGAAATGCAATACACTCACGTACTTATATTTCCGTGCACGTTAAAGAACCCCACGAATTTAGAATTATCATGGAACTCCCCACTACAGCATGGCTTATAATCACATCGTTGTTTTAGCAGGTAAAACCCTAGACTTAAAAAAAAAAAAACACTTACTTTGGGAATCGATGTAAGCGAAGCTTACTGTGCTGTTTACTTTGATTGACTGTAGTTGGCGGTGACGTTGACGGTAAATGTTAATTTCTTCGACGTTTAATCCAAAACAAGAGGGGCAAGTTTATCTTAACCGTTACCTTCCACGCACCACTGCTGCTAGTCTGCGTAGTACAAAGAAAACAGAGGGAGAGGTGTTTGCATGAGGCATTCTTGTGCGCCATACTTTATAACCCGCAAGAGGGTTGATCACTCTAATTGCCTCACATGGCACATCGCAATGTGGCAGAAGTATTAAACTTTATTTGAATTATGGGGCTGCACGTACCAAAACTAGAATCGTATCATGAGGCATGCCGTAGTCGTGGACTTCAGATTAGTTTTGACATTGTGGTGATCTTTATTGCATGCCTAAATCTAAGTGCGGGCGCGTTTTCTTTATTTCGCCCCTGTCGAAATGCGGCTGCCGCGGTCGGGATCAAATCCGCGATGTTAAGCAATGCCATAGCCGCAAAGCTACTGCGTCGGGCACAGACTTGTTGATTTTACGCGCGACCACTGACCCTGTCGTGGGCTTTAATAATGCGGTTCTGCTTCTGCACGCCCTGTGTAATTTGTCCGCTTGACATATCTGCATGGTGTTTATTTTTCAGCAATAGCAGAAACGTACCGTATTTTATGTTTATCCAGTTTCCCCGCCAACCGCTGTCGTGCGTATAGTAGTAGCGCTTCCCTGCCTTGTTACGTCACCTCATCTCCTTCCCCCCCCCCCCCCTTTTATGGGAACTGCGACCGAAGAATGGCAAGGCTGCTATTGACTCGTTTCGCGTCTGCCTCGGTTCTGCTTCCTCTCCCCCTTCCTCTCTACCATTTTATATAGCTTACCTTTGGACCTGCACGTTAGTAGAAAGGCAAGCGTTGCAATTTCTGCAGTGCTTTTGCCAGAGGTCATGAATAATTACATCTTTCAAGTGGCTAATGTGGGGACGCCCAGGGAGCTCCAGAGGTCATTGCGCGCATTCGACGTGGTGCAAAGGTCTGGAGGAGTTTCTCGCGTCTCCTTTCTTTTCTACCACGCTCCTGTCAAGCATATACACGCTCTGAACCACACCTGACGTGGCGTGCAAGACAGCCACAGCAGCAGCGGTGTGAAAGTCGAAGAGCGAGGCAAAGGAAACTTCACTTCACCATTCAGTGCGCACAGAAATGACGTAATTGTGTACAACCAGCTGATTTTATTAAAATAATATAAGAAAACTTGCGCGCTAGTAGTTCCAGCAGTAGAGCTGATGCGCACGCATACAGCACGAGACAGCTATGCAGAATTCACGAGATTAAACAATATTCCAGCACTTTTATTTGGATGTCAAAGAAAGGTATATCTTGATGGTCAACAGCAACATCGATATGTCTCTTACCCAGGAATATCCACATTTGTTGCTAAAACTGTTATCGGGAACTTTACGCGAATACGTGTTACTACTTTCCTCCAGGATCGAAATCCTTGGAGTTCTAGGTTCACACTTATAGGCAACACCGTGAGCAGGTATATTACCCCTTTCATGTTTTTCGTGATCAGTTTGTGTCGCACCGTGTTCGTTCAGGCAGTGTCCTCAGCTTGGCTTACGTAGATATTTCCGAATGTCAGTGGGACTTGACAAGCCACCCCAGAGACATGGGGCTGTTACAATCTCCGTTTTCAGCTTTTTATAGAGCGTCGACTTCAAAGAGCGTCCGCTATAGAGCGTCCGCTTCAATATACATTAGGTGGGCCGCATTGCTAATGCCTATCTTTTACTGTCATTGGAACGTTCCCACACCATAGAAGCGGTGCCTCCTCGGTGATGGTTTGAAACGAGCTGCTTGACGTTGAAAGAAATTGAAATGACCTACAGCGGTTGGTTTCGGCAGGCTAATAAAATGCATTCTGATGGAGTGAATTTTCTTAACGCACGCAGACACACACGCATACATGCAGAAAGAAAGGAAGAAACGAAAAGACTTTTCATCCACAATTATATTCACGACTATGCCTCGAAGTGGCTTCCATGCTGGATAGAAAAATTTGAGAAGCATGTGGTGGTGGTTTTGCTCTCTCTCCCGACATTCTACAGACGACTGGAAATGGAATTCAACGGAACAAGAGATGCGCTGCTTATATAAGCGTTTCGTGCGAATGCTTGCGTCTGATTCGTCTCCTGTTTTCTGGAGCAGCGCAAAAGAGGGACTGCACAAAAATGTGAAAATGTGACAAGGGTCGTCTAAAGGAGCACACACCCTACCGCTCTCACACAGTCTAGGATTGTTCCGCGTGCTTTTCAATGCTGTCAGACAACGCCAAGTTGTAGAGGCTTACTGGCGAGCTTGCGCCTTTCGTGGCCGCTATGTTTGCGCGTTTCGTTTCTCGAAAACCGTTTTAGGCGCATCTTCTACATTCTACCAGAGTGCAGTCTGACAGCCTTTTATTTTTTTGCTTGCAACCCATGCTGTTCAGTCCGCTAGCATGTCTTGCCGAAGTTTTTTTTTTTTTACGAGTCTCGAAAACCCTTGCCTCGAAGGCCTACCAAGGATGTGTCGTCTGGGCTGAAGAATTCAACGCGTTAGGGTGGCAAATTTTTTGTTTACTCTTTGTTGCCGCCTGCTTCCTCTCTTTTTGTCGTTTGGTTTCTTGCAGACACCGTCTGCTGCTGTCGGTGTGTCACGATATTTAAACATTCATGGAAACTGCGTGGTTGCCGCCAAAGAGTTTCTTACAAGTATTTTAACAGGGTGCTCTGGCGTTTTTCTCTGAAGCGCTGCAAGCGTGTCTGTTCAGATAGCACAGGAATGATAGTTAGCAGATAAACTTGTCCAAATATTGTTTTCACAGCTTCAAAACGCTTTACGACTTTGTAAATTGATCGTTTTCAGCAAAATACTTCGTTACGAAAGCAACAATTTGCAGTGATTATGCATGCGCGCCGAGCCTCATTGCCTTGTTGCGTATAAAAAAGTAGAATATCGGGGAAACGTTTTGACGGAAGGTAGATACATAGGAGTAAATGAAGCCAAAAGGAAGCTTCGGGCCAAAAGAGGAAAGGCAGACAAGAGAGAGAGAAAAGGATGCATAGGAGGGCAGGGAGGTTAACCAGAGACAGTTCCAGTTGGCTACCTTGCACAGAGGAAGGGTAAAGGTGGATAAAAAGAAAAATAGAGCGGAAGGGGTAGATAGAAAGAAATAGAGACGAGCACGACCAAACCGCGTACACTACAGAGCGGTAGGGGGCGGCATTCCTAGAGTCTATCGTGAAGCCCCGCAGACCACAGGAACCTTAATAACGAGAGTAAGGCCTTTAGCATGGATGTTCTGAGGGAGTACTGATGTAAAGCTTTGAATTCTGATAGTGGAAGATTGTCTAACTGGTCCAGTTCTCTGCACAGCACTTGTCTCTGGGCACTATATCGCAGGCAGACACAGATAATATGTGCGGGAGTCTAATCGATGTTGCATGTGGCGCAAGTGGGGCTGTTGGCCATTCCAGTAAGGAAAGCATACGAGTTCCTAAATGCAACGCCTAGCCACAGACGGTACCGCATGGTCTGTTTACGTCGTGGTAACCCAGGTGGTAGGTGCATCCGTATCTCCGGAGAAAACGAACGCAAACGACACATGGTGAAAGCGTTCGAGTCCAACAGAGGCAAAGTACATTCACGGGACATCAGTCGCAGCTCAGCCGCAGCGTGTGTTCGCGAAAGCGGAATCAATACACGTTGACCACTTTCATGTGCAAATCGGGCGGCTTCGTCGGCGTGGTCATTCCCGCTGATGCTGCAATGTCCTGGAAGCCATTGAAAGATTATGTTGTTTCCCTTGTCATGGCTACGATGATACATGTGTCGAATTTCTGAGGCCAGTTTTTCATTGGTTCCGTGGCGCATTGGGCTTTGTATGCATTGAAGGGCTGCCTTGGAGTCACTAAAGACTGTCCATTGTTGCGGTGGTTCATGATTAATGAAATCAAGTGCAGCACGTAGTGCCGCAAGTTCAGCACCCGTTGATGTGGTCAACATGAAGTTTCTATTTTGATTTCTTCAGACTTTGCCGAGGTGATGACTGCAACAGCTGAGCTGTTGAATTCTAGAACTGGTACAGCGCAACATACAAAGGAGGAAACAAGCCGAGCCGGCCAGATAAAGGAACAGAGCGCTCTGTTCCTTTATTTGGCCCGCTTGGCTTGTTTCTTCCTTCGTATGTTGCGCTGTACCAGTTCTAGAATGCAATACCAACTTGCCCAATACTCAACCCTAGTGAGCTGTTGAGTTTTACGGAACCATCTGTGTAGACATGTTGCCGGAATCTGTGTACGTTGTAAATGTGTTCCAAAGTTGCTTGTTTCAAAGCTTGCAACGGCTTTCTTTCTGATTCCTGGAATAGTCAATTGCACTTGCGGCCGGTGCAGACACCACAATGGATCTGATAGTCATGTAGCAGGCATAAATTCCGATGGCAAGTAGGACTGATGTCTTACAACACTTTTGGCAAAAGTAGAATGTGGCCTCTTTACTAGCAAGCAGGCAAGATGATGGGAGGGAATCCGAGTCAGCTGTCGGATATGGGCTCTCAGGACATCTGTATCTATACAGACTGTCGAAGGAGTGTCTCCGGCAATGGCCGCTGTCGCAATCGTTCGCGTAGTTTTGGGGAGATTGAGACTGAGACAAGTTCTGAGTGCTTGTGCCTTCACACTCTGAAGTATGCGGATATTTGTAGCGCAAGTCTTTCCTAGTACAGGTAAGCTGTACCGCAGGAAGCCCCAATACAGTGCTTTATATCGTTGCAACATTGATGGTACTGTTGGGCCCCAGGACTTCCCGCCGAGAAATGCAAGAAGGTCCAGGATGGCGGCCAAACGCTTCATCATGTACGAGACGTGAGGGCTCCAAGAAGGCAAACAAATCCTTCTATTAAATCAATGAGGCGAAACAGGGCAAGCAAGTATGTACACGCAGAAGTGACACTACAGGGCGCTTACTTTCGAATAAAGTTTGTCATCACATGCACAAACGACCTCAGTGCCAGAGGTCCCTCTGAGGGTAGGAAATTTCTTGGTTGCCGCCATCTTGTTGCTATTTCGTCGTTTACTTTCGCTGTTGCGCATCTTCTGCTTCGTTTTACATTCTGTGTTTCTAACAATGTGGGTTTTTTGTTTCGTTCGTGACATTATATTGTCGCTGCAAAGTAGGAAGTGACGCATTATGGTTTTCTGCGAAGCATTCCTATATCATATCCGCGAAGTATTTTCTCAGTAGTCGCATTGTATTCAGTGTTGCAACGGCGCCAACTTCTCATTTGTGAGAACAGTGTCAATGACGGCATTCTTACCGACTCAAACTTATTATTGTAACAGAGTGGACGTCTTATGTGGCTGCGCTTTCGTACGGTGTGGGATCAAGCAATAGCTACTCTGAGCCTTGTAGCAACACATCAAGTGCTTTATCTCCAAGGCATTCAGCACTACTTATACTTTACTTCACTTGTACTTTTACGGGTACTAGTACCATTTTCGGGGCTCTTTCTGGGACTTAGAAAGGACGCTTAAGATGAATGTCTCGACAATTTGTTCGACATCAACCCGCGTAGTTTGTTGTTGCGTGCTTCTGTGCGTGCGTGCTTGTGAGCGTGGGTTTCCCGTATGTTTTATTCATAAGAAAATGGAAACACGGAAATACGACCCTGTTTTGCCATCAATAAATCACGGCAAGAAGCTTCTGCAGAAAAAGTAATAAGGAAACCAGCAGTTGCCTATGATTCGAACTAGATGTCATCTGAGCTCTGACTCCGAACTGGGCATTTTAATTTCCGAAATGCTTGTCTCTCTTCCTCTTCTTCCCCTCTTTTTTTTTCGCTTAAGATATCCCGCTGTTGTCGACGAGGAAGGCAACGGCTCGGAATGAGCTCTCATGCCATGACTGAGAGACGCACAAGAAATAAGAGACGCGAGAAAATGGACTTCAGATGGCTGACAGAAACAACCCTCTACATAATGCCAGGAGTCAGCTGGGAACAGCGTTCTGTTCAAGATTAATAACATAGTTTACAACAGTGAAACTTTCGCAATTCGCTTTGGTCACGCTCTTGTGGATTTTAAAATGAAGGAAAAGGAGTCCGGGCTCGCTCGTTAACCATACCGATACGTTTGGTTCTCCCTACAGTTCCTCTGTTACGCTTGAAGACTGCAAATTCCTCGGTTGTAAAACTTGTTCGCTGAGACTAAGTTTTCATTTGATGTGCCTCACTCAACTCGTTTCCTGCCTTGTTTAGGAAGCCGGCACACATACTCAGAAGAACGACGCCGTTAGAGTGATGTTTGCTCTTCATCTGTCGCGATTCGATTCAGTTCATAAGGGGCTGTCCAAGACAACATGTGGGCTCAAGTTGTTTGGCCAGCTTTTGCCGTTTTGCAACCTTATTTTGTTCGTGAATTGTTTTAGGGCCGGCGTGAACGATGCAGATATGACCTTGGGAACACATTGGCATCGATTGGAAATGACGTTCTGTTCGGCACTGAATTTTATAGAATCGGCGCATAATGGAGTGTTTCATGCTGTCCCGTTGTCTAATGACTCTGGGGGAAAGTGTAGTGCCACAGTTCGCACGCGGATCCAGTAGAGCGGATAAGCCGACATACGAATGAAGGGCCATACACGGATTTGTCTGAACATTGCATTTGCTTGGAAGGAGTTTGTTGGCCCGTATATTACTCTCGTAAGAAGAATTTCGCAATTTCAAAGTCACTGTTTGGCAGGCATGAGCCCCCTTAGTTCTCCTCCAATTTCTATTCTTCCCCTGTTGCCAGAACATAATAAACTAAAAGTTGTTCGGATTCAATGCACGTGCTGGAATAAATTGAAGCCAAGCTTTCGTAAAACAGTTAACAAAGGCTCAAAATCTAGATGCGACACGCACGATTATCTTTATTATCGTCCATCACCCAACGTTTTATCTGATGCGACGCTCGTGCACTACGTTGCTCCCAAACTCTGTGAAAGTACAAACCGCGGTTCATGAGAATGCATACATCGCGAGGCATTGACGCCGTGATGTGACGCGTGATGACGGAGTTGACGTTTACTGTTTGTCGAGGAAAGAATGAGGAACAGAAGCGTATGCTGAGATAATACCAATACAGAAGGCTGACTGCAAGGTTGACTAATATTCGCCCTTATCATTGCCGTGCCAGTGGCCTAGTAGAAACTAGTGCGTACGCGTGTGCTGTGATGTGCACGTGCTCTCTCTCCCGAACGTGACGCAGCAACCATAGTCAGTAATGATTGGTAGAGCACTCAAGGTAAGCTTCGCTTTAAAAAGATGCAAACAAGGTATAGAGGTCTAGAATGGAGACTCGGAGTGTCCAACAGTGGTCTAACAAAGGATGTCTGAAGCTATGTCCAATGCTTCAGACAGACCTCTCGGCCTTCAGACCTATCGAAACGTATCGATCAAGACGATTACCCTTCTCGAAACGTAGGCTTCCCAGAAGGCTTCAGAAACAATTGTTTAGAATACGAAAAAAAGTGTCGGGATTTACTTGTGTGCTTTGAGTGACACAATGAAGCGGGGCCGAATAACGAAAATCTCTCTCTGTCTCAGAGCCGTTTGCTACCGGCATCATATTTTTAAAAAATGTCAAGCGTTCTGTATGGCTCAAACGAGAGAGAGAGAGAGAGAGAGAGAGAGAGAGAGAGAGAAAGGATGCATAGAAAGGCAGGGAGGTTAACCAGAGGCAGTTCCGGTTGGCTACCCTGCACGGGGGGAAGGGGGGATAAAAAGAGAAAGAGAGTGGAAGGGGGAGATAGAAAGAAATAGAGACGAGCACGAGCAAACCGCATACACTACAGAGTGGTAGGGCGCGGCGTTCTTACAGTCTATCGTGAAGCCCCGCAGACCGCAGGAACCTTAATAACGCGAGTAAGGCCTTTAGCGTGGATGTCCTGGGAGAGTACTGACCTAAAGCTTTCAGTTCTGATAGTGGGCGATTGTCCAACTGGTCCAGTACTCTGCACAGCACTTGTCTCTGAGCACTGTATCGCGGGCAGACACAGATAATATGTGCGAGCGTCTCATCGATGTTGCATGTGGCGCATGTGGGGCTCTTGGCCATTACAATAAGGAAAGCATACGAGGTAGCAAATGCAACGCCTAGCAACAGACGGTACAGCATGGTCTGTTCACGTCGTGGTAACCCAGGCGGTAGGTGCATCCGTATGTCCGGAGACAACGAACGCAAACGACACATGGTGAAAGCGTTCGTGTCCCACAGAGGCAAAGTACACTCACGGGACATCAATCACAGCCCAGCGGCAGCGTCTGTTCGCGAAAGCGGAATCAAGACACGTTGACCACTTTCGTGTGCAAATCGGGCGGCTTCGTTGGCGTGGTCATTCCCGCTGATGCTGCAATGTCCTGGAAGCCATTGAAAGATTATGTTGTGTCCCTTGTCATGGCTGCGATGATATATGTGTCGAATGTCTGAGGCCAGTTGTTCATTGAGTCCGTGGGGCATTGGGCTTTGTATGCACTGAAGGACTGCCTTGGAGTCACTCAAGACTGTCCATTGTTGCGTTGCGGTGGTTCATGATTAATGAAATCAAGTGCAGCACGGAGTGCCACAAGTTCAGTGCCCGTTGATGTGGTCAAACATGAAGTTTTTAATTTCATTTCTTTAGAGTTTGCCGGGATGATGACTGCAGCAGCTGAGCTGTTGAGTTTTTCCGAACCATCTGTTTAGACATGTTGCCGGAATCTGTGTACGTTGTGAATGTGTTCCAAAGTTGCTTGTTTCAAAGATTGCAACGGCGCTCCAGCTTCCTTTCTGATTCCTGGAATTGTCAATTGTACTTGCGGCCGGTGCAGACACCACAGTGGATCTGGTAATCGTGTAGCGGGCGTAAATTCGCATGGCAAGTAGGACTGATGTCTTACAACACTTTTGGCAAAAGTAGAATGCGGCCTCTTTGCTGGCAAGCAAGATGGTGTGAGGGAATCCGAGTCAGGTGTCGGATGTGTGCTATCAGGACATCTGTATCTATATAGACTGTCAAAGTAGTATCTCCGGCAATGGCCACTGTCGCAATCGATGACGTAGTTTTGGGGAGACCGAGACAAGTTCTGAGTGCTTGTGCTTGCACGCTCTGAAGTTTGCGGATATTTGTAGTGCAAGTCTTTCTTAGTACAGGTAAGCTGTACCACAGGAAGCCCAAAAACAGTGCTTTATATAGTTGCAACATTGATGGTACTGTTGGGCCCCAGGACTTCCCGCCGAGAAATGCAAGAAGGTCCACGATGGCGGCCAAATGCTTTGTCATGTACGAGACGTGATGGCTCCAAGACAAACGAAGCGTAAGTTGATAGTAATGTCCTGCAGTAGCCTACGTATATTTAGGTTCTTTTTAAAAAGTAATTAGCACTCATTATTTAAAATAATCTAAATTAATTTTTCATCCACAATGTCAATGCTTTGCATTGCAAAGCACATATGACAATATCAATTCCAGTTTGCGACGTGTTCTGTTTACGCAGCTGTTTTCTTTTCCGTGCTTCAAGGAAAGCCCATGCAACATGTAAAATGTCCCCGGGCACTACAGTGGCTTTGTTTTGGAAGAGCTGGGTTTAAAAAAAGCGCTTTTAAAGAAAGCTGTTCTCAGCTAATAATTCTAATACGTGCAAACACTAGAAATTTATTCTAGAGACAGCAAATTGGACTGATCTTAATAAATGTTGTTGCATTTGGGATTTCAAAAAACATTTATTTCCATCAACTGTACCAAACAGAATTCCTTTAAAAATTTATAGTTAGGAGTAATGCAAGAATCGGTAAGCAAAAAAAAAGTGTTCAGCACGAAGTTTTCAAATCCGTAACTCTGCAACAAGAAGCGACAAGAAGCAACCGAAGCGGACAAAGGTACTATATAAGCTTATATGAACTGATACAACTTACGCGATTAATATCGCTACAGTATTTAAGAATTTCTGCAGATGTCCTACTCACTGATTAATGGTAGATTTGAGAGCATTGCATAACGCGTCAATTTCGTCAGCTTCAAAAATCTTAATAAACGAAGTTCATAGAATCATGATATCGTTATTTATTAACATCACAAGGCTGAAAACTTGGTAGCAGAGATTGCTCTTTCAACTTTCTTCAATTCTCAACCTTGTTTGCAAAGACATCAGAGCGTAAATGAAACATGTGCTTAGTACAGTCACTTGAACTTACTGTTTTCTTTTAAACGTACCAAGCCGCATCAAATTTGGTGCAGTATGTGGCGAGAAAAACAATTGCGCCTTTCGCATGTACTTGGACAGGTGCTCCTGGGTTAAATGGCCATCGTAACTTCTCTAAAAAAATGCTGAAACGTTATCCCGTAATGCTGTTTTAACGACGAAAAACAATAAATAAAATCGCAACGTGCTTCCTAGTCGAAGCTAAGCCAAGGCGTAGGAAAATCCAAGTACTACCCATTACTGCCATGGCGGTCGGGCGATCTCAACTAAATGTTCTAGCCCTAGAAGTTATAGCATGAAACTCTAGCACGGGGAGCACTGCACGGCCAAATGCATTTTATCTTTTACTTCTAGAACAAAGTACGCCCCAAACTAGACAAGAGTTATACGGCCATTTTCACAGTCGCCTTCTAATAGACTCCATTCAGTAATACCGCGAACTACCCTCTGGCTGAGCAGATGATTTCCCTTGTGGGTATTTGGTTGTGTGTGTGGTTTTTCTTTTTCACAGTTCCTTGCAAAGCTCAGAACTTTTGAAAACCGAAAAGGGAGTCATGAACTTTCGGTTGGGCGGCCGTACTTAGCGTCCTTGTTCATTTTTGTGCTCTGCCGCCGCGACAAAGCGGGTGATGTTATTTTTTGTTTTTTTTTAAGTATCAGAAAAATATGACCCGATTCGGTCACGATGCTTCAATTCCGAGGGGAAAAATTTCTCGCGGCAATTTCACGCACGCCCCACTACTTCTTCCAGCTTGACATTGCTTCACTTTTCTGGTCATTCTCTGTAAAAGTCACGTATCTAGTTGCCGTCCATTCCCCTTGTGTCAAGAGTTCTCCAGTCGCAGAAGGTTTATTACGAACTCGTCGGGAGAATGAACTGGAAAAAATGCAGCTCTGAGGAGTTTTTTTTAACAGTAATGAACATTTTATCCAACAGCTCGTCGGCGTATAGATATCTCGTTTCGAGAAGTACTTTTTTTTTGTCCGTTCATAATATAAATTTTTTCAGTGTGGGCAGCTTTGCCTTAGTCGTAGCGCCTGGTAACCCTTAACTGTCATTTTCACCAAGCCTCTCCTGCCACTTCCTCTCCACCCCTCCTTTCTCTTTTCTATACTTATATACACACGTATCCAATTTCGTTACAAAGATTGCGATCCATATTTTTTCCTGTGCGTAGAACTACCACAAATTGCTCTGTTCAGGAAACTAAGTGCAGCTGAATTATTTTTACGCTGTTTTTACGTGCCATCCGACTAGACTAAGTTATGCAAGCGCACTTTGGTGGGCTTCAGTTGGATACAGCCTATATAGACAAATTGAATGATTTTACTCGAGTCGCCCTCTTTCACCTGACAAGCACGCATTAATATAAACGAAATTCTAAGCTGAATGGTCATGACCTCGTCACAGTTCACGAGCCAGAGGCTTGGTCGACATAAAACAGCGTAACAATGATTGGACCCGTTAGGGCTTTAATAACAGAAACCTGTTGAGCCCTACAAGCACTCTTATTGAGAATGCCGTTCCAATTATTTTTTCTTCAAGTTTGGTGACGAAGCTCATCAGGCTGTATTTCTTGCGTATTCTATTGGAGATGTGGGTGAAAAGACAAAAGGCTATATTCAGAAATGTTGTGGGGCCGAATTGACGAAGCTTTTTTCTTTGTAAGTGCCGTCTGTGATTCGCTCAGGCCTTGCTTATGCGCACACTCGCAATTATTGCAGCACCTGCTTTCAGGAAGGGTTTTATTGCTGAACAATTTCGCGAATGCGAGCTATCTGAGTGCGTGCTGTCGGCGTTTGACTTTTGCTGTGTCCGTTCACCGAGGAAACTGTCTTAAGAAACAGAAATGACATGAACACACGCCCTCGCTCACAAAGCTCGATTTTAACTCAGAAGGCGTTTTCATTGTCAGACTTTTTCACTCATCAACCGCTTCTGAAAATATCATGACCAGTAGTAAAAGGGACCGATGCATGTTTAATTATATTCCCCATTACGTGAAAATGTGTCGGCGTCGGCGTCAGCGTGACCGAAAGGAGGTACCAAAAACGGCCTTCGGCCATTTTTGGTACCTTCTGAGACTTTTTTCTGGTATTTTCGGTACCTTCTTTTGTTTTCAGGATGTAGTTGGTCTGAAACAACATGTATCGTACTTTCAGTATCCCGTTGGTTTCTAATATTTCTTGTAGACATGGTCTGTTTCACGAAAATAATATTCTGTCTCGCGACGCTCCAGTTGATTGCGGTATATCTGTATGATAGATGTTGCTGCGTACGGCCTGCGTGCCGAATTGCTGCGGGAGCAGAAGCCTCTAGCTTCTGCTTCCTTGCTGTTGTAAACAGGAGAAACAAACTCATTCATTCATTCGTAAAGAAACCCGTCAATGAATTCTCGGATTGACGTCAAATTTCTCAGAGAGGTTTCCGTAAACAAAGTAAACCAGCCACGCTGAAAACAAAAATTTGGTATATTTCGGTCTGGGTGGAAACTAAACCCGGCCTCCGGGATGCGAGACGAGCGCGCTTCTCGGAAGCCATGGCGGCTCCACGGTTCTGGTTGACTAAAGGTGTGCCTAGTGCGTGCCTTATTGCATACGTCACGTCGCAGCCATCTGGCTGACTAAATGTGTGGCAAAGTGCTTGCGTCATTCGGCACGTGACGGCGCAGCCAATGGGGAGAAGGCGGCGTGCCACGTCGAGTGTCTATAAGGCCGGCACGTTCGTGGCGTTTCATGGCATACAAACGCTATAATGCTTTCACTTTCTCACGCGTAACCAGTCTTAAGTCTCTCTGCCGAACTTTTACGAACTATCTAGCAAAGTCCACCCTTGTCCTACGGACTGTTCTAGAGTACCCCACTGGACCTAAACAATAAAAGTACGGGACATGCTTGAACACAGGACTAGCCTCAAGACTTTAGATAACTCCACTGTAGGGACGAATAGTGTCGTTGCAATAATCTTCTTGCCATTTTCATCCACCATCATTGTATCATCCTCTTCTTTCCCCATTGCAAGGCAGCACGTTATAGAGCACATTTTTACATTTTTGCACGAACCACTCTGTCTTTCAATAAGTAGTTTCTTCTGCTGCCGTATTCTAGCATAGTAAGTGCCTCGTGGATATGCGACTTCGCTCGCATTTCCACAAGGCACTTACTATCCATATCCACGTCCGGTTTCATCTGATATGTTTTTCTCTACCATAACTAGCACCCTTCCTTCATAAGACCCAGCCTTCGTTGTACAAATGACCTTGATAGTTTCGACGTCTTGCATATACGCACATCAATTCTTTCTTAGTCAACATAGCACATTAGGTGAACAGGCGTGCAAACAATTCATCAGAAGTGCGAAACTAACCCTCTTAATTTCAAGTAAACAATAACCGCCGCGTGCTTTAAGCCCGTTGGTGTTCTAAAGCATCGTGATTCTGAGATGCTGCATTCTGGCCCGGGCGAAGACCAGTGGACATGCAATACAAGAACAATAGATCGACGAATGACTTGGGTTTGTTACCTCAACAGGACGAATCGTAAACAAAAGAGAAGTTTGTTTAGAAAGCTGCCTAGTGACGGTTGGGCTAGGACTGCGAGTATTGTCAGGCTGCTTAAATCATAAGTGAATAATACGTTTTGGTATGTTCTAAACACCACAGAAGTAACACACACACACACAGAGAGAGAGAGAGAGGGGGGGGGGAGAATAAATAGCAGGAAGGTCCAGCAGAGGCACATGCGGATTTCCACCCCATGCACTTTTTCTCCTTTATATTTTTATGAAAGGCAAGGCGAGTTTGTTATTATATATGCAGCCCTGAAAACGCAAGACGTTTACTAAGGCGGGTATATATTACTTGAATGCTCCAGTAGAGCGCATAGCTGTTTTTTGCTAAATGTCTCTCTGGCTGCCAGACACTTGTTGCTAACGGCAACCCACGGCTACACTCGGCGAGTCGTAGTAGCATCTCTGTTTTAATAAATTGTGAGAACACCCAGCAGGTGCTCTCCTACAAAATGTATAAACGCATCTGCCTGGATGACTCAAACGTAGCAAAGGCAAGAGTGCCCTATCTAGGATGGCAGAAATTCTCACGTGGCAACTTTTGCTTTACTCCGAGAGCACATCTTCTCATGCCAGCGAAAACATCGCATAATATGAGAAAACAAGTATCGAATACATATGACCTCGTGTACAGAAAACGAAGCCTGGCTGGGTTCAGCAAGCTCGTATTGCAATCAGCGAGATTGTGTTCAGGGCCGGTACTGGCGAACGAACAAACTAAGCACTAACCTGACCGGTTCCCCGCTTAACGCAACTATTGGGGTGCTTTCGCTTCCCTCCCCCTCCCCTCACCCCATGTTTCAAGCATTTATGTCGCCACTTTGTATCGCGAGTTTTTCTGCCTCCTGTATCGGCTAACCATGAAAAATGCACGCTTCCCAGGGGCAAAAGCGAAGCAGATATCTATCAGTGCGAGTGTTGGTGTTTTGACCCTGTAGATCATGCATTGCTGTATAATTCATTATTTACAAAAGAACAGAAACTAACCAGCCAAAAGGGGGGTAGAGTGAACAAAAATGAAATACTATTACAATAATGATAGAAGAAAGTTCACCCGTGAAGAAGATAGAATGAAAAACAAGATTGAACGTACGTCATATGAGGCGCTATAACGTAAAGCTATTCCAAACTTCGCCTGTTCGTCACGCGATGTCACAAAAACCGCCATAGCTTCCCATCTGATATGACGCGTACATACTGATTATGCATGATTGGAAAGAACAAAAGAGAAATAGTTATTTCTGATTCGATGCCTTTTCATCATTAGCCTTCGTCTATTGGTCAAGAGTTTTCGGACTGCACCCACTTCACCTGCCTGTCACGCGACGTCACAAAACCGTCAAACTCACGCGTCTAAGTGACGTGTACGCGTTAAAGATGCGTCAATATGACGAACAAAACTGAATTTTTTTCTGTATAGCCACAGGCTGCCCCGTTCCGAAAGGAATAAAAGATGGCTGCCACCGATCACTAAGGCACTGGCTACTCGCACCTACCGGAGAGCATGCGTTTATTTGCGTACAATAAAACATTTTGCGTGGCCGTGTAATGTTATCTAGCACTTTCGGCATGGTTATGACCTCGTTCTGCCAACCCTTCCTTGCTGAGGATCCGCTTTAGCGGCATTCTTAACCTTTCGTTGCATGTCACCACGATTTTCGACCACCCATCACAAGCTAAGTAAGGGAAAGCGGACCAATCGCAGGCGCCGGCACCTTACCTTGATGCGGTTATGGATTTTCAGTGCACTGGCCGGGCCCTATTGAATCCCTCTCTACTAGAGCGTGCTCCTCGCCTGTTGTCAGCCAATTAGATAAGCCGCTCAGCGTAGGCAATGTTATTCGTTCTTAAAGCAAACAAGAAGTGACCTCTTATAACCTAGTAGAGCTCTTGATTGGTCTGTTCAGACAACCCTGCGGGTCACCACCCGGTGCTTGCGTCGGCGATTACGCAAATGTGAAGGCAGAAGATTGGAATAAAAACATATTGGAATAGTTTCACGTTATAGGGACCATGTTTGCGAACAAAACAAGTGTCGGTACGACAAACTAAAAATAAAGAGAGAGAGAAAATGACTATGACCTTTACGTGTACTGCAAAGAGCAGGCACTGTGTCGACACCGGTTATCAACACGATCGCGTCGGTGAGTCGGGCGGCGCTGAACAGGCACTGCAGGAAATGGTATTGGATGAAAAGCAGAGAAATACCGGGAACCCTAAAATCGTTTAGCCGGGGCAGACTAGAAAATGACTAGATTGAAGCAAGCACGACATGTGTGTTAGCAGAGAGAGGCTCACAAAAACACAATTCATGAAACAAAAAGAATAGGACAAGTTCCTGCCTTTCCCTTATGACTTTTCTCTCCCTCTCTCTTACTGCTTCAATCTGTTTCGACTTAACCACGTTAACCGTGTATTTCGTGGAAGTTCAGCTAGACGTCGCTGCAGTTAACAGCGGGCTAACCTCACGTGGTTGTGCACACGCCCTGAACCCGAACGTTTCTACTTCAAAGCGTGAACAACTTGCTTTGAGAAATATTTTAACTGCATTGCCAATGTGTATTATAGCGCTTTTTTTCGGTAGCTGGATGTCAAAGCTTCTACTAATTTCATAACGTTTGTTAAAGGATTGTGTATTTTCGCAACTGATTTAGGGTGACCTATATTGAAAAGTTAGACAGATTATCCGTGGAGCAATACACGTTGTTCAGCGAGTGGGTGCGAGGTACATCACAGATAGCTTCACCGCAACATAGATGAAAACGTAAGAACGACTTTAAACACTTGTACGCAATGGGTTGTCTCCATTATTGGGCATTCATATCCGCTGTGTTGTAGTGCTCGGTATGAAATACGCGAAGCTCCGCAAATAGTAGCACCTCCGGAACGCGCCCGCAGTGCTGAGGTTGCGGGTTTGGTCTTCACCAGAGGCAAAAGGTTTTTTCGTCCACTTTCATTTACCTTTAGCTTATCACTTCTGCATTTCAAATTAAAAGCTCCAAAAATAATAATATTCTCCCCATGCTTCCTTGGCTTAATTATTTATTGGCTTCATAAAGTTGTGATTAAATGAGAAAAAAAAAGAAACGGGCTCCTTGCTTTCGCTTCTTGTTTATTGCATAGAGAGGGTCTCGACTCCAGCAGGTTTCAAGCCTTCTAGTAGCATACGACGGCTAAGTGGTCATCTGCCTGCACCTAGGACTTCACGTACAACGTGACACCATCATTCAAAAGGATATTCTACGCCTGCTTCCATGGAAATGAGTGGTGCTGGTTATAAGCGCTCGGGTTAAATATAGTGACACGTACATAAATACCCAAGAATATGGACGTTGCAAGAGCGTCGCAGTATCAAAATTAGCAGCGCTACGCCCGCGTAATGCTGAGTTCCTCGTATTTTTTGCTAAGGTCTTTGTGTCCAATCTGCTGCCCGCCCGGAGGCGCCCAAGGCTTTTACGTATGGAGCTGTGGACCAGTGCAAGTCGCACTGCGGTGCAAAACGTGACAGTGGTGTAGCACGTCTTCAGAAAATAATGCTGCGGCATTCCCCTGCAACTTCAGTTACTTAAACTGCGAATAATTTCCCCTATAGTTTCCTTGGCACGATTATCTGTTAGCTTCGTATGGTTGGGACTAAAAAAAAATAAAGAATAGGGCCCATTTGTTTCTCTTCTTCTCGTTCATCACGTTCGGTACATATTCTAATTTTAAATAATGTTAGTCCCACCTCCTGCAGTCGTGTTTATTGCAGCGTGAAAGTTATTCCGCAGGCTCCGCTAGAACGTTGTTCTATGATCACGTCGTGTCTTCCCATTTATTGCGCGCGCCCACCATTTTGTATTTAGTCGACCGCTCATTCACGTCATTGTCACCAGTGCCGCTGAAAATGGCGGGGCCCCTTTGGGGACGTACCGGCAACAACAGCAGGGTAGAAGCTGGCGAGATCTGACTGCAGTCGTCAACCATGACGGAGGGTAAGGCGTACAACTGCGGAGTTCCAGATTGGACGAATAACCAGCACCTATACCGAATACAGTGGTGTTTATTCTGGCTAGCAAATTATGGCGCAGGCTCGGCTAGAATGTTCGCCTAGACGGAGGCCGGCGAGCAGTAGCGAGGCGCCGGAAACGGCGCCGAAGCGCATGTCTTTCTTCTATACAGTGTTGCGTAGTTTCTTTCCTCTGCATAGGGGTTCAACTTTTAACAGCGTCTACACATTTGGGGCTCTTTCTTTTCCTTATTTGTCGATTTCCCGCGGAATATTTCTAGCCAGTATAGATAATATTAGAGAAGTATAATTGAAGCTAGTTAGGGTCGTAAAGTACGCGTGTACCTGCGTTCTATACGGGCACTGTACTTGTTTAGCTTTTTAAACGGCGCTGAAACACATTTCTCACTAATCATAGAAGGCAGACGCGTTCACTCGGGCATAAACGTGCATTGTCATTGCAGAAAACTGTAGCCGGGTACACACAGCTCTTGTAGGTTTCTTTTATACTCAGTGTGAAGCTTTTATCCTTCCCTAAATGATTACGTTACGAGGAGCCTGCTTTCGGAGCGACGGGATTATTTCATTGACTTTTTGCTGGGTTTAGCAATAAATTAAACGATGACTAACATTCTCTCTTTTCTTATATTTATGCGCGGTCGGCCCCCTTTACCTTAACCAGAGAGATAAAAGTGATAAGGGAAAGGCAAGAATGATAACCAAGTGGATTTCGGTTGGTTCATCCTGCACTGAGAATGATAAGACAAAAAAAAAAAAAGAGGTAAGAAACGTTTTCAGCGCGTGCGCACACATAAGCACAAGCGTTAATTGTTCACGCACTCCTAAGTGGTAATCCGCTGGCGGGTCGCTAAACAAAATAAAAGAACGATTCTGTGCTTTTGACGCTGTGTATACGGCGCAGATACGTGATGCGTCTTTTTATACACGACAAACGCTGTCTCCGTGTCCGTTAACCACCAACGCGAGTGCGCGGAATGCCGTCCCAGGAGGTCGTAAACAGGCGCACTGCCTATGCAGGGCTACGCAACACCAATGTCCCTTTTAGCGCGTTACGCGTACCAAAAGGTCCTAGACACCCAGTGACGATCGGTCCGGACAGATGGACCTTATCGGGCCATCAATAACGTCCTGGAGCCTTTCTCTAAGGAAGCCATGTCCTTAAGGTTCCTTGTCGTCCGCGTTCTTTGTGCCCCGTAGATCCCGTGGCAACTCGACCGTCTTCCCGGGCCTGCTCGCACCCTTGGGAGTAGTTACGGAGCTTTAGCGTCTTCCACGTGTACGCGGAAAGAAGGTGCTGCTAGACAGACGATCAGAGCCCATTGGCTCGGCCGCAACTCAAGGCAGGCAGGGAATGGGATTGGGACGAAATGCATAAACGCCCTGGTCCGTGCATTGGCTGCACGTTGAAGAACACAGGTGGTCAGAATTATTCTGGAGTGCCCCGCTACGGCGTGCCTCATTATCACATCATCGTTTTGGCACGTACAACCACACAGTTTTGTTTTTAATGAATTACTCTTCAAGAAATAGTGGACACAGAGATAAAAATGGAAAATTGGAAGAAGGGCTGAGTGAGAGAGAGGGAGAAATGAAAGGACAAGGAGGGAAATTTCAAAGAAAAGGAAAAACAATGAAATAAAGAAAACACAGTGCGGCCCGTCACTGCAAGTGATGCTACTGAATGAACGTAAATGATGTACATTTCAGCCAGACCATTCGGTGCTTCAGAGACATCCACAACGGAGGATTCATACCAACGAGATTATATATACCACATCGGAGCAAAAGTCCAGCTTCGGCTTATTTCTAGTTCTTAGTTCGATGGTGGCTTCATTTTTCGTGCTCACAATATTGGAAAAGCAAGAACAGGCCTTGTGTGGTTTAGCTTGGGCACATACATAATATTTGCGTGCTGCAGTAAATCCCACCAGAGAAAAAAGCCTCCTCGCGACGCACTAAGAATTATGAGGCATTTTTAGTGCTTAGGGATAAAAACAAAGAACACCTCAGAAGAACCGAGGAAAAAAATGACCGGGGTGGAAGCACATTGGTCTTTTTGCTAGTCAGCATCTTTCGTGTTTTTTAAACATATCTTTTTCCCCTAAGCACTGATATGTTTACAGATGTTTAAGTTCCAACAAGTCAAATTTTTCGCATTAGGTGAATTCTTCGAATCAGGTTGGCTAGGTTCGATTCAAGACACTTGCTTTTATTCTTCGGTATTTTATCTCGTGGTGGGCTTCACTTAAGAACGACGATAATCATCAGTCAACCACATTGGTTGACATGACAAAATCTCGCTAATACATCTGAAAAGTACCTACAAAAGCTGCCCCTGCTTAATATAGGCTGTCGTTGTCAGGCACGCATCTATAGCTTTTCAATGAAGTCGGCATCTTTTATTGATCTTTGGTGACTGACACAAAACACCGCTTGTATGGAAAGACTGAAGATTCTAAAAAGGCGCGGCTGCAATGCGGCTACCTTTCTTCAAACTAAATCACTTCTATGTGCCGACCAAAGGCCCAATAACTTAAGCGGTCTTTTTGCAAAGCCAAGTACGGCGATGAGCCACCAAAGAGTTAAACGTGAAAGAATTTGATTCAAATATCGATAAAAATAAGGTTGTAGTTACAGGAGAGTTCGCTCACCGGGTTCGCTGCTGTCCCGAGATAGTTTTGTTATTTTTTGTTTAGAGTCTCTGCTGCGGCCGTTCTCGAAACTGAACATATCAGCGAAAATTTAGATAGTGTCGCTTTAAGTTTTTTGCAAAGAAGAAAAAAGTACTTACATGCAAGCTGTTTCATATTAGCTGCTGCATGCAGAGTAACTGAGAAGAAACAGCGAGTGGATTTCCTCGAAATTGTATATTTAAACACTTGCTTTAAAGTGGTACAAATTTAGAAAATGCATGCTATTGAAAGTTGGTGAGGTTTCGCCACAAAATTTTAAATTTAAAGAAATAAGAAATGGTCTTGTGGCATATTATTTTATACATTTCACTAAAGCGCCTAGTTCATCCGTGATCTATACGGGTTTACATCAGCCTCGTTCCCGCAAGCACTGCGTCCTGAAAGGAAGGCAGGTAGTCAGCACTGTCTCTTCATTCGTCACATGTGGTTGCTGGCATTCTTTGCAGAGTCCTCACAACAGTGGATGTGAACGTTTCCCAGCAGATTACCTTAACTGCGATTGCATTTCTTGCAATGAGAGGTTTGATCAAAGCCAAGTACATTAGTTAAATATTAGGGGTGTGCCAATATTTGAAGTTCCAAATACAAATCGAATTGTCTTTGCCATGTGATTAGTACTCACTAGGAAATTCGCTTTCCCAAAGTGTCAAATATTTGTTTGCAGTTCATATATGTGAGATATAAACAGTCATTGGACTCTACAGTGATAAACCCGTCGTGGTAAATGAGCGGCCTGGGGTGTTTCACTGCTAAACTCTAAATCGACTGGTAGATCCTGGCCGCGGCGGGACGCATTTCAACAGGAGAGAAATGCAAGAACGCTGTTGTGCATGTATGTAACTACACTAGAGCTCCAGCTATTACTAGTCAGCAAAAGTTATTCCGTAGACCCCAAGTACGGCGCACCTCGTAATCAGATCGTGGTTCTGGCATGTGAAACCCCAGAATTTACCTTCCTGACGTTTGGCAGCTCCCAAAGGGGTTCGTTTTCTCCAAGTGAAAGCGCAAACGCATACCATAAGGAGCAGCACATCAGTAGACCAAAGCAATCTCTATACCAAGGCTCTTATACAACTGGCGGAATGATTCTCCGATCTCTTAGGTAATCGCCAAAACACGCGAGCGTTATGATAACGAGAACCCGACAGACATGAGCCTCGATTAATCACCAGTAAAAAAGGGACTCGGACAGAAATGATTTTCTGTAGATGTATCCTACCCTGAGAAATGTGTCGTTCCATGACCATCAGCAAATTGCATAAGAAAACGGGCATCAAGTGTCAGAGGTTCTCCTCAGTGCCCGAGGATCGATATAGGGTCCTTCCATTTTCAATCTGTGGAATTGCGCATAAAATCGGTGGTGCGGATCGTCTTTACGTCTCATATTATATCTGGCGGCATTACTCCTCTTGCTTCCCACTTTTCCTGCTCTATTTTCGTCCTCAAGTTCTTCTTCATATGAATACTTCTTCCTTATTTGCAGGCTCCCTACTTTCCGCTTTTGCAGTTCGCGGTGTTCCTCATATCTTGCTCCAGTTTGCCCCGAATCTCCTGTAAAGTTTTCTTCTTCTGCGAGAGGTTATGCAAGCGGCGGTGCACGCTCTGCAGGGATGAAAATAAGCAAAGGCGGTTTTAGCTGGGATGAATTGCGTCGGCCCCAAATTGAAGCGGTACAATGCAACGGTCAATATAGAACACCAGAAGAAAGAAATAAAACATACGTCGATGGAGCGAAAATATGCGAAGAAGAGCCTTCGAGGTGTTGCGGAAAGTGTCGATGTGTAATATCAGCAGAGGCGAGGATGGCGGGTCGAACGATATAGCCTTCGGAGGGAGAGAGTTGTTTTCGCCTAGAATGGGGATACGGCTGGAGAAAACTGTCGAGAAGAATGCCTTTCGTAAATACGAGCTTCTAGCGCCGCCATTTTGAAAACGCTGTAGCTAGACAAACAGTTCAGTGTGGTGCTTTTCAACCGTCGTTTTGTTTCGTACTTTTTGTGGACCGCGTCTGTGCTCGCACTTGGCATAACGTCAAGTTTGCTCCAGCTAGACCTGCAGTAAAGCCTTTTTGCTGGAGAAGAACGTGACAGCCAAGGAAAAAAAGAAACCCCTGTTTTTCTGTTGCTTGAATGCCTGTGGGTGAGTGTCAGCGAAGGCGGGCTGACGAGAAGACGACGTTGAAGCAGATCACTCATCCGCGAGACTGTCGTTTTGGCATAGATGCATCTGGGGGGTGACGTCAGTTACAGCGCGGCCGTCATTGACCAAAATGATTGAGCCGACGTGCCATCCAAATATTATTTATAGTACACCGTCACGTAACCGTGTCGCTAGCATCACTGAAACGCTAGGTAACTCAGTGGTGCTATGAGTGATAGTGATATCAATGAAATATATAAGGGATACAGGTGATATAGAGTGGCTCTGTTGTCTACTGTGACGTAGCGTTCGTAGCATTGTGTGCTTTGCGTTGCGAACGTTTACCACGGAGTTCTTAAGGAATTTCATTCATCTTACGAATTCAGTATGATGGAGGCCTCCGTAGGCAAGAACAAATATGCCTTCACCGCATCAAGGTTAACGTGGGTGACTTGCACCAGCTGCTTAAAATGGACGCGTCAATTATTCGAAGTCGCCGATGTATTCAGTGTTCAATGTTCTTGAGGACTTGCATCACAATTTGGGTAACTGCTGCATATATTCATTAAACGGGTAATCTCTCAAGGCTGACTTGCAAATGTACCCCAACTTTAGTTTAAAATTGCGGGAAAAGCTTGGCCCGTGGGAAACACCGCTTGTGCATTACGTGCAACGAAATTACCTGTTATACCTCTGAAAACTAATTAAAGGCCCTAATGGGACTTAATAAGCAGGTTGAGTCCATGCACGTCTGTTGATGTGCTACATGTCGACTATGTAGCGTGCCATGAATGGCATGCCAGGCAAACATTTGCAGCTCTGAATAAATACAGCATCTCTCTCTGAAACGCCCACTCTTGAGTACTTTTGTCTAGAAGAGGGAAACTGTATTTTTGACAGAATGTAACAGACAAACACACTCAAAGAAACGAGCGATTGATTAGTGTGTAAAACTTATAAACCTATTCACATGATATTTAAAAGCAAAATGAAGGTTAGTAGCCAAAAAAAAAAAAAAACGTTATACAAGCTATTACCTTGCGCGTACCGTACTGAGAATCAGCAGAATTTCAAATAATGTGTACGAGTGCAGGTACCGGTATCACCTGCTTTAATGGCACTGCAATTTCTTGAGACGTGTGGTGACTGATAACATGCGATATTTTGCTGAAGGCGACGCATGCGCAAAAAGAAGTGGGGAATTCAGTTCCTGGTTATCACTGGGGAAAGTTGGGTCCTACGTTTCGTTGATCCCTGGAAATCAGGCGCGATATGGAGGAGATTTGGAAAGATGAAATGTCGTGGTTGAACTCATTTCATGGTCGCACAAGCACACACAGTAGTACATAAACAAAAAGAATAACGTAGCCAAAGGGCTTGATTTTACTGAGATAGCCATTAGTGCACGGTAGCTCGAAACGCAAACACGTCTTCGGCGTGATGACGTCATTCGTAATAACGCCGATGGCGGGATACCTAACTAAATATATGCGGTTCCCTTCGGTGTCACCGACACCAACGGCGAAAATTCGATTGGAGCGTCCATGTAATCGCTGGATGGACTCTGCCATAATGGCGGACTCCGCTGAGTTGGACTGCCGTGACTCAGCGTGCATGACTCAGCCTGCAAGTGTGCTGCACTGCTGTTTGTTGGCAAACGCATGCCAAATTATTCAAAGTTATTGCATTCAAATTATCGGTGTCGTGCAGGGAGTAGACGACGCTCTCGCATGCAAACGGGGTCCATTATTGAAGGAAATGGCGGGGCTTGCAGCCTCCACTGGTTGCCACCACTGAGCGTTGGCAAGAGCGGCAGCTTCACACAGCGGCGGCGAGTGGCGTGATGTGATGCCATATCACTGAATTCGAAAGGCGAACGCCAAAAAAGAGGCAAAGTATTGATCAAAGACGAAAAAGAAGCGCAAAGTACTCGTGCAAGAAAGCCTCCTCACAGGTGCCAAGAGAGACGACTTTACCATCGCGTCGCGCGACACAACGCCTGTGACATGTCCATGACATGTCCAAACCCATGATCGATTTAAACCACTGTAACTCACGCATTTTTTGGAGCACTGTCGAGTCCGATCCCAATCGAGTGCTTCTGCACGGGCAATTTCCATACGGTGCCAGTAGATCGTGATCGTAGGCTGTCGTTGGCACCCCAATGCTGAGTGAGCTCGAGAAACCTGATCCGCATTGTTGAACCGTGGAACAGCTTACATTGTCCATCGGGAATAAAAACTATGATCCGTATCGGGGTTGATAGCGATCGACAGTGTCCGTGTTAAACCGGCACTAATGAACAACCGAGAGCCAAAGCAGCTCAAGCCGGCGCTTGCCTTCTGCCTCAACACAACTTGCGGAGTCGAAATGCCGCACAGTACGCTCCGCATTGTTTTTTACGAACGGGCTACCTAATCATACGCCTGTGTTAAAGCGCCCTCAGCTGCTTGCATCTTGCTACTACAGAAATGTTACTGATGAAGCCTACGCTGTCAAACAAACACGAGGAAGCACAATGTGCGTTGAACACGCAAATCAGCCTATGCTAAATGCGTCGCTCTAAAGCACGTCGAAGTAGAGCTGCAGCGATATTGTTGTCGTCACGAGCAAAGTGTCATGACTGAGATACATGGCGTAGCAACAACTCTGCCGCGAATAACAGCAAACATTAAGGAAAATGGCAAACTTTCGCATCCCGACTTATTTGATTCTGCGGATGGCTGTAGTACATGCCTGCCTGGGTTCCTTTTCACACCATTTAAGGTTCCTGCGGTCTGCGGCGCTTCACGATAGGCTTTAAGAACGCCGCCCCGTACCGCTCTGTAGTGTACGCGGTTTGCTCATGTTCGTCTCTATTTCTCTCTATCTCGCCCTTCCGCTCGTCTTCTCTTTTTATCCCCCTTCACCTCTCCCCCCCTGCAGCGTAGCCAACCGGAACTGCCTCTGGTTAACCTGCCTGACTTTCTATGCATCCTTCTCTCTCTCTCTCTCTCTTTCTCTCTCTTAACCAGGGAATAGCAGAACCTTACTGGCGGCTGCAAGCCCCGAGTGTTTTTGTCACTGTTGTGCAAGTTCACCACGCAACAGTACCGGGCACCTTGGCTACCCCCGAACAATCGCAACTCAACGGCGACGACAGGAGCAACTTGGCCAAGATCGCAGTCCTCGCGAGCGCCTCACGGTGCCGGCCATTTGATACATGGTAACGCCACAGTCTGCTAGGAGGAGGTGTGGCGCTGGCATCTGTCGGGAAGCTTGTGGCTTGGCGTCCTTTAAACAACTCTTTGATGGCGGGTAGGGAGACGTTGCGTTTCGGTCCCGTACATTTCCCTGCACTGCCAACAAACGTTGTCCCCAAGTGACAGTTCCTTTCGCAGGGGGCGTTGCAACACCACGGCGCCGCCGTTTCACGGCCGCAGTCCGTACAAACTCCCCCCTAACCTCCGAAGTGGGGCCGGGATAACGGGACGTGAGAAACAAGAATATTGGGCTACTGCCTAAAAAAAACTGCACATTTAGGTTGGTGTCAACTCGAGTGAGCTAGACGCAAGGTAACTATTATGTTATAATCATTGATAATTACTTTTCGAAGCAAATTCAGTGATGCACGTTGCCTTGCATTTACAGCTGATATCGGCCACGCCATCGCACGTCGATCTTCACTGCACAAAAATTATCGCGAAGCTCTCCTTAGTTGCTTAGCTGTAAAATAAAAGGAAACGCGCTTTGGACACAAAAAGACATCCGCTTGAAGTTCCTGTCGCAAGCGCACGTAAGCTTAACCGTTTAACCCGGGATTAGGATTGAAGATCGCTGTAACCTAGCAACGGTCGACGACACCAGATGTTTCAACATTACATCCCATCGAAATACTCCATAACGGCCTTGCCATCTACGCTGCACTGCTTGTCGCCCTTAGCAACCGTTGAACTTGATTTTGTGCACCTAACCTGCAGGCCAACTTGAGATTATATAGGTGTGGTAAGGGAGAGGGGGAGGGGGGCGCTTCCGTTATCACTGCGACATGACCTGCTACGAAGCCGCTCTGACGCCTTTCATACCGATTGCTTTTCATGCCACCGGTCTGGGTCACGTCCGTTAATCTTTTGAAGCTCCGGTCCCTAAAAGTGAAAGGCGACAGGCTGTCCTTGCAGATCTTCGTGAAGGGACACTCATTTTTCCTCGAAGACCACCAAACTTCGTTTTTATATTTATCGTTTGGAAAGAAAGATAACATTAAACAATACAAAACTCATGACACGTCGAGCGCTAATGCCGTCCACGCAGCAGCGCATGACAAGCTTTGCGAAAGAGCCATGTCTATTCCGTCTCCTAATAAATCCGTGCATCAGCGCGGAAGCTAGAGCTCAAGCCAGACAACAAGAACAGTAGAAGAGAAAACCCGGTGATCGGTATAGGTCATGCGTGATGAAAAATAAAAGCGCAATCAATAGAATAAACAATTGAGACGACACGGGTCTTGTCTCTTCCTCTTTCCGTGTCCTATGCACACGCACTGATCTTTTTTGCAGTAAACGAGAACAGCTGACTCGCCGGTATAGAGTGCAATGACAGTGCACACTTTGTTCCTCCGTGCCTAGTGCACACACGCACTGCACGCAATTTGTTAGTTTATTACGTTACTTCTCTTTATGCTTCATGAACGAAGCTGAGAATTTAAAGAGGGTCTACTGGGGAAAAAAACAAGAATAAGAATTATAACAGTTGAGCTGATAATTTTGAGGTGAACCCTCATTGACCTGAAGATAAATTTGTAAATATATAATGCTCTAAGTGAGCGCGAACACGAGTTCCGAAACTGCTCTTCCTGTCATAAGTGCGCAATGTAATTAAGTAAGCGTGATAATAAAAAATATTGAAGAAAATGAAAGTAAATATTCGTGTCAACAAGCTTACTTCAGTTGGACAGGTTTTGAGTAGCGTTAGGTTCATCAGTTTATGCTGAACCGCAAGTAAGGCTCGAAAGGTAAAAACGTCCGGGGATGCAGCGATCCATAGTGTCA
Organism: Dermacentor andersoni; assembly: GCF_023375885.2. Taxonomy (NCBI): domain Eukaryota; kingdom Metazoa; phylum Arthropoda; class Arachnida; order Ixodida; family Ixodidae; genus Dermacentor; species Dermacentor andersoni. The sequence continues at coordinate 130,756,583 of NC_092821.1, forward strand.
ACAGTCGTCCCTAGCGAGCTCGCTTCTAGTATCTGTTTGAAACACACACACACGTGCCCTCAACCTTGCTTGCGTGCGTAGGAGAGCGTGACGCTTTTCTTTATTTGTGTTTTTTTTAGTTATTTCGCTGAATTCTTATGCCTCGCTCTTGCAGCCTGTGCTCGCGAACACATCGTTTGTTACTTACGTGCGTTTGCGTTGTCCTCATTTCACTTCGAAGACGTCTTTTTTTTTTCTTCTAGATGAACAAAACTCTCGAACTCTGTCGTGATAATACTGCGCCGAAGCCGCTCGATGTCGCCGATCAACATGAAGGTGGCAGCTGCGTGGAATTTATGCAAGCGAAATTGTGAAGCCGAGTGAGAAACGAGAGCCGAAATTTGGGCCGAAGAAAAAAAGATTGCTGGCTCTCATCGCGGGACAACTTTCGAAAGCTGTAGGGAGTGCAGACGATAAAAGCTCATCGAGTCGTGGCAAACGGAAACATTTCGGGGACACGCGTTAGCGCCCAGCGGTGAACAAATTTGAAAAACGACAAATACAAAAAAAAAAATGTGTACAGCAAAAGGAGAGTCTGAGGCACCGTTAGCTAGTTTGTTTGTTCTCTCCGTCACGATAAAGGACGGAGACCAGAAGCAACTCGGAGGCGTTGAAATTTACATCTGCATTTCAGGGAGCCCAATTGTGCGGACTCGACATTCGGAGAATCTCGATTTTATACGCGGTTGTCGCTGGCGCCATAAATGAGGAACAGTCAAACGTTTCATCCTTGGCGTTGGTGAAAAAAAAGATTAAACAAAGTAAAGCACGCGAAGAGCGTTCATTCGGAGCCGTCTTAGTGGAATCTGCGAGGAATTTTGCGAACCCCATGTGGAACGTACTTATGGTGTTATTTTTAGGCGTCGTATCATCCGGCCTCGTCGGGCTCATTTCACGCCTGGTCGGAGCGTTAGCGCTGCTGAATATGTGTCACGACGCTTAAGGGTTAACTAACTTGTATGTATGTATGTATGTATGTATGTATGTATGTATGTATGTATGTATGTATGTATGTATGTATGTATGTATGTATGTATGTATGTATGTATGTATGTATGTATGTATGTATGTATGTATGTATGTATGTATGTATGTACCACAGTACAGGACGGCAGAGGTTGAAGTAAAATCGCGACATCAGATACTTTAGATGAATTTGCTGAGATTTATTTACACATTACGACGTTATTCAGCGACAGCCTGGAGAGTCTTTCTTCCAATGTTATCAAAAACAATCATCATGAGTATGATGATTATGATATGTACGTGCGTTTGTGTCGTGGACTTGCGTGCGCCTTTAGTGGAAACGCCAAACAAAAAATTGAAGTGCTTACCGAAATACAAGAGAGGCGCAGGCCCGGCACGAGGAACTTTCACATTTATAATTGTTTTCTTTTTTTTTCTTGATATGTTGCGTTGATGTAATTAGGGCGATGCGCGCGTACAGCCGTAGAGCCTGCGACAGCGCTTTACGTTGGGCAGTTTGACCATCTAGTTTGCTTGCGCGCCCAGAATAAGCGTGGTATTTCTATTTGTGTGCATTTTTTTTTCCTGCTACTGTTTAAACATGAAGCACTATCATGACGAATCCACGGACCTTGCCATGGTTTAATAAACGAGTCTCGAGGAATCCCGCCTCTTTTCAAGATTTGCGCTTCTGACGTTCGCCAGTGCTCTACCCTCATTACTGCGGCAGCAGCCAAGGACTCGAGTACACGTACCCCTGATTCAGACGAGTCAATGACGTCCGTACACAAAGCTCACCCGGGCAGCGAAGCCGGAAAATGAGCTTTGCCGAGGACGAAAACATTTTATGATTAGCTTCAATGGGAGGGCAGGACGATGAAACGTGTAGCGAAAAAAAAATTCTGTGTGCACGAAGGACACTGGCATAATGAGCACCCTTCGAATTGAAAAATAACGCTTGAAGCAAAAAAAGGAAAAAAGGATACGAAAAAAAAAATTTCTCGATAATGAGCAAGAGAACCTTTAGTTTGCAATAATGCACATGACAGCTCAACACAATCATCTTCACTTTCTCGGTCTCCGTTTGATTGTCTTACCCTTTCTGTGTGTAGCAGGCAAGAAAAAAAAAGGTTCGAACCAACATCATTGTCCAAGGTCATTTCTTTTTGTTTACTTTTTTGTAATGACCACTGTTGTCCTCGTGCAGTCATATTATGTTGCATACATACATAGCTCTCCCAGGCAACCTTAGCTTTCCAGTTATACTGCGAAATACGCTCTATGCCACTAAATCAGTACGCTGCCGAGGAAACTGTAAAATGGGGTATTTAGACCACGAGCGCTAAATAACAAAATTAACAAAGCCGCATTTCGAAATGGACAATGGCTACTGTTGAAGTTTACCCATCAGCCATACGCCATCCTCGACTATCCTAACCGAATGGCACGCAGGTTTTATTCATTTATTCATAATACCCTTAAAGGGCCCTAATTTGAACGTATGGTATCCTACGTAAACAAATACAAATTGCAAAAGGAAGAACAGCAGAAGCTTAAACAATGTTCATCAGCACTGCAGAAGTAAAAAATATGAGAAAGGACAAGCGCAGAACATAAAAACGGCTGATAAGGCATAGCGAAAACGATAGAAATAAAAACACACAAAGAAAGGAAACACAGAACTCAAGTAGAAAATAGAAACTACATTGCACATAGTACATTGCTGCGGTTCCGCAGTGTTCTGTTACCGCATTTTTCAACAGTCTTCAGGAGACGTTTTCCACTCAATCATTACAGTGTACCATCCGCAGTCCGATTCCGAAGAGAAGCTACATTCTTTTATGAAGCTCGCTTTAATGGCATTATGCTTACCTGATACCATGTTTTCGTTGAGGACTGCGCCGCATGAAGCAACCTGTTTTTCGCCAGCAGAGCTCGTATACGACCGGCCACTGCAATCGCTGCTGCGCATGCTCCGCGAATCATTGGAAAGGCGCCGGGAAGACCCATTTGTGGTCGAGATTTCAAGTACGTACGTACTTGAAATCTCGACCACAAATGATTTCAAGTACGTACGTACTTGAAATCAAGAAAAAGAAATGGGCATGGGCAGGACATGTAATGAGGAGGGAAGATAACCGATGGTCATTAAGAGTTACGGACTAGATTCCAAGGGAAGGGAAGCGTAGCAGGGGGCGGCACAAAGTTAGGTGGGCGGATGAGATTAAGTAGTTTGCAAGGACAACATGGCCACAATTAGTACATGACCGGGGTAGTTGGAGAAGTATGGGAGAGGCCTTTGCCCTGCATCATCATCATCATCATCATCATCATCATCATCATCATCATCATCATCATCATCATCATCATAATCATCATCATCATCATCATGATGACGATGATGATGATGATGATGAGGAGGAGGAGGAGGAGGAGGAGGAGGAGGAGGAGGAGGAGGAGGAGGACGACGACGACGACGACGACGTACTTAAGCTACTAGGACGCTTAAGGAAGGCGAAGAGGTTGTCAGAAGAGGCCATTGCGAAAGCCCAGCATAGGTCTAAAGTGTGTTACGACCGAACACACTTGCCGCACGAACACATTTTATTACCGACCGAAGTCGGCAATGAAGTGATGACTCTGCGACAATCGCAGAAAAACAAGCTCGAGGTGCAGTGGCAAGGTCCGCAAACGTGGTTCATCCAAACAATGTACATTAAAGGTATATGTTAGAAAGAAACGCGACGGCCTTCCTGACTGGAAAAAAGTAAAAAAAAAGAAACGTGCAAGATGAGAACGTTACAGTAGTAAGTAGAAACCTGCGGATATGTTCTAGGTCAGTTTGTGTGGCAACGTGACATGGAAAGTTGTTCAAGTCGATGATGCTACAGGGAACGAGTGACCGTGCATAATGTGAAGCATCGCATGCGATACGTTTCCCTTTGAACGGATGCTCGCTTAGTGGAAATAATTCTGGTGCTGGCTGAAAAAAAGATCACGGTGTAAAGACGGATGGTGATACATTTTCTTTTAAAAAGCCGAGGCGAGCGACTTTGCGGCGAAGAGATATAAGGGCTCTAGTTGAGCTAGTGTTTCTAAACATGCGACGCTTGTGTTATACGAATAATCTAAGACGACGAAGCGATTCGCGTGGTTTTCTACTCATTCTAGGTTATAAATAAGTTATGCTCGACTTGGAGCCCATATGCCTGATGCGGCCTCGTGCTTTGGACGAATTGTTGTACTGTGGGCAAGTTTGCGTACGTTTATCGGAGCATGCTTACAGTTACGTTCAACGAAGACAAGTGTGCGATTAGCAAACGTCATAGTGGTGTTTGTGGTGATTACATTTAGGATGAAGATAGCGGCCAACTCTAAGGTACAAGTTGGGAACTGATCACTAATACTAGTATCTAGACTGTATGAGGTCGCTACTCCAGCGCAATTTGCAAGACGACCTAAACTAGATTTTGTTACGTTCAATGGCATTACTTGTTACAGCTACTTACGTTCTACTCTATCGTAACACATAGAACTGCATATTTTCCCAACCAACATTCCAAGCGTATCTTGCCTGTCTAGACTGCTGACTGGTGGATGCTTGCATCAACTTTCAATCCCAGCGCTTCTGGAAGATGAACGTTCCCTTCAACCAGCTCTTGCTGAGTGAAGGAATTTCTTAGGATTCCGTTCAAATATGCCAAGGTTGAAGAGTGGGCGTGTTGGTATAGCATAAGACTGGGCGTGTTGGCCCTGTTCGTGAAGTTTTTTTCGCTCTCCGCCTTTGAGTATCTTCTTGTATTTATTCCACTAACAAAGGAATAAAACTATTGTTGCAAGTAGCGCTCTGTCGTGTGTGTCTCTCTTCTGTGGGTCTCGTCAAAATGTTGCGCAATCCAACCTCTATTATGTTGAAATATGTCGAGACTTCACCGCATTTTTCTGCGGTACAGACACCTGCCTCATCCTGTTGCGAACATTTGCGCCGGTATGTTTTGTGCTCAGGCAGCCAGCTCAGGCGCTTGGAGCTTTACGATTTATTTTTCTAAGTAGGCTCGTCCCTGAATCGACCACCTGCGCTGAAAGTTGATCCGCAGTCCTTCAGCATTTTACCATCTAAAGAATAAAATAAAATAAGGAAACAGAGCCATCAAAACTTCTTTTTTCCTCGAAGGGAGCAGTAGAGGTGCACTTCTTCAATTCAAAGGCATCTCTGTTTCAAAATCTGGGCAGCATTCGCCGAGAGAGAGAGAGAGAGAGAGAGAGCAAGGAGAGAGCAAAGAGAGGAAAGGCAGGGAGCTCAACCAGACGAGCGTCCGGTTTGCTACCCTACACTGGGTAGCATTCGTCGAATCCCCAGATTAGTTCATTGCGTGTGGGGAATCGCCTTGGCTTGCCGCAACTTCCACCCATGCCACTGAATTGATTTATGCAGGTGTTGCTGTAAAAGTAGGAAAGTAAGACGAGCGAGTTGTTAGAGCTTGATGGTCCGAAATTACTAACGCGAACCGAAGGAACACAATGCCTGACACATACTACACGCAACACATGCACGTACGCAAGAAATAAAACTTACCCGAGACATGCAACATTGTCGTTATCGATTCAGAGCGAGCAGCATAACAAACGCCTACCATATCTACGCTTTTGTAGTTCTTCACTGAAGCTTCAGAAAAAAATAAGAATAAAAATAATGGTACCGAATCGAACCGAATTGTATGTCGTGCTTGACACGCCGACACGCAAATCTTTCCTGTCCGCGTATGCACCGTAGTGTTTTGTCATCAGATTGATACTGCATGGGCGAACTTTTTCTTTTCTTCCAGAAGCTGCTGTACGGCGACCACATAGCGTGCAAGCTGAGTGACGTTCTTGTAGATTAAATTTTTGCTTGTGCGCGACCAGCGTTTGCGGTGTGCTACGATTGTGCAGTCGCTAAGACTTCTGTAGGGCCAATTAGCTGCGACGTTTCTCGTGAATGTGAGCATTAGCCGCGTTTACGTGAATGCGACTGTGGCGCACCGCATCGCATTTCTAGCGTATCGCATCCACGCCAGTGGTCGTAATGTGCTAGGAAGGCGAATCGCATTAATGCGCCAGGAGAGCGGAAAACGAGACCTGTAAGCCGACTTGCCCGATGCGTGTAAACTCTAGCGTGTCGCATCGAGAGAGAGAGAGAGAGAGTAAAATTGAAACGTCTGCCAGCGTCTGCCGGCGTCTGCTCTCCTGGTAGTAGTGGCGAAAATTTTCATTAAATATGGAGCCTTAAACTATAAATTAAGTTTGGGGTGGCTCTTGGCCATGGTTGCGGTCACTGGCAGAACGCAAATAGCGGAGTAGCAGGGCCCGTATCCACAGAACGTTCTTACGCTGGACTCGTTCGTAAGAGCAAATTTCATGAAGTCCTGATGTTAGACATATCGTTAGCGAAGGAGGCTGGTCAATGGCAAATAACACTTACGAAAGAAGCGCTTTTTGAATGCGGCCCCAGATTCCCTACAATGCGTTGGTGGGCTAGTTGGTGCGAATCCATAATTACTTTGCTTAGCGCAAAACAACGGACGCAAGAATGACGACATGGCAAGGCACTATGTCCTGTCGTCTTTCTTGTGTCCGTTGTTTTGCGCTAAACAAAGTAATTATGGACCCAGGTTCCCTCATGCTTCGTATGAAAGGTGCTGCGCCACATATAAGCGTTGTCGCATTGGTATTATCGCAATGCGCAAACAAGTACGATGTGCTACTAACGCATTCAAGCAAATGGCGCTGTAAAGCCGAACTAAAGAGAGAAGCATAAAGAATGAAGAACTAATAAACAAACCTCATGGTATAGATTAGTGACTATGGAGTTTCGATACCGAGGATGAAGTCGCAGGCTTGGTCCTGGTTGCGGTGATCGCAAACTAATGAGGATAAAATGCAAAGAACGGAAGAGAAAAAAAGAAAAAAAGAAACTCGAGTTAAGAGCATTGACGGTCAACATAATTCAGGAGGTACCCAGTGCGGCGCGCATAGCATTTGTATTGAGATTATGCCACGTCATAACCCCAGAGATTAATTTCGCGCGAAATTTGCCTGAGAAGCACTCCGTATCGATAAAGTGCGGCAGTTTGGGCGTGTTGGTATGTCATTACTATTTTAGGCTTGTAGCGCAGCTCCGAAAGAGCAAAATGAAGGTAGAAAAGGTAATGAAAGGGAACGGAGAAGAGAGTGGAAGCTGCAGATGCACTGGTAAGCTGCAACGTTCTAATAAACATTATTTTATGGGGTTTTACGAGTCAAAACCGCGAACAGATTATGATGCACGCCGTAGTGGGGGATTGCGGAATGGGGTTCTTTAACGTGGACCTAAGTCTAGTTACCGGGTGTTTTCGGATTTCGCGCCCCCATCGAAATGCGGCCACCGTGGCCGGGATTCGATCCCGCTACCTTGTGCTCAGCAGTCTAACAACATAGCCACTAGGCAACCACGGTGGGTAGTGGGGCGTTCTGAAGGTAAAGCTTGAAGGCCAGCCAATGATCAGCGCTGAATTCGCCAAGTTTAACAGCGCGAAAGTAGGAACTCAGTGGTACGCGCTCATACATGTGTTTGTATAATGACACTTTCCTTCAAAAGAAATGGCTCCAAGCACTGTAGTATTCCGTTTCTCTTGCTTCGTTCGCACGCATCCGTTCTGTGGAGAAAATCGCTTTTTTGTGGTATTTGTTTTTAGTTTTTTTTTTTTTTGCCGACGTCGAATAATACAGCGAATAACTGTAGGTTTTCAGCATCGCAGTGAAGAAAATAAAGTAAGCGCGCAGTTCTGGAAAACTCAACGAGCAAGCAGTGACTGCCTCCAACTGAATCCGTCATAAATCATGCCAACCACTTTTCCCGCCTACTGCAGTTCTTTGCGTTCGGCTGTCTCGGAACATCAGCGGTCGGAACGGCGGTGCAAGGTGCAGATTTTTCTTTCTTTAACGGACGGGACGAACGAAAAGTGCGCGCTCTGGCACTCTCAGTGCACTCAGAGACGGAATCAGCCAGATCCGCGCTCTAAAGTGGCCGGTGCCACTTGTAACAAATGATGTTCACCGGAAGCGAAGGCTATTTACATTGGGGCTCATATATATATATATATATATATATATATATATATATATATATATATATATATATATATATATATACGGTACCGGAAGGGATGGGTTTATTTACACGATCGTAGATGGTTAGCGTAGCGCACTGGACCACCGGACACGGTCTTCCAAGGCCAACAGGCAGCAGGCAGCTCCTCAAGCACACCTCTATGTTCTCTGCATTCGGCTCCTTCGTACAGCGTGACAGCTTCTCCGGGGGTAGACGAAAGTATCCGAGCGAGTTACATAGCGCGATGGTGGTAAATCGGCCGACGTGCGTGACTTGCGTTTTTACGCGACCGCCGGTTCTGCGAAGCAACTCTTGCGATGACGTATGCCACGTCACTCAAACGTCTCGGTACGACATATGGGCCCGTGTATCTTGGGAGAGATTTCGTGTGCAGACACTTTTTTCCGTGCAGGTGTCCAAAGCCAAACAACAATGTTCCCAGGAACAGATGTGACGACCATACATCGAGCGTCATAATGAGCCTTGGCACGGTCTTTAGAGGAAACAGTCCTGAGGCGGGCCAGTCACGCGCTTCTTCGGCACGACAAAGTCTGGCCTATTGAAGAAAGAGAGAGACAGAGGAAAGGGGAAATGCAGGGAGGTTAACCAGAGGGGAAGATTCGGTTTGCTCCCCTACGCTAGGGAGAGAGGGGACGGGTAAAGTGATAACAAAGTAGAGATAAAGAAGGAAAGGAGCATAGACATACAACCACAGTCGGTCACTGTCGCCGCATACTGTCACAGCACATCAAGAGTCATCATGTGGGTACCAGGGAAGGATGGTGCCGACAACGCTTTGGGGATGGCGAGCATGGAGAAGAAAGAAAGGCGCATAGTCTGTGACTTCGTGTTTGTCAGTATTTTAAGCGTACGGAACTAACGATAAAACAGAATACCAATTTTTACTATCTGTGGAGACATAAGTGGCAAGCATGTTGGTGAGGGCATGATTAGTGTGCTCAGTGAAGTCGCTCGTTCGCAGGTGTCGAGTACCTGTAACCATATCCACAAAGAAGTAGTAGTCCTTCGACAACGTCTGCCGTAACCTGCCCTCCACGATCACTAATCACAACGCGTGGAGCACCGTGACGCAGAATAACGGAGCACAACAGAAAAGATGGCACGTCAGCTGCTGTAGCCGAAGCAAGCGCTATCTCAGTATGCTGGTTCAAATAGTTCACCGTCACAATAACCCAGCGACGCTAGGTTGTAGACTTGGGGAAGGGACCTAAGAAATGGAGACCAACTTTTTCGAAGGGCAAGGTTGGCAGCTTATGTGAACAGTCAAATGTAAACAGTCAATGGCGTCACCTATACGTGGGAGAGGATACACATTTTTTGGCGTCAATGCGTCTAGGCATCTGTAATCGACGAAAATAGCCCCGTCATCTTCAATCTTTTCCAATATAACTGGAGCCCCCAAGGGACTATTGGACTCCTGTATGACGCCTTTCCGTAGGATTCCTGTACCTTGTTCGGCGATAACTTCGCGTTTGGTAGGAGAAACGCGGTACGGCTCATGTTGCATTGGTGACGCTGTACCAGTATTGATGCAATGGTGTACACGTAAGTGCGGTTGTCAAGGTAGACTCTCTTGCCCCAAAGCCAAACACCTCCGCAAAGCTGGTAAGTAGCTCCGGTGGCGCTTGTTGGTTGGAAGATGGAAGCAATGTGTTAATCATGCTCCTAAATTTGGAAGAGCGGTCACTGAGTGGTGAGCTCGTAGAAGTAGCAACCGCACGAATGCTGACAACTTCGTCTTCCGCAAAGCGTGGTACCTCAGTCCAGCAGATAAAATATCTGACTCAGATGACACATTCTTCGTCCGCACGTGATCACAACCACCTACGACTTCTATAAGTTACCGATGGACAAGTGCATTCTTCTTTAGAGCGTTGTCGTATTTAGGTTCAATTAACCCACAGCAGAAACCAGCATTGACGGGCGACGAGGTCATTGGGATGAACGTTGCCGTCTTCGCTGCAAAAGTGCATCAGTAGACAATTAAAATACTCTCTGACCATTGGATGGAATGTCGTGAAACGCTGGTGGTTGGATGTCGCTGCTGAGTAAAATTTCACCATCCCTGCAGTCTAATGTTTCTTCACACTCCCGTAAAAATTCAATACAAAGAACCACGTCATGCGTGGTACGTTCTAGTGCAGTGAATTCGGTTCGGAATGACTTTCCACCAACCGTTATCACAACTACGGACGTAAACAGTCCGCCACCAACTCCGCGAAAAGTGATGCTTTCCTTTCAAGCAAACATCACTTTCAGTCCTTGGTGGTTCTTGCAAGAAAGGTACATTGCAGGCACGTAAGCGCTGGTATCTACCAAAACCGCAGTGTTACACGGTCGACACTAACCCACACTTTGTTCTTTAGCATGACGACAGGTGGAGGCATTTGCATAAGTGAACGTACCGCGACCTCACCTCCATCGCTCGCACCAGCTAGTTTCCCCTCTCGTGCGGCGTACGTGAGCGGCGGCGTGGAAATGGCGATCGGCATGTCCGAGTCGGCGGTGAGGACAAGCTGCGGTCAGACACCGGGAGTCATTCCTTGGCGCGTACATGTGTTCTCGAGGTGGCTGGCGAAAAGACACAAAAGATTGCCAGGATGCAGCTTTTTGCATGAGCGGCACATATGTTTATTCTCGCAGAGCACGTGGTAGGCGACGGCGGCGATACCTGGCGATGTATCCCTGAGCCCTGCCGTTGTAGCGCACAGGTGGGCTATACAGCATTGTGGCTGGATCATGGTGCTCTGGGCATGGGTGTAGTCGCTGTACGCAGGGCGTGACCAGGCCGCCTTCACGTAGCACTCATCGGGGGAGCAGTGGTCACACACACGGTTGGTATCGGCGCCTTAAAGATGAGCAAGTTTATCTTTGGCAACTCGCCGGACTCAGCAAGGTCGTTAGAGGCAGATACATCCGCACTTGCTGTGGTAGTCACGTTGTCCAGCTGGCCAAACTTCGGAAGAATGCGGCGTGGTTTGGGACAGGAGGGTCCTCAGAGGCCAACAGGTGGCAGCCAGTTCCTCGCGCGCTCCTCTACTTTCTTTTCCTTCGGCACGCCATGCAGCGTGATAAAATGTATACGTAAAGTCACTGACTTTGAAGGGAAGAGAGAAGGTAGGTGGTAGTATGGGGGGCCAAACTAAGGTTAAACCCGTGGTTTTTCTTGCATACCCCTAGGTACGCCGAATAGACCATTTTATGGTGGGGAATTTGGACTAACAAATTAATGGCAGTGAATGTAATGACAACAAAGTAATCACAACCGTGGTCTCGTTATAGAGTGTCCACCTCGGCTCCGGGATAAAAACCCCGCTGCCGCCGGTTACCCATCGGTTATCCAAAGCGGCTGAGGCGTGCCGCTGCCCGCCACAGGTCTTTCCATATGACAAGCCACATAAACAACCACGCACTATGTCATAGTACATCTCCACCCTTCAGAAAAAGAAAATTCCGGTGGCTTTTCGGCGATACCGGAATTCGAACCCAACATTTCCCGCATATGAGGCGGACGCTCTACAATTTACCAATGCTGGAATCAAACAATACACCATGGCATGATGCTAGTACATGTTATGCCGGCTCATAGGTATTCCTAAAGCACACAGAACTCCTATTAGAATAGCGCATGGAAGTAAACGTCTTTGATTTTCTTGCGTCTCTTACTATGTAGGCTGCCTCGTTATTCTAGGGCCACTGGCTATATGGAACTGTCTATGTACGTTCCACTTCTTGACCAATTCGCTAGTTAAGATATGTGCCACTTCGTGGGTATGTACCCGTTTTCGACCAGTTGACTAGAACATGTATGTATCAGTGTGACGGAATGGGTATAGAAGCCTCAGACGTATTTAGATATTGGTGGTGCTCTTGTGTACATAAGTTCTCAACGCCGTCATTATCATACATAGCATTTGTCCTCGTGACGGAAAGAGCTAACAGCTACAGATGGCGACGACGCCCTGAATGTGTCATCCCATTACCGCTGCCACCCCTTGAACTCTAGTAAGAAGCTCAGAATAAGTTGCACAGTTATTATTTTTGTTTTGTTTACAATACTGCCACTCTGAGTTGAGTGCGTAATACGTGGGCATATTGCAAGTACATAGTGACATAAAGTTTATGAGAAACATATACTGATATATGTAACTGCAACTTTGACAAGCAGTAGACATAACACGCACGTATTATACTTGTAACACAGTAGACAAACCACCTACACAATGAAAAATATTCGCGGGAGCAGTCTGTATACTTAATTCGAACATAAAAGGTAAAAAAAAATATCTTGAAAAATGGTGCAATACTGAAAAAGCAATCAAGCGAGTGGAAAAAAAAATGGCGGTGGGTTGTACTGAGCCCGTCAAGATGCGTCAGTGTATGGGTTGTGAATGTTATTAACGTCGTCTTTCTTTCGTACGGAACCGAGACAGAGAGTTTGTACTTGTTATAGCGCGATTTAATTGGTCCTTTTCACATTTTCACATGACAAGAAAGAATGGAGAGGCAGGAAGTCACTAGCAGTGCGAAGACCTGTGGCCGCCCAAAACGCCCACAGTATATCACTCAGGTAATTCGATTTCATACAAAGAAAGCGGGGGAAGCGGGAGAGGAAAACAATGCACAGATGGAGAGGGTAGAGAACAAGCACGGCAGTGTTACAGTCATTCAACAAAGCCGATCGAACGAAGGGGCATCAGTGGCGGCTTCGTTGACTAACGGCGTGACGAGCGTATATGCAGGCAGTCCAGCACGACCTGTTCCGAAAGCAGCCGGTTTTCGAAACACGCCAGTGCGGTTGCGTGCGAAACACGCCAGTGCAGTCCGTAGTGAGGACAATGAACAGCGGCAGCGAGGAAACCATCGAAGACGTTCTTTGCCATCACTGAGCATGACAATAGGACGGGATAGGAAAAGGCATTAAACCAAGATTTATAGTGTGCGCTATCAAAAGCTCACTTCGCTTGAGCATAATGTGGTACATTAGCTAGCGTGGGCATATTTCATCAAAGGGAACGGTACTTACTGTATCAGCAAAACTTCCTCTAGATTGCATGCCAGCGGGATGATCTTTTCTTCGACCATGACATTACAATGCTGGAGTTTTCTTCTTTTTTCTTTTTTACGTTCTGTTGCGCCGTTTCCCTAACGTGATATGGTTTCAGTATACTCCTTGTGCCAGCGTTGTATGAAATGCTTTTCATTAAATTTCGTAGCACTAGCTCACCTGGCGAGCGCTCTCCTACGTTAGTCGTATATCGTGGCGCAAAAGAATAAAAAACACGAACGTCAACGTAGTACACCAACTAAGCCTGCAAGAATCTATTCCAGATTATGCATCTCTTTTTCACTTCTGTTGTGATTTCCTTGCTTACGAAGACCCAAACGACATGTTGCACAAAAACATGAAAGGGACTTCTATGAAGCTGTCCACATGCTTATTTCTTTTCTCGACTACTGTTGGGACCTCGATCGCATCCTGCGTATGGAATGTCACATAATATAGAACCCGGCTACCTCTTAGTTTCTTCGCGTTTCGTAATGTGGATTGTTGTATTTCATGAGCGCCCAATAAATTGACGCTTTTTTGGAAAGACGGAAAACGCTTCGATTGCGTGAAAAGACTTTTTGCAGCTAGCGCATATATTAGGCGACCTTCGCGCAAAATTTTGATTTTAAATATGAGTGGAAGCGTTGCGAAACACTCGCAAATGTAGATATTTGTGACAGCGAAACTGAAAAGAAATAAATGACTTAGAGTGACGTTTCATTTCGTGAACGACGGCGACGCACAAGCATGTGGGTGCTACAGCGCACACAACACTATCGGCCCTCGGTGCGCATAGACGCCTACACTGCCGGCATCGCAGATGGTATTCAAGACAGGGCTGGCGTGGTCACGCCGCACGCAGTAGCCGCCGGAGAAACATTCGCTTATACTGTCTAAATTACTTAGCATGGCGCCATTGTGCACAGGCAAACATGATCAATTCACACTCGATGAACGTGGACACTCGTTGTCAAAACACTGGCGTGAGGAATCGCGGTAGCAACAGCGAGCGAAGTGACCTTCGTGCTGTCTATCGCTTCAGTGCAAACTGAGCGGTGAGAATACAGCGCACGCGAAGCTAGGTGCCGTCGGCCCACCTATACTGTGCCCCCAAGGCAGATCACTTTCATGATAAATACCGCGCGACGGATCACAACCGCCCCGTGGGACAGCATGGTGGTACCGCTGGCAGGATAGTACCGTTCAGTACCGCATGGTCGCATGGTGGCAAGGGGAGCGTTTTCGCATTCTTCCCTCGGGACAGCTGGCGCTTTGAGACGCTGGCGTTGAGACGCTGCCCCTCTGGTCGCAGTCTCTGGCTTCCGCGTACGGGTGAGGCACGGTGGTAAGGGGGAGCACCCCCCCCCTCCCAATGCATGCTCAATGTATTCTTCAATAGTAAGCGGGGTTGGTTCTCCATAACACTTTTCGTTATCCATCAATAGCAAACATTTCAGCAGCGCAATTTGAGGCATACGCGTGTTTCAAAGTGTTAGTTTAAAGAGCATGAAGGACGATTAGCGATTTTTTATCCTCAAATTTCTGCGTTGTCGTTGCCCATAGTGCTAATTAAATGTGCAGACGAAATTTGTAGACAAGGCGGAGCCGGCACGGATGCCCAGGCGCCTTCCTCGTTCGCTTGCTTCGCAGATTCTGACAAACACCGCCGATTTCACGAGCTGGCCAGTTAGGCTTACGCGTAAAAGAACACCGCCATTACTGCTCACCGGAAATGACGCATCACCCAAGACGTTGGGATCCAGCGCGGTTTCTGGGCATGCCCTTCGGAATAAGGTGACACCCGAGTTCATATGCTTTTCACCATAACACATAAACAGAAATCAGGCGCTGCTGCGCTGTTGTATTAGAGTTTACTAGTTGCATGCATGGGAATACCGGGATATAGTGGCTTCGGATTGGCATAGTTCTCGGATTGCCGGGACACCTTGAGGAGGCGCCTGGCTAACGTGATTACGCCTGTCCCAATGGCTCGTTTCATAGCTTCATTATCGCATAAAAGAGTGTTTTATTCAACCATGTGGACGTGTGCTTGCATGTACAGTTATATTAGACGTAAATCACATCGGCAGGCCGCTGAAGTTGTAGGACAGACGACAAAATCCTCGCTTGCGTTGCAAAGGTTTGCCATCTGCTCTTGGTTTTCTACGTTTCATTATGCACTGCAGAGTAGTAAAGCTAATTGAAAGAGGTATTACGGGATAAATGAAAGCTTTTTATGAAGATCTTCATTTAATGAATTGGCATTATCTGTGTAGCCTTATCCACGTTTTAGGAGAAGTCTCGCTAAACACTAGCCAATACCAGGCACGCACAACGACACACCGTCATTCCTGTGAAGTTAAAGCACCCGTAAGAAAACTCCCATAGACGGTGGCGCCATATTTTCTCTCTAGGTCAACAAGGGCTTGTAAAGCATCAGGAAAAGCGTCACACATCCTGCGAAGCGTCTCAGTGTGCAATACTATTTGTACTTCTTTCCTTCATTAAAAAAATGTCGAGGACAAAGTAAAAACAAAAGGATGGACAGTTGGACGAATTGGTATATTAACATATTCCTGGTTTATAGCGTGAAGTGAGACAGACGAAAACTAGAAGAAGATTGGAATAGCACTGACTCTCAACTAAATCTTTGTTGAAACGACCAACATATATATATGCGATTGCAAAAACAGTAGTAAACAAACATGACAAGGTCTAAATGCTATCAGTTCAACATATCAGAAGGCAGGAAAGCAACAAAAGCCAAACAAGAAAATGCACCACTTGAGATTGACACACGTGCTGAGAAGATGTTGAAATACGCTAACAGTGATATTGATGCTTGGCTAGCACAAGTCTGCCCTAATGTTTTGATATGAAATGTCTCAATTAATTCGCATGTTGTTTGGCATTTGTGTCTTGAAATGACTTTTGTGTCCTCAAAGAAAGGTTTACAACCGCAATTTAAAAAATGCGACGAATGTATGTTGATTGTTTCAATAATGATTTAGTTGAGAGTTAGCATTCATCCTGTCTTTTAGTCTTCGTCTGTGTCGCTTCGCGCTATAAGCCAGGAACGAAGTAAAAGCAATCGCTAAACCCACCTCTATTTGTTCTTTTTGTTAATGTAGTTTCTTTTAAATGTGTTAACCCTTTAACTGCTTGCCAATGACGAGGAAACTCGCCACGACAACGAGCGTTCTCTGTGCCGATGATGAATTAACTCGTCGTGAAGATACCGCAGTGTTTGCACAAGTGTACGTGTGCAGTTTATTGTAATCTTAAGATGAATAATACCCTATGCATATTCCAATATTTTTTTTCAATAAGATCAATAAAAATGCAATAGGCATTCCGGGTATAGCATATTTACTAGCTCTAAAGAAGCTACGGCTTTGTACGCCTCAACCTGTTGTCATTCTTACAGATTCGAAATCCGCCCTTCAAAGATTAGAGCATGGGTTCCCTACTGATGCCTTATGTCTAAGCTCCCTACGCTCGGTGCACAATCTCCATATCAAAGGCTTCTCCATACGATTCCAATGGGTGACCTCGCACATAGGTATCATAGGCAACGAGATGGCGGACAGCCTCGCCCATAGTGCGCTGTCTGGGAATCCTTTGAGAAAAGTGCCTCAAGAGGACAAGAGACTCTTCAGAGAAGCGGTGTCGTGCCACTTCAGTTCTTTGTAAAGCTCACCTCACAAGCCGTGTGTGACCAAGTTCCTCAAAAGAAACCAAGCCACTTTACTGCTCCGCATTCGCACGTGCTCTGCTCGTACCCCCGCGTGGATGTATAAGATTGGCTTGGCGTTGTCTCCATTATGTTCAACGTGTGGTGTGTGCGGTGACATAGAACATTACCTTATGTGCTGTACTCTGTATAACGCGGAAAGGGGTGTGTTATTCGGTTCCCTCAAGAAGACAGGAATTCCTCACAGTTCTCTTCATGACCTTGTTTTCCCGCGCGGGAACCAGTTAGATAGGAAGGAGGTTTCTCGCCTTCTGTTAAATCACCTGCAGGACACGGATTTGGCCTCCACATGGTGACCTTAGGAGTGACTATGTGTAGTTGAGGTCTGTGTCTGATTCATATGATTTATTTATTTTAAGTGTCGCTAAGGTGGAGCAATTGCGGGCAGCTACTGCAAGGCTAATCCCACCAGTAGCCTACAACCACTCAACTCAACTCATGTCAGCATATTTACTAACTAAAAAAGTTGGCGCAATATTCTTTGTTCTAAATGAATTTTTTAGACAAGAAGAAATCCTATTTAGTGCAAAAAATTATAGGAAGGAAGGAAGAAGGCGACAGAAGAGAGCTCTATTATGTCGCCTTCTTTTTTCTTTCCCGCGATTTGGGCAATGAAAAGGATTTTGCCTTGTCTAAAAACTGTTTCGCTAACCAACCCAAGCAGACCCTCTCTCGGTAAAAACGTCCCACACTTTTAGGTTCTTTGTCGGAACATATCAGGGCACTTAAGGAGCTTTGATAATGCCTGACAAAGAATAAATGTAGGGGTTGGTTTGATCGTGTGAATGATTTCACCTACATTACCGCGAGTGATGCCGCTTGTCTAGACAGAACGTTATAGCACGTTGGAGACCATTGCTTTTGTCATTCATTCGTAAAATTTACACCAGCTATTCTCAAGCTTTTGGTTGCCAGTCATCCAAAGCCGCGATTTCTCCCCGGTTCTTGTGCCAGGCAAAAAAAAAAGAAAATAGATTTCCCCCCCTGTTTTACTCTTTAAATATAGCAGTTAACTTTTACTTCCTCCCCCCCCCCAAAAAAAAAAGAACAAGAATTATAAAACTTGACAACGAAGGACCCTAATTATACACTGCTTTAAATATCTACCGCTGATATGTGAGCGGGGCGCTTGCGGTAAACATCGTAGCCATTTCTTGCAAGCTACGAATGCACATATGAAATTTTGACCACTTTAGATGCTCTAACGAATGCAGTTTACATAACTGCGGTATCTGTTCTTGGTGCAAGTTACGGATTTGTAAACATCGCGCATATTTTTTTTTTTTTAGTTTACCAATTCTCTGTTACTTTAGTAAAAACATTGCAAGCCTGAGTTTTTGTTTTGCTTCCCAGTCACTGGAAATATCTTATAATGATATCATAAATGCAACAAATATCATTCGAATTGGTCCACCGGTTGTAATATACAAGCTTCTTTTTCGTTTTACGTGTATTTTAGTGCGAAAATCTCAGTTGACGCCAAGCTAGAACATATTGTTGACAGCGCCTTCGCAGGTGGCAATACGGACAAGTGCTGCCGGTGCTGGGTTTCAGTGTCATAAAGCAACCCACGGACGATGCCGTAGTATCAGCGTACTTTGAGATAAACGGAAAGACGTTTGGAACCGACAAACCGAAAGAGCTAGGTGCTTGTCCGCTACAACGCTTGCCTGTGCTTCTTGAAGTATACGGCGCTACGGTAAGAACAGTAATAGCGCCACGGTGGTAGCTAACAGGCCGTGCTGTCCTCGCACATTGTCAATTTACACTTGACGCATGTATACAAGCGTGCGGCTTGGAACAGCAAGCAAAGAACATAACAAAAAGGAACGAGGAGAAGAAAAAAGACATCGAAGAAACAAGAAAAGACGAGAAAAAGGATCGTACACTCCACCGACATCGACCGCGACTTTTCAGCGACGATTCCAGATAGGATTTTTTGGATTCAGTTCACTTCTTCGGCACACCACTGAGCTAGCGCACACAGAAGACAAAAATAAATGATAGGACTAAACGCAACAACACAAGGGCACCATAAAATGTATCCCGAGGTTCGACACACTCCTCACGAAGTTTAGAATCGTCCTCCCTTCTCTCCAAGGGTTGGTTCTTCCGGTTTTCTTGTTGTACGCGTGTATCTCTTTTTGTCATTGCATTGCGAGCAACAAAGCGACGCTTTCTTGGACACTGGTCACAAAGCCGACAACAGCAGAAAGACAAAAAAAAAAAAAGAAAAGAAAAAGGCGATGAAAAATGGATAAATAAAAGAAGCTGGACAGAAAAGTGGCCTCGCGACGGGGTTACGGAACGCTGGACCGGCCGGCTTTTGTAACGTGAATATGACCGTGGTGAGGGCTTCGCCACAATGAGCGCGCTTCGCATGTCGCGCACAAAGCGATGCCAACGACGACGCCGTTGTTCGCAATACAAGTGTCTCGCATTCTTTTCTTTTCTTCTTTCTTTCTTTTTTTTTGAGGGAGCGAAAGCCATCAACGAGCATCACGGCACAATAAACCAGGGGAAGACGATATGCATCGGGCAGAAGGAAAATCTGGAAAAAAAAAATGGGGGAATGAAGCAGCGAGAAAGAAACATAGGGGAAAGTGAAGGCTAGGAACAAAAGAGCGATACGGACAGAAGTAATGAAATCTAGTAGAAAGGAAAGGACAAACTTAAACGCAAGAAAAGAAGCAACAGAAGAAATCAATAAAAAAGGAAGAAATAAATAAAGAAAAAAAACGAAGGCAGACAAAAAAAGAAAGAAAGAAAGAAAGAAAAAAACATCAAGTTTGGAAAGTGTCCATTCTGCAGTGAAAACGGAAGCATCGCGGATTTTTGTCCCTACTGCATATTGTGCATCGCGCACAAAGAGACGGGAAAGCACGTGTACATGCAAGATCATAGATAAAGCTAAGCTATTTTCGCCACTTCCACGAATAAGATTCATACGTTGTGTTGAATATCCCTGTTCTTGTTTTTTTTTAACGAGATGTCCTTTGGTCAGCGAAACTTTCTCCTTTGCTCCGTCCGCTTTTCAATTGATCTACCTTTTCAGTTGTCAATTTTTTTCTTTGTCCATCCGGTTATATTTCCGTCTGTCGATGCATCCCTCTACCTACAGGTAGGATGGAAGGCGTCAGACACAGGGCAAACAGCTTTAAACAGCTTTAAACGGCCTTAAACGGCTTTAATCACTGTTGTGGTGAAAATGTCGAGCGTCCTCCTCACATGCATGAGATACTGGGTTCGAATCTCGGTACCACCGATAACCCACCAGTTTTCTTGTTTTGTTTTTTAATGGGTAGAGATGTCCCCCGACAATGTGCATGCTCGGTTGCTTACAGGAGTTCTCATTTCGAAATGGCGCCCTACAGAGATTTATGAAGGTCTCGGGGCACCCCTTCTTCCACTATCCGCTGCTCTTGTGGGAAGCAGACAAGTGCTACCGTCAGGCACCTATTGGGAAACAAAAAAAAATATATATATAGAAGCACGTTCATGGTAAGCTGCTCGGCGATTGTGGAATCCCCACGCTTGGGAAAGACACCCGCCTCAATTTGCTTTCGTGTATATACATACCGGTAAGTTTTCTGGTCAGCCTAAGCACAAAGCGATTGTTTGTGGACCCGGCTGTTGGTGAAGCATCGCCTATAGTGAAGGCACATAACAGTTTACAAACACATGCTATCGACATATAGAGTGCTGAAAACTTAATGAAAATACGCATTCCTCCTTTCGTTTGCAAGTGAATAAGATCAGCAAACCAACCTTACGACACAACCATATTATAAAAAGGCAAATACAAAAATAAAACGAACAATTACAAATATTGCATAAGTTCAACTTTTCCATCGCTTCACCTGATCAGAAATAACCGCAATGGAAGCGGCAACATTGCTTTTTCAGATGTGTGTGGTGTTTGCATGTCTAAGTTCTTTCACAGCAAGCTTAGCGGTCTGTACGAACCTCTGCCAAGCAAGGAAAGGTTTGCAAATCTCCTGCAAAGCCGGGGGGTGGGGGGGGAGGAGAAGTGAGGAGACGCATCTTACAGTCTAATATAAGCGTCCTTACACTTATACGCGTCTTGTACTGCAAGACACGTATACCCGTCTTGTAGACCAGTTGGTTTGCGGTGGTGGATAATCACACCACGCACCTACAGCAGCCAAGCCGGGCCTCCAACCCACTAGGCCTCGACTGCAGGGATAGCGTACCGTAGTTATCGCCTGGTTTCTTGCTCCTCTCGTCATCCTCTTCGCTGTTCGGTGTTGCGTGCACCAGACTCAAGCATCTCGCGACACTACACGCACCTCTATTCCAGTGATTTCCTGAAGGCCGACACACATCGCAGCGTTCCGAACGCTGCACCGTATTATAGCGATAGAAAACGCTTCACGGGGACTAGTAGGATCTAAGAGGCCGACTCATGCTCCCTCCTCAAGCCAGCGAGCTTAGACCAGCGCAGGGTTTATTCAGTTCGCGTACAGCGCTCAATCAGAAACGTGGTTTAGATCGAATAAGCAAACGCGCGCTTGTTGTCGTCGCAGCAAAATAGAAATGAGAAATTGTTTTTTCATTAGATGCTCCTGCGTTCGCCACGCAGGGATTAAGGAGTTATTTTCCAAGAGCGTCTACACTCCGCCTCACAACCCATACTGGCTGCGCAGCCCAGCTTAAGGGCCGTGCTAAGGCACCGCATAGTCCGCTAGAGAACGTAGTTCCGCGCTCCGGCATGGGTTATATTGCGGGTATTACAGGTAATGCATGCTATATTGCATGTACACCGCTTGCAGAGTTAGTACTCTCCTCTTCACTCCTCAGAGACGAGTGCGCTGGCGCGGATTAATGTGTCGGTCGTGTCGGGGACTCCCGCTGCGTCTGCTATGGCTTCGCCAATTGGCTGAGGGAGTTCGCATCTTTCGCCGCACTGCAAGTAGATTGTTGAACCGGAGTATTGAAGTTTTGTCGAGAAGGACGTGGAGGGGGGGGGGGGGGGGGAGGATTTTCGCTGGATGCAGGCTTATGCAAACAAACGTTCGGGCGCAAAAAAAAATGCCCTCTTAGGTTGGGTGCAGCGAGACATTTTCTATCGGCTCGAGCATAATTGAGCGCTATGCCGTGCTTTTGAGACTGGGTTCCGCCCGTCGCGCTAATTGTTGCGGCTATCCGTATGCGTTGGAAGCCTCATTAGGCAAAGTCATGTGAGTTTGGTAGCAGTCGCCGCTCGCGCCCAGAGGGTTGATAAATGCCTCCAGAGACGCGCAGTTCATTTGGCTGCAGAAGCGACGAAGCCAAGTGGACTCACCGTCGGGCTCCGCTCGATCGAGTCTGTCTGCGCGAGCGAGATCCGCGTTGCTGTGGCTTCACCTGCTGGCACGCCCGCTATGCGGGCACGCATTCGCGTTCCTACCAGGCAGCCGCGTGCATTCCACACCGCGGAGAATGCGCTAATGTGCGCACAAAGGACAGTACTCGCCCTTTTTTTAAGCTCAATCATCAGCCTCGACCACTGCCCGCGAGGACGCTTGTTCACAGAAGCGTGTACGCTGCACGGAAACAGCATACCTTGAAGCTCTCGTCGTCAACTCCTTCATACCGCCCTTCTTCCTCTTCGCATCTTGCTTCTACCACTTCCCCTAACTACTTCACTAGCGTGGACTAGTACGCCAGAGGAAACCCACTTGGGCCAACCTCTTCACCTTTCTGCCATTGAAGTTTCTCCTTACCGTTCTTCGAGCTCGATCTATTTAATCCTTCTCTTTGGCACTTACGAACTCCGATGGCTTTTTCTTTTTTCTTAGGTCTCATCATACGCGCCATCGAAGTGCGACGCCCGCAACGTTGCTGGCAGCGATTCTGATCATGCCATTTTATAGGAAGCCTACATTCAGGAACAATATCTAAATGTGGGCTACCTGCGCCGGGTTCTGGGATGCCGGTCAGCTGCCAGCATAGATTGTCCTGCAAAAAATTGCTAGAGAGAACTCTTGCGTTATTTCACTTTGGAGCGGAACGAAGCCTGTTTAGTTAACTGGCCCAGGATTGACTATTAGCGAACGAACTCACCTAAACTTCGACCTTCTAGCTTCAAACGGCTTTATGACATCACAAGCAGATTGTCTTGACCAAAATATTGCGTGATAAACAGTATGATTTGGAATGATTATCGATGTGCACGGAATCCTATTGCATTTAGCGTTTACAACAAATAAACTTGCTTTGAAATTGAGCTGAATAAGACATATAAAGCGCCGTAAATGGATCGAAGATAATCATAATAAAAGCAGACGCTTGCCTGGTTGACCCTATCTTTTCTCTCCTTTCTTTCTCTCTCTTCTGCCGTTCAAGTTCTCAATGAATGGAATCTACAATCTAGGGAGGTACATCCAAGCTCCGTTTTCACACACACACACAAAAACGAAAGACCTGAAGGCGACACCGAATCAACTTTCCTTTTCCTGTAGTTATCACCAATATTATCGCAGCTTTCGCACAGCCACTTAAAAAAATGTAAGACAATTCTGGAGGTTTACTTTCCAACCCTGCGATCTGGTTATGTGCCATGCTTTAGTGGAGGACTCCAAGTTATTTTATATAGTTATATATAGAAACAAGTTTATATATATATATATATATATATATAAATGTGTGTGTGTGTGTGTGTGCGTGCGCGCGTGTGTGTGCGTGTGCGTGTGCGTGTGCGTGTGTGTGTGTGTGTGTGTGTGTGTGTGTGTGTGTGTGTGTGTGTGTGTGTGTGTGTGTGTGTGTGTGTGTGTGTGTGTGTGTGTGTGTGTGTGCGCGCGCGCGCATTTCTCCCGTATTGAAATTCAGCCTTGATCACACCGTGACCTCGAGCTGCGAAGCGTAACGCCATTACCACTGTGTTAGCGCAGCGGGTGCCAGACTCAAACATTAAGCACAACATATGCAATAGCACGTTCTAGAAAACCAATGCAAAAAGCATCCCCTCTATGTCCCACTCGCATTTCCATGCTTACATACTCAACAAACATTCAAGCTGCACCGCCATTTTCTTCCCATAAATCTTGGCTGCAGTTCCGTAAGGTTTCCTTTTTAGCGGCGAACACTTTCACTCGGTGTCCTCCCAAACGATAGACTTTAAACAAATGAATGGAGAAACGAAGACTTTGGAAATATTCAGTCAGAATTGTTGTTAATTAAGTGCGGCAGTATTAGAAATTTAGCTATTCAAGCGCACGCTATACAACGTGTACAGAAATTTTTCACATTGTGCTTCTGCTATCTGCTAAACTTCACCGCAGTGCGCCAGTGTAACTCAATGGGACGCATTTTCAAAAAAGGTGATATCTGAAAAGGCCTCCAGAATTGCTACAACTTTCAATTAGCAGCATGAAGATGATATTTGCTTTAATTCACATGCGTAATTACGCCACTAAATACGCTAAGGCCGTAAATACGCATGTTATTGAAAGGACGTACCATATCGACGTTGATAACTGAAAGCTGTTGGGACTTGAGCGGCCTTTTAAATTAATTTTTTCTTAAATGCGGTCCATAGAATTATGCTGGCGCGTTACGGCGAAGTTCAACAGATGGCCACAGGGGCAATATCTAAAATTTCTAGGTGTGAAAGTCGCAGCTAAAGAAAAGAAAAAGAAAAAAAGAAAAGCCGCACGCGTGATAACGATGCAAAAGCTGTGCTGTTCAATTAACGAATATGTTAAATGAAATCAAATACTAATTTTCAAGAACGACAACTTTTGAATATCGAATCGAATAGTGAATGGTTCTAATATTTCCCAACTGAGTGTCACCTCAATTGAGCAACACTTAAATGAAAAATAACTGAACGTTCATCACATCTACCAGTGACGGCGAAAGTAACCAACCAAAGAAACAGCACGTCACCAGATGTACGTTGTAAAGACCTGTATAGTTTAGGCAGCCGAGCGTAGGACTACACAAAAACAAGCATCTTTTCGAAGACGTCAAACACGGTGAAATTGACCAAATAATAAATTACGTTACCTAAACTGAGACAATATTTTCGCAGGGTGCTAAAGACGAGGCATGATTATTTAGTCACGGAATGCTCCGCAAAGGCGACCTGCTCCACAACCACCCCGATAGCTGAGTGACTAGGGCATCGCACAGCTGAGTACGAGATCGTGGGTTCGATCCCGGCCATGGCGGCCGCATGTTCATTAGGGCGAAATGCAAAATTGCACGGCGTGCCGTGCATTGGGAGCACGTCGAAGAACTTAACATTGTCAGAATTATTCCGGGGTCCCCCACTACGGCGTGAATCATAACCAGGGCGTAAGTTTTTTTCCACGTAGCACCCCAGAATGTAATTTTAATTTAATTTGATGCCCTGCATAGGCACTCCTAGCAACTGGTGTGTCTCCGTCAGTATGTGCGGCTCTCCGGAGCATAATTATTCAGAGCAGTCACCACTTGCATCAGTCTCTCTACCTGCACACTGCAATAACTGTTGTGATTCTTTATGGTCTGCGAAGAGATTCGAATCTTTGACAATACCGAATAGTGAATTCGCTACTCTAATGCGAAACCCATTTTCATGTGTGTGTGTGTGTGCGTTTTCTGCGTATTTGCATGTTTTACCAAAAGTTTTTCGCTGAACCCTACATTTGTACTTATCTCTCTTGCCTGCTACTATATGTCCATTGGTTATATAGGTCACTACTAGATCTTGCTACAGGCCCAATGTTTTTGATACAAGGTCGTGGGTATTAATGACGAATGAATAAAATAAATGAATGAGCCAAAGAATAAGAACTATTTAATTTACGCTTGAAATCTCTAATATCCGTTCACCCTTAAATTAAAGCCCCGTGCAATTTTAACGCGACAGCGTTAGGGGCCCTGTGTCGCAGAAAATCCGGTGTCGGCGTCCGGCTCCGGCGTCCCCATGAGCGAAAATTCACGTTTATATTTAGGCATATGTATATGCCACGCCTTGCTATATGGCATGTGGTACATGCGGGTTATAGTGCCACAGCATTATATCACTAAAGCTTTTCATACCTTGTCTTACATTCTTTACAAAGTCATTCCTGAGAATGTTGAGAATGATAGCCAACGAACAAACATCATAAAACAAAACACCGACAGCGCATGCCTTTTTTGTTAAACATTCTCAAACTGAAATATTAAAAGTACGAAACAATAGCAGAAACCTTAAAACGCTGTATTTTATTGGCGCGACTGTGCACCTCTTTATCGTGTGCTACACAGCTTCGCTGGTCATTCACCTTCACAGCGCGAAATTGCTCAACATATTTCTTTTCTGGCGTGGCTGTGCACTACTTCCGAGATCGGCCCACGTAAGAGGCCGCGTTCCTACCAGAAAGCCCGCCTTCGAGCATAGCGTTCGCCGTCAGCATTCCCCGGTAAACATATCTTACTTAATTTAAGCTGTAGCCGGGAAGCGTGAGAAGCAGTCAGGGATCTTTGAAGGATGCCGCGTTCCGCTCTTTAAAGGGAAGCTTAAGCGTCTCCCAAATTGTTTTTTGTGGACAGAGCCCTGATTAGTTCGTTGTGCCCAGTGCTATATAATTTGCGTGACCTAACCTTCCATCACACTATAATGTTAGGATGATTTTCTTGTATCATTTTATGTTTTTGCTTGAGTGCCCTTTTGTGCATCTCAAATTTATTTCGTCATGACTTTAGTGCGTTAGCATTTTTCTGTGCGTTTTGTTCTCAACTGTACTATTGAAGCTTCATTGGAGGCTATTAATGATTGTGAAAGGTCATACGCTGACTCCGCATTGACTGTGTATATATTCGCAACTTCATGTCAAGTTGGGAGCCCGTAGTGAGAGTTTCTCTTAATCTAAGCAACTATAATGAAGTCGAGCACTACCAGCAGGTACCACTACATCTTGCAAAGACAAGGAAAAGTACAGATCAATAGAGAGAAACTACGGAAGACTTCGCCGAGAGACAGATGCTCTCAATACATTCCACGAAGAGAGAGATCGATGGGGGTCGCACATACGGAGCCAACAATGACGCAGGAAAGATCAGCCCAAGAATATGAAGGAGGTTCTCGTCGCTTTATTAAGTTTTGTATTTTACTGAGATGAACGGAGCAGCAGCATGGAGGACGAGGGGGAAAGGGGAAGGGTCGAAGAACTACGCTCGATCACTCACATGCGAGATCAAAAAAAAGGAAAGCGAAAGATAGAAGAGCTGGCACGACTGAGTAGGCTCATGCGAGAAGGCACGGACGACCCGATAATATGGATGTACAGGTATACGCCTGGAAGGAAGCCGGAAGTGAGCACGAGGTTGTGGGTGCCTGGGAATGAGTGCATTTCGTTCTTTTTTTTTTGTGCGTGCGAGTCGGTAGGTAAAAGGGAGGCGGGGGAGTCGGAAGTGTCCGAGGAAACGGAATCTTCCTCGAAGGAGTAGGACATACTTTCCAAGTTGTGGGGGCCGCTTCTAGCCCTCAGAAGGATGACATTCATTAACTACGAAGGCAGGGAAACACTTAAACGTAGGGGGTATCTCAACAACGAAATATCGCAATAGGAATCAAATGAATACAAGTGAGAAGAACCATGATCGAGTGTCGCATAGAATATCAGATGTCTTCTTACTTACGAACCAACATGATATACGAAGTCTGAACGGAGTTCGTAGGTTAAATAAAAGGAAGTCGGGCTTATATACATTGATAAATGCTTTAACAATTTGACTTAGGGGCAACTAACTTGCTTGCCAATGATAAACTTCTGCTTTCATCTTTTGAACAAGCATGCCAAAAAAAGTAATAAAACAATTAAAGAGCATCTTACGAGACGCAAGTGTGGGGTTGTGTTCGCTGAAGCAAAGAAGTTTTACACTGCAGTAACGCCCCTTGTTTTAAAGAGTTGCAAAAAGATGCAGAGGTAACTACAGCGATCACATAGAAATTGAGCGTGCTAGAATATTATGACGTCATGAAACACTCACCACCTCGGGTATACCGAAACTTAAATGCCTTCGTGAAAGTAATGAACAGCGGTCAAACAAATGATACAGCTGGAACCGATGCTTTGGCAAGTGGAGTTGTCTTCACCAGGGTCTCATGAGGGCAAGTGCCTTTGTCAAAACATTGACTTCATCAACAATCCTCGTAACTCGCTCCATTCAATTACTGTTATTTACCTCAAGTAACCTTGATTTTAGCCTATTTATTGATCAAATTCGAAGGAATAAATGTTACAGTGTATTTTGCAAGGCGTTCAGTAACTTTCATTGCCGCTATGTTTTCCATTCACGGGGTTCTGACCTCCATTTCATGTCGAATATTTGATAAGTGGATACTGTCGTTTCCGAACTCCTTTAAGCTCTCTTTTCTCTTGGCGGGATTCAAGTTGGCAGCGTCAATAACGCCAAAGTGATTACGTTGAAATTTTTTAGGATCAACTATGTCATTGTGTTATCACAACCGCAAGTTCGATGCATACACGAGTTAAAGAAAAAGACAGCATACGCAGCATCAAGTCCATGATTGCGCTAAGCAGCGTTAGTGCCATTTACCACCTCGCGTAACCTACAAGCACCACTCGTACATGTTTTCGTAAAGTGATAATAAAGTTATAACATTAAAATTTTTCAAAGTTATTTAAAGCCCCGTTAGGCAGAAAATGGGACGTCGTCGGCGTTGTTCCTGCGTTGACCGCACGTTGGCCGTGCGTTGGACGTGAGCGAAAACTCCTGATCGAAGTAAGGAATTAATAAACTCATTGACAGGTCAAAGAATGGCCGCTTGGGCGCCCAATTTCTCAGGGAGGTTCCTGCAACTAAAGGAAGCTAATAGGACTAAAAAGAAAAGTAGTGTTTACGTGGGAATTGAACCCAAGATATTCTAAATGCGAAATGGGGACGAAGGCTCGTAGTTCAATCGTGTTATAGGGGGGTCGTAGTGAATGCTTTGTGGCCTTTGACTTAGCAAAGTGCCAGAGAAATGTACTGTTGCGTGCATGGCAATTATGAGTGCGTTAATTAATATGGGCTAATTAGACTGAGATGATTGCGAGTGTTGGGGTGGTTCATTGTACTTAAATAAATGAATGTGTGCGTATATGTGCTGTATCGATAAGTAGGTTGTGTTCTGACTTGGTAAGGTGCCTTAGAGAACGTATTGACACGTGCATGGTCATTTTGAGTATGTTATTAGGAATGAGGTAATTAGAATGGAGTGAAAGTGTGTGGCGTTTAATTGAACACAAACGACTGGATGCATGTGTATGTGGGATGCATCGACGGGAAGCGTGTGGTTCGAGTATCTGGTATCGTTAATGAGTGTGTATGGTAATTTGGTAATTGGTAAAGAGAAAAGTGTATAACAGCTGTGTCTTACCAGTACTCACGTACGGGGCAGAAACCTGGAGGCTTACGAAAAGGGTTCTACTCAAATTGAGGACGACGCAACGAGCTATGGAAAGAATAATGATGGGTGTAACGTTAAGGGATAAGAAAAGAGCAGATTGGTGAGGGAACAAGCGCGAGGTAATGACATCTTAGTTGGAATCAAGAAAAAGAAATGGCCATGGGCAGGACTTGTAATGAGGAGGGAAGATAACCGATGGTCATTAAGGGTTACGGACTGGATTCCAAGGGAAGGGAAGCGTAGCAGGGGGCGGCAGAAAGTTAGGTGGGCGGATGAGATTAAGAAGTTCGCAGGAACGACATGGCCGCAATTAGTACATGACTGGGGTTGTTGGACAAGTATGGGAGAGGCCTTTGCCCTGCAGTGGGCGTAACTAGGCTAATGATGATGATGATGATGATTAATATTATTATTATGATAATGATGATATGCTAGTTAATTACAGGTGTTCTGTGAGTGTCTGGGTGCTTCATTAAATTTGAATTGATGTGACTGAATATAGAGAAGCGTATCACGTGCTCAGTGCAGCAGTAATTAGTGATAGATTTTCAATTGGTGATTAGTGACTGGTGATTCATAGCGATTGGTCATTCGCGATCCATAATGTGTGAATAAATGCGCTTTGCAATTTGCGCTGTAATTGCAACTGCAATTCCTCTTTTGATGCTATCGCGTTCTACTGTTAAAGACGAACCTTAAGCGTCTCCCAAGTTTTTCTAACATGACAGATTTACGTGACCCTGACCAGCCTTGGTAGACTCTGACAATGCCACTATACATTTGGATACCCCTACAAGCACAGATACGCCAAAAGCAGTTTATCGTGCATCTGTCTACTTCGTTCACTGTCCTCTTTGCGAATAAATGTTTGCGCAACAAAGAGAGAGAGAGAGAGGGATATAAGGAAGGAATGATGTTAACCAGTCAAGAGTCTAATTGACTACCCTACCCTGAGGGAATGGAGAAGGAGAAGAGAGAGAAGGGAGAGAGGGTATAGAGACGTGCACAGACAGTGCTTGATTCAAAGCCGCTTGTGCAAACCAGACGTTCCCCGAAAGCAAAAAAGTGCCTTCACTGCCTTCTGAGCCGATGATCGGTGGATGTTTGCACAAGTTTGTGATGCACTGTGCAGGGAGAATACGCCGCCAACAGCGGCTAGATCACACCGGCACCCGGCAACAAAAGTTGTTCATTTACATTTGTTTACTTGCCTGCTTGCTTTTTTATTTAGAACTAATGTAGGTAGCAAAGCTGCCCAAGTTCCGATTCACGCCTAAATGTTTCGATGATCGAGAATCCAATATAAAGCTATAGCTCAACAAGGGGAAAAATAAAAATGAGAGAGGCGTTGACACCTTGGAGATACCATAAGAACGAAAGAATGCGAAGGGGCCAAAGATGGCAACAAACCAAGATATCTGCTTGCGTGGCGAATGAA
Organism: Dermacentor andersoni; assembly: GCF_023375885.2. Taxonomy (NCBI): domain Eukaryota; kingdom Metazoa; phylum Arthropoda; class Arachnida; order Ixodida; family Ixodidae; genus Dermacentor; species Dermacentor andersoni. The sequence goes on from NC_092821.1 coordinate 130,787,368, forward strand.
AAGAGCGCTTGAGAGCTTTCTTATTGTTGAAGACCCGGCGTGAATGCGCGCACTCTGCTCGCGTCCGAGTTGAAATTCACTGAGCGACGAACGTCGTCGCTGGTCTCGCCGAACAGTCACGTGCCGACTTAAAGAAAAGTTTCCAAGTCATGCGGGCTTCTTCTTTCCTAGTGGCAACAAAACAGGATCCCGCGCCAACGTTCATGCGGGCACGACGTCGGAGGTGCCTCTTTTATCTCGTTGACGTCGACTGCCTCTCCAAAATTTAGGCTCGTAACCGCGCCCGTCTGCCTGCTCTGCGCGCACATTATCATTCCACGCCCGTGTAGCGTGAGCGTACGCCCAGAGGGAAACAAACAGCGCCCTGCCACAAACGCAAGAGGTTTTCCAGAAGCCCCGACGTGTGCTCTTCTCAAACAGCGTTTGAGATCGGATGAAGGCGAACGGATGCTTCAAAGATAGGTGCAGCGGCTGTTATTACAAGAAACTGAGTCACTTCAAATGTAGTGTGTGTACGGGTGAGCTAGGCTCTAAGCAAATTAAATTCTGGGGTTACGTGCCAAAGGCAGGATGCGAGCAAAACGAGAACAAGCTAAAAGCGGGAGCCAACGTTTCGAGTGCCCTGGTCGATACGCTGGCTCCCGCTTTTACATCGTTCTCGTTTTGCTCGTCGTCTTGAATTCCCATGTTCCGTCGTCTCCGCGTTTGCACTAAAAAGCAGGATATGACTGATGTGACTCCGAAAATTTTGACCACCTGGGTTTCTTTAACGTACACCTAATGCACAGCATACGGGCATTCTTCCATCTCACCTGCATCGAAATGCGGCCGCCATGGCCGGAGTTTTCATCCCGCGACCTCGTGCTTAGCTGTGCAACGCCAAAGCAGATGAACACCCACGGCGGGTAAACTTGATTCTGTTTCACGCACGTTTAACACTGCAGTCACACTAATAAAGACGCGCTAAGGCGCTTCTTGAAGGCGACTGCGCTATGTGAGCGCTTGTGACCATACGTGAGTGAACAGTACTGCGTTGGCACACACTGATTTTCGTTCGCTCGTCTTATCTTTATTTCCCCCTGTTAAGACCTACATGGTAACCAACCGGGCACATCCATCGTTGTCCTCCCCTCGCCTTTACCCCACCCCTCGCCCCTCCACACACCCACCCACAAACACACGTGGCTCAAGAGACCTTAGTTGTTCCACTGATGCTCATTTCAAATCTCCGTCATTCATTGAACCTCTCTTTTCTTTGGGTGTACTTATAGTGCATACATAATTTATCATGTGACGTCACAAGCGCAGCTTCTCACCGGGCTAGTACCCGAACATGGCGGTCATGATGACGTTAATGCACTATAATCATCACGCGTACATTGCTTTCCTCTTTGACGGTGACCGTTCTTCACCGGATTATCACTGTTATCAATTCATCGCTCGGCGCAAGACGCACCTCTCGTAATGTTCTGTTTATTTCCTTGCTCGGCGGGTGAAGCTTTTCGACGTGTGAGCACCCCATGATACCGGCCATGATGACGTCACTGCAAACCGGTATCGTAAATATGCAGAACGTAACGTCACCGAACTGCTGCGGCTCTGTCATCGCATTCAGCTCAGGCATTATACATAGCTAAACATGGTAATCAGTAACTCTAGTGGCATGCATTTTTTTTAGACATGTGAAATTAATACATGTGGTGGTCAAGTTTGCAAAAGTTACTTCGCAATGATAATTTTTCAGCGCGGCGAGATGCCGCGAAGGGGCCCTCGGGCAGCAGCCACAGCTCTTTTGCGTGGCTTTCTGCTGAGCAGTACACTACAGTGTTTTCTCTTACGCAAATACTTAACGCGAAGCGCCCAAAGCTACGCAAAGTTTAGTATCACTCAGCTGACAGGGGAACCGCGGCAGATGCGAAAGGAAGCTGCCGAAGCCGTTATGCAAATTTCTACTGCTCGTGCGGCTCAAGACCGCGATGTCCCGGGCAAGCTACGCAAGCGCGCATTTTCCGCACCGTAATTAGGCGGCATCAAAATTCCGCCTCGCGATGAAACGGGGTCGCGAATAAACGATATCCTACGAGCTGCTCTCTCTCTCCTCCTTGAACCCGTCCTACATGAGCAAAACAAGTCTTGTTGTCTGCGGCAGGCCCTGTTTTCTCGCTATGATCCGCCAACAAAGAAACAAATACGGAAATAAACGAGCAATGACAATGACGGGGCTGCTCGTTTACACGGTCGCAAAACACGACAGCCGTGATGTACTGGGAAAGCAGTCATGGTTGGCCACGCCCGAGACGCTTCCCTCAGTGCACTGCCACAACAATGCCCGCTCGAAACTGGGCAGCGCCGCATTAACGATGCGCGTCCCAATGCACCGCATCGTTAAATGCTGAAAGGAATAAAATGGAATCGGGATGGCCTCACCCGCAGCTAGCCCTTTGGGAGGAGCCTCCGTCCGGCTGGCTTGTAACTTCTGTGATGCAGAATTTTGTTTTCTTTCTTACAGAGACGGTTTCAAGTGGTCAAGGAAACGGAGAAACACGAAACCGCAGCTGTCAACTTGTAGAAGATAACGATGTGAGTGTCTGTAGCGCCCGCTCGTCAGTGCAAAACTGAGGCACCCTTGGGCCTTCGAGAAAGAAGAGCAGTAAGCGCGCTTTTAGGCGAACCTTTTTGTTTTGTTATTTAGATGTAGGTCTATGGAAAGGTAGGCTACGTCAGAGCCTGCTATCTCGACTTCCCAGCTTTGTTATGAAACAAAAGGAAAAAAGAAAACAAAAAGGAAACAAGATTGGAGAACACACACACAAATTGTGAGGGGAGAATAAATAGAAGATACAAAAAAACCTTCGCAGATATATGCCGATTCGAGCATTTCATATATCACAGTCAGCGAAGCCGCGTACAGAAATTCGCACACCCTCCGTAAGTCTTAGAGGTATGTATTACCATTGCCCCAAATCTATGCTATACACACAAATGTGTCACCTTTCAGCGTGCATTTTTTAGACAATACATTCTTTTTTACGAAAAAGTTATGAGCGTAGCGAACGGGGCGTTTTCGCAGCGGAGTTCCTAGGTGAAGCGGACATACTTTGCCACTAATAACGTGAGTTTTATAAGACTCATGGAGAAACATACATCAATTACCTTTTATTATAGCGTCGGGGGCAGTTATTTATGCGGCAAATTTGCGATTTACATTAGCCATAAGAAGCCAAGAAAGAATGACACCAAGGACAGCATAGGGAAATTACTTGCAGTTCTTTCTTTCTTTCTTTCTTTCTTTTCGTTCGCATGAAAAGCCAACAGGCAATGAATCCCAGAAAAGCATCGGTGAAATTAGCTGTGCTCGAAATTGAAATGTAGAACATAAAAAAGAAAAGAGAAATGAAAGTGAACGAAACGAAAAGATAACTTGCCGCCAGTGGAAGCCGAACCCAGAACCTTCCGCATGACGCGAGCGTTGCACAACCAATTGTGCTACGGCGGCAGCTATGAATCTGTCCACTAACTTGGTTATTTATGTTAACTAGATCTTGCTTTGGGTATGTTAGCCCCCGCCCCTCAGAGCCATGGCAGGGGATATGGAACGTCCCATTTTTTTTTTCCGATGGCGTGACGTAACACGCGAACTTAGGGGAGAAGGCACGTGGCTAAGAAACCCTGCTATGCTACCTAAATGACATCAAAGCTGCCAATTCGAGACCCTTGCTATGAATGAACCAGGGAAGAACGGTAACCGAGGGGCTCGATTTTTGTTAGGCGTGATCATATAAAGTTAGCAGACCATGAAGCCGACGAACGATATCTCAGTTCTAGTCTAATTCGAAAGGAGCTGCCGACCTAAATCTTCCTCTCAAGAGAAGGATTTGTCGCGGGGCCCTCAGACTTCCCTATTGTAAAGTATTTCTAACGCGGAAATAATTTTTTGAGACAATCGCTGGGCTGAATCGAATAAAGTTTGCTGTATTTATAAATAAAATCCTAATTCTACTCGCTGTAGCAAAACAAATTTCTTATTTATGGTCTCAAATGTTCCTTAAATATTGTCGGAAATTGGCTACTTCACAAAGAAACGTAAGCTGAAAGTTTACAAATTCGCGCCTCAGTATCAAGCACAAATGCCACAGTTTGGCGAGCTTCATCTGATAAAGCGCTTTAAGTGGACAAATGTAATATACGAGCTTAAACGAGGGGTTTCCAAGAATCCCGCTCGCAAGTCTATGGTATGCTTCAAAGTGGTGTATAATACATCACTATTTCGCCAGCACCAGATGTCTGAAAATGTGCAATTTACGGAGCTGTCATGCCGTTTTTATTTCCGAGTTAAAAAGTCGCAAACTTTTTTATTCTGAAATAGCCAACAACTGTAACAGAATTGCCGGCAGTAATATAAAAAGACCTGTCACCTACACTCAGTAGATTTTGCCTATTTCTCTTAAATGTTCCAAAACTAATCAAATCCTGTGTAGTGAAAGCTGAGTAAAATTATCTCTGAGTTTCCATACGTTTAGATAGGAGCTCCAGAGGTAAGGATTCACTTTTCGAGAAACACTCTTACACTGGAATATTGGCGTTAGTGCACTCTACTGCTCAAAAAAAAAAAAATGCTTGCCCTCTTTGAGAGCGATTCTTGGAATTGCCGTGACAGCACTTCATTGTCGCGAGCAATGTCGGGGATGGGCGAGTGCCAGTACATGCACAACCGTGTACCCACTCTGGCTGCATTTTGTAGCTCTAGGATAGTTCTTGCTGACAGCGTTAATTGTCTGCGCCCTGACACAACGTTCTGTGACATGAGGGGCAATGACCTGAAGGTTTTTGTTTTCTTTTCGTTCGCAAATGTCGCTCCTCTGTAACCTTAGCAGACGCTCGGTCGGCTGTCAAAGTTGTCGTAATTGCTGCGCACGCTGTAGCGTTTATTGCAACTATCAAAATTGCAGCGTTTATGAAACTTTCTCGGTCACACTGCTCGATTGTCGCTGCGGGTACTCTTTAGAGAAATGCCGAAGCCCTTCGACACTTCGACACTCTGGGGTGTATGAAGGAAAGAATTTCGTGAAACCGAGCTTCTGTGACCTCCACAAAAGTCGCTATAAACTAATGAGGGACCTAATGCACATCTTGATAATCTCTCTTACGACTATAGCGCGGCAATATTACGACAGACGTTGCCCTCAACATCTCCTACCGTTCTGGCAAAACCCTTGCATAAAAGGGAATGCATTCGATTGCGATCTGTATCATGGCACACCGCAGACGATTCCACTGAATACACTCCTATTCACAAGACTCCTTCCACTTGGTTACCCAGTGCGAATCACAGTTCTATCTGAAGGTCTCATGCAGCGCCTAGGCTTTATTCACTCGGGTTGACATCTATTCGGTGCTCCATTTATTGACGAGACAGATTTCCCAACTTCGGTTGCGTGGCAGTAATGTGTCTTTCTGTGAGGCAGCGGGACTTCCCACCACGGAGCGAATCATTCGTAACCCATGAGTCAAAGTCCTAGCCAAGCCTTTTTTTTTTCTCAACAAAAGAGCTCATTGGCATTGCAAAAAAGTCAAGCCATGAACGAAACGCAGCGAGATACGGTCATATGGGTAGATGCAGCTACGTTCCCTGTCTCATGGAAACCTTGCGCATTTGTGCTAGTCATGTTGAGGCTCTCCGTAGAATACAGAACCATAAAGTATACCACGAGGAATTAAAACAGGACAGCGGTTGACAAGGAGAGCTTTACAGCAAGGATTGCAATGTGGGCTTGTTGGTAATGCATCTTCAACGTGTGTATGGTAGCGCGATTAAAGGACGGAACAAAAGAAGACACACAGGGACACACACAGCGTTAACTTCCAACAATCCAGCTTTTGTTGGAAGTTAGCGCTGTGTATGTCCCTGTGTGTCTTCTTTTGTCACGTCCTTTAATCGCGCTACAGTACACCCCTTGAAAATTTACAGCAAGATTTGAACGGATCAACAGGGTCGAAGAAAGGCACACCACCAAAGCCAGCGTTTCAATAAGAGGGCTTACCTTCGACGTGACAAAGACAAGCACCCTTGTCGAAACGTTGGCTTCAGCGACGTGCCTTGCTGTGTGCTGTGTGTGCTGAAATTCGTATGGTGAAGAACTGTTGGGAATTTATTTATTTATTTATTTATTTATTTGCTTATTTATTTATTTAATAATACTGCAGGCGGAAAGCGCTAGCAGGAGTTAAAATAACATTCTGTGGTTTTGCTTGTCAGAAAAAAACATCTGATTGTGAGGCACGCCATAGTGGTCGGCTCCAGATTAATTTTAACCAACCAGGGGTTCTTTAACGCACACCTAATGCGCGGTACGCGAGCGCTTTTGAATTCTGCGCCCATCGGAATGTGTAGGCCACGGTCGGAATTGAACCATCAACCTCGAGTTGAATAGTGCCACGCTGTATCGTCGTGTAAGAAGAGAAGACAAAGACACGCGTTGTGTTTTCTTCCTGTCTACGTTGCTATTTTGTTGCGCCATTTTTCCTATCAGGAATGCAAGACCAACCAGCCCAAGAATAATTTTTTTGGTATTTTTTTGCGATAACAAATATTCGGACCCTCAAAGCACCGTCGGCGTTGTCATGATGTCCTGCTATTGACAACGCATACATGAACCGCTCGTTCCGCATTAGGAGGACTCCAGAGACTGGAAGTACATTTGGCTGCAAATAGCGACTCACCACCTCACTCCGTTCGATCGAGTCCGCCCGCCATAGCCGGGGCAGTGTTCTCGTTTCCACTGCTGGAATTAGGTTGTTGCGCGCACACATTAGCATTCCGTCTGAGCCGTGGTGAAGGTCAGGCTAAATTTATGCCTTCCTTTCCTATTTACGCTGAACAACACCGACGGTTTTCATTCGGCGTTATCTGGGGAATCCTCGAGGTGCGGTACCTGCAAAATCACTGGCACGCACCTTAGCAACCCAGCGTCCACAGCGTCAACGCTGCAGTCAAAGCTACGTCAACACTGTATACGTCAATGCTACGTCACTGCCTTCAGTGCAACGCTAAATCCTGCTATCGCATTTGATGCTTCGTCGTCGGGCGAAACGAACGATTTCATTACGATGGTAGCTATACGGACGCTCGAGTCTCAATCATGCCGTCGGCGTCGTTGCCGCTGGCGTGCTGTGTCGCGGACGTTGCATGCACGACTCCCGTGCGGCAGTTTAGATGGTTTCCAGAGACGCGGAGTTTGCTTCGTTGCAAAAAATAATAATAATAATAATAAATCGCCGCCGATTACGATGCTCTCTAATGCGAAATTTGAGCGCAGCTGTATACCTGTTTCCATTTCGCGATATATTGGCAGGCGCGGAGAATCTGCATCGTGCGACACGTTGAAGACGGAGCGAAGTGTGGCGCGACTGCCTCAATAATCGGGAGATCGCGAGAGACGGCGCGTGGGTGACGCGTGGCGTGATTCCCAGCAGCCGCCTCAGGCAGACCTCGTCTCACGCAGCGCTTTGTTTCTATACAGCCGACGCGCACTACTCTGGCGCCATCTTGTATACACCTTCGCCGCAAAAAGCCCGTCTTTCGCGGCACTACGCTTTTCTTCTCCCGTTTTCGCCATACCCTCCATCTCCGCTTTTCACCTCATGGTTCCGCTGCGTCCTCCTCCTCCGCTTTCCATGTCGCACTCTCTTCGCTGTCGCCGTCTTTCATCTGCCGCTGCGCTCAGCGTTCGCTTTTATGCTTCGCTGTGCTCGTTCGCTTGGTTACGAGTGACAACGCCGACTCTCGCCGCAGGAACGGGCGCCTAAGCGCTGCGCTCTAAACACAACTCAGTGACGCGGACCCACGATCAACAGTACGCTTAATCATCTCCGTCGTAGAGACAAGGCAGGGTTCTGCCTCCCACACACTCTGATCAGAGGAGTGAAGTTTAATTTAACGTTATGTGATATTTCAGTGGACGCAGACCAAAGCCGATGGTTTCCTGTCGGCACGGTATACTAGACAGACTAGACAGAGCAAACACCATTGTCATCAAAGATAGTTTATGTTAGCGGCGTTTATGCTGGTTTGGTTCCGTAGAAGGTTGTGTCACAGCGGTTCCATAGTGGTGCAGTTACATGATAATTTTGATGGAGAACACAGTTTTGATAAATAATAGCGTTGGCGCAGGTTGAGCTACCAACAATTATACTTATCTGAGTAATTGGCCTCATTGCGATAGGAATGATACAGAGCCTCTAGGCAGCTATGCTCCGTGGCCGCTGTCGTTGTCATGCTGTCATGGTATCGACGCGCAGTGTGTGCCTGCAACATCGACGACGCAAATTGGACCACCCCGTGACGGCCCGTTCATTCGGATCTGCGGGAGCTAGGAGAGGAGACGTATTCTGATACGATCACTTACGGCAATACCATCGCCTTTGCCACGCCTTCGCCATCGGCACCCGCTGATTGCCCGTTTCAGAGAAATCGGATGAGCTGATTGGCTAGTTGAGCACTGCGTCATCCGATTTTGTTCGACCAGCCAAACAGCACGCACCTGACGGGCAACCATCTGGCCTCCGTTGCTGGCACGTGAATTCTGCGCGAACACGTCAGCCTTCCTGCAGAGGAACTAAGATATGTTTTTTTTTTCAATTTTGCCAGGTTTGCGTCAAGAAGGCTAAAAAGGAAACTTCGCTTATACCTCCTTCATCTGCATGAAACAGTTTTTACTTACATGGATATTTGCTTCTCACTAGTCTGCAGCTACTGATATTTCTTTTTCAGGCGCTTCGAACTCATTCGATCAAAAACACAGTTTTACGGTTGCGCACAGTTTAAACAGATGTTCTAACTTGTTTTGCAACTACAGATGGCCAGTAAAAGTCGTCATTCGCTTCTTTGAACAGGTTTTGCAAACCAGAACACCACACTCATTTTCCTGCAGTGATGTACGCCAGCGAACCGGTACGTCCTGTAATGCGTGACGGAAGACCAAACAGAAGTAAAAGAAAAAAACGAGAAAAAAAAGGATAAGATGAATAACGCCACCACGTCCAAAATAGCTGCGTATAAAAGGCGAAAGTAACCCGCAGTTTGCAGAACAGAGGGCGCCCCTCTAGCTTTCGAGAACCCCCAAAGAAGGTTCAATCGAGGCAGCGGATAGTGCGTGGCAAGAAGGGACTTCTTTCAAGAAGTGCCCACCTTCATTAGGCTCCCTGGGTCTTCTACAAAGAAGAAAAGACCGGAACGAGTGAAAGACTGCTGTGTGTTCTCTCAATACTCGTCCTCTCTCCCTGGGCAATGGTGATACCCGTTTTTGCCAGAGGTGCAAATTGGCTTTTCCAGTAAGTTCGGTGGTGAGCTTGCTAACGAGATAAGCAAATTACGTGCCATGCGTGTCACTGCACTCGGTTCGTCGACCCGCGAAAGAGAAGGGATCGCGTCGATGTGAAAACTGAGTCAGCGCTACACTGCTTATTGGTGTCACGAAAATCCTGCCATATGTAAAAGAATTCGCGTGTGTTCCTAGGAAAAGAAGGCTGAGTCAACTTTTACGTACGTCTATGCAAATCAAGCTGTGGACTGCGGTTTTGTGACTCTTGGTCAACTACAGGGCACGGAATGCGTATATTCCAGCTCGACTGTGCTAGGCTGTGTGCATAGTATTGAGCGGATTGAACTGTTCTTAGATTCGCCCCAGCCACGTACGTCTGAGAACAAGGTTAGTGGGACCACCGAACCTGTTTTTGGCAACCATTACTATTGATTGGAGGAACCGAATCTGAAATGATATGATGTCCCAATTATATACGTACTTGCCATTTTAACATTTCGCTTTACCACCCTTCCTCTGCTGCGGGTCCTTAGTTGTACCGGGCAGCCGCTTCTGCCACCGGGGGTCGGGCTACTCGAAGAAGATGATGTATGGATATGATGGGACATATCCACTGTGGGACCTGAGGATGACAACGGGCCTTGCCTGAGAGTGGCCGGCTTCCATCTTGGCCAGTGCTGACTAACCTTGTAAATGTACGCATCATCAATATGCATCACTCATAGTACGCTTCATCAATATGGGACCCTCTTCAGTTATCACTAACACCTTAGAAGCTGTACAGAATCGTTCCGTTCGTTTTATTCTTAACAATTACCAGCGTACAGCAAGCGTAACTAGCATGAAACTTGCCCTCAAGATATATCCCCTTACCAATCGCAGAAAAATATCTCGCCTTTGTTTCATTAAAATATCCCATTCAATTCCCACGCTCATATCACGCTATATCGAACCAGCCTCTTTTTCTTCTGCACGCTTGCACCATTCTTCTTTCTATTTCCCCTTTCCCTCATCCCCAGTGCAGGGTAGCAAACCGGATGCTCGTCTGGTTGACCTCCCTGCCTTTCTTCTCTTTGCTATCTCTCTCTGGACCATCGTCATGAAGTGAACATGCCATCCAACAAAGCATCTACCTATGGTGACTCGTTTCATCCAAAAAACATGTCAGGAATGGAATCACCTACCGGATCCACTAGTCTATATTACTAACACCGACGACTTCCGTAAGGCACTTACTAACGTTATCTAATATACATATACTTTAATATATTGACACGTGTAGAGTAGCTCTATTTCCTTCTGACCAGTAGTGTTTACACTTTATTTCCATTGTGCTACCCACGTAATCTACAAACAGTATGTTTTGTATTATGATTTATCTTCTATCATTATGTGCTTATCTATTCACTACAACTTTCACTATGTATACCCAGCATTTATATTTCGTCTGCATTACGCGTCTGTATTTTTATGATATGCTTATTGTGTCGCTCTAACGCGTTATTTTCCCATTGGACTATGCACAGTTATCTGATGGTTGTGCTGTCTTCTTTGTATAGTTATCTGTATCTATTAGGCCCTCCCCTCTGCAATGCTTCATGTAAGCCCTGAGGCTTACTGAAGTGCCGCGAAAGACGGGCTTTTTGCGGCGAAGGTGTATACAAGATGGCGCCAGAGTAGTGCGCGTCGGCTGTATAGAAACAAAGCGCTGCGTGAGACGAGGTCTGCCTGAGGCGGCTGCTGGGAATCACGCCACGCGTCACCCACGCGCCGTCTCTCGCGATCTCCCGATTATTGAGGCAGTCGCGCCACACTTCGCTCCGTCTTCAACGTGTCGCACGATGCAGATTCTCCGCGCCTGCCAATATATCGCGAAATGGAAACAGGTATACAGCTGCGCTCAAATTTCGCATTAGAGAGCATCGTAATCGGCGGCGATTTATTATTATTATTATTATTTTTTGCAACGAAGCAAACTCCGCGTCTCTGGAAACCATCTAAACTGCCGCACGGGAGTCGTGCATGCAACGTCCGCGACACAGCACGCCAGCGGCAACGACGCCGACGGCATGATTGAGACTCGAGCGTCCGTATAGCTACCATCGTAATGAAATCGTTCGTTTCGCCCGACGACGAAGCATCAAATGCGATAGCAGGATTTAGCGTTGCACTGAAGGCAGTGACGTAGCATTGACGTATACAGTGTTGACGTAGCTTTGACTGCAGCGTTGACGCTGTGGACGCTGGGTTGCTAAGGTGCGTGCCAGTGATAAATAAATAAATAAATAAATAAATAAATAAATAAATAAATAATGTACCCTGTAATTAGTTTATGTGCTTTGCTTCCACGTAACAATATTTGATGATCGAATGCGCAGTGCGCAGTTTCTCATGTCCCATCACAATGGCCTAATGGCGTCGGCGTCATGGCCAGAAGATATTCGTAGCGTTATTTGTTAAAATAATTTGTTTACACACTGTTACGGCGAAAACCTGCGTTGTCCAACCTTAGGCGAACTGATAACCTTGGTGTCACTTGGTGCCCACATTTGACACATGCACGAGGCGGCATCTGCGGTAGGGTAGCTATGTAGGCTTGTACTTGCGACCTCTTTTATTCTGTTGTAGCGCATGGAGAACGACTGGACACGCGGAAAGGCACATTAGCCAACACAAATGGGTAGCTTCCAACAACAGGTTTATTTCAGTTTCCGCAATCGTACTTCAGCGCCCAAAACATCTTAGGACGCACGTACATTGCATAGTCAAGACAAACAAGACTGGAGAAATCAGAAGCACGCACTTTCACGCTGATTACAGAATCAGTGCGTTTAACGGGCACCAATATAATCTAGCGCCTTTGTTGATAAAGAATCGGATGGATTACTGACGCATGCGTCACCAAATGCTGCTGTTCTTTTGCTTCTTTAACCAAGTGAGTCATTTCGCCCCTCGCTTATGCTTATAATAATAGCTTCTGCTAATCCTAACCTCGGCTGGTAGTTACATCTCTGACAATGGCGGACAAGAAAATCGTCAGCTGCTACGTTGTTTACTTCGTTACCGCCTGTTACTGTCGTTCTGCCTGCGTCACAGCGAAGTAGAAGATGCTGTTAGGATTTTTATGGATGACCGTTGAGCAGGCGCGCGCGGCTGTATTAAAGTGAACAGTTCGCATGCCACTTTAGTTTGTTTTCGGGGTTTGGCGGTGGTCGATGGTCGGACTCACCAAGGAAAACGGTCGGTCGGTCGGTCGGTCGGTCGGTCGGTCGGTCGGTCGTTCGTTCGTTCGTTCGTTCGTTCGTTCGTTCGTTCGGTCGTTCGGTCGTTCGTTCGTTCGTTCGTTCGTTCGCTCTCTCGTTCGTTCGTTCGTTCGTTCGTTCGTTCGTTCGGTCGGTCGGTCGGTCGTTCGTTCGTTCGTTCGTTCGTTCGTTCGTTCGTTCGTTCGGTCGGTCGGTCGGTCGGTCGGTCGGTCGGTCGGTCGGTCGGTCGGTCGGTCGGTCGGTCGGTCGGTCGGTCGGTCGGTCGGTCGGTCGGTCGGTCGGTCGGTCGGTCGGTCGGTCGGTCGGTCGGTCGGTCGGTCGGTCGGTCGGTCGGTCGGTCGGTCGGTCGGTCGGTCGGTCGGTCGGTCGGTCGGTCGGTCGGTCGGTCGGTCGGTCGGTCGGTCGGTCGGTCGGTCGGTCGGTCGGTCGGTCGGTCGGTCGGTCGGTCGGTCGGTCGGTCGGTCGGTCGGTCGGTCGGTCGGTCGGTCGGTCGGTCGGTCGGTCGGTCGGTCGGTCGGTCGGTCGGTCGGTCGGTCGGTCGGTCGGTCGGTCGGTCGGTCGGTCGGTCGGTCGGTCGGTCGGTCGGTCGGTCGGTCGGTCGGTCGGTCGGTCGGTCGGTCGGTCGGTCGGTCGGTCGGTCGGTCGGTCGGTCGGTCGGTCGGTCGGTCGGTCGGTCGGTCGGTCGGTCGGTCGGTCGGTCGGTCGGTCGGTCGGTCGGTCGGTCGGTCGGTCGGTCGGTCGGTCGGTCGGTCGGTCGGTCGGTCGGTCGGTCGGTCGGTCGGTCGGTCGGTCGGTCGGTCGGTCGGTCGGTCGGTCGGTCGGTCGGTCGGTCGGTCGGTCGGTCGGTCGGTCGGTCGGTCGGTCGGTCGGTCGGTCGGTCGGTCGGTCGGTCGGTCGGTCGGTCGGTCGGTCGGTCGGTCGGTCGGTCGGTCGGTCGGTCGGTCGGTCGGTCGGTCGGTCGGTCGGTCGGTCGGTCGGTCGGTCGGTCGGTCGGTCGGTCGGTCGGTCGGTCGGTCGGTCGGTCGGTCGGTCGGTCGGTCGGTCGGTCGGTTGGTTGGTTGGTTGGTTGGTTGGTTGGTTGGTCCTTCGCTCTTTCGGTAGTTAGCGTTCGTTAGCTCGGCTGTTCATTCGTTTGGCAATTCGCTCGCTTGTTTGGTCGTTCATTTGTTAGTTTGTTCATCCATTCGTTCATTCGTATCTTATGCTTCTGACCGCGATACAATTTTCTTAAAAAGATCTTCGGCTACAAATGAAGTACCAACCTGGGACAATTCAAACTGTGATATGCGCCATCCTCAAACTCTTCTACTTCACGCAATTCAATATCCCACGTTTTCACGCCGTCAAACTGACAGTTCAGCGTACGCTTGGTGTTTTTCTCGACGAAATAGATCTGCTTTCACTGGGCGTTTCCACCAAAAATAGAAACCTCGGGCTTCAATTTCTTTTTCAGTTTCCTGCAGTGCCGGCTACTGTGCGAAGCTTTCCATGTTGTATTACACGTTCCTAAGAGTATTCGCGCGGATGCATTACCGATATTCTATCGATGGTCGGAGCTTGCACGCAATGTTCAAGCTTGAAGAGAAAAATAAAATAATCGAGAGAGGAACGATGAAATGCCGGTTTTCCTCTTCCTGGAGCGCATTCGACCGGAAATCCGACAACAGCTCCATCTCGTTCCTACACGAAATTCTCTCAATTCGTTTCAATCCTCCGACGGGTTCATCGGGAGAAAAAGAATACTATTCAACAAGAAAAAGAAAGCAATAGGAAAAGATTGGAAGCATGGAAGGTTGCATTCAACATCGAACAAGTTCTGCTACCTACTTCTTGAAGAATTCTTCCCCTAAGACTCCGTTTTTCGCGTTTGTAGGATTTGCAAAGATATGAAATTCCCTAGCGTTTATATCTTTTTTTATAGTCTACAGAGGAGGACTTGCGCAGATCCCAACAGGCTATCAGTCAATATTAAAATTTGGTAGAGGGTATTTATTTTCCTTACATGGATTGAGAAACAAAGACAAAAGGCTATAGCGAACTTCACTAACCCAGAGACATAGCGTAGGCACTGACGCCAGGTCAGGTAGTCTACGTTCCCAATTTTCTACATATAAATAAAAGAAATTCAGATTCGTATAAGGTAACAATGCTAACAATACATAGCAGTCACATGTAAACAAAAAAAAAGAAAATAAGAGTACCAGGGAAGAGAACCAGAAGTAAAAACTGAATGACGGAGCGGAAAGGAACATAAAGGAATATTCAAACACAGCTAATGTTCAGAGAAATTCTATTATATGTGGGCTGCAATCTGTGCCGCATTAAGTAATAATTCCAGTACAATAACCTCACCATCTGAATGTGCCCATATGATGGAAATACGGTGACAACATGCGTGATTAGCCTTACTGTTGGCAACTGCGGGAGTTGTCAAGGGTAGAAGATGACATGAAATGTCGCGAATTTGCTCCAAATTGGGGAAGGACGAAAGTGAATATTGGAATCAACGAAACGGCACTGCAGCATGTTAGTGATCGATCGATCGATCGATCGATCGATAGATAGATAGATAGATAGATAGATAGATAGATAGATAGATAGATAGATAGATAGATAGATAGATAGATAGATAGATAGATAGACAGACAGACAGACAGACAGACAGACAGACAGACAGACAGACAGACAGACAGACAGACAGACAGACAGACAGACAGACAGACAGACAGATAGATAGATAGATAGATAGATAGATAGATAGATTGGTTGAGTGATTGATTGTATTTAGCGTTCACAGGAACCACGGGTACTGCATGCGGGACGCCGAAGTAATAGGAGGGGGCGGGGCTGAGCAATTTTATGTTCATTAAGATTTTTCCGGGTCCTTTAGCGAGTAACTAAAGCACGGTAGATAAGCATATTTGCCTGGCACTTTCGTCAAAACCTTGTCACCGATGTTTGGATATTAAACCAAAACTTTTCATTCAACGCCAGAACGCCGTACTCACTGAGCTACTGCGGCGTGTCATTCTTGCGATTTAGATGAGTCACCGGACACGTTTCCATGAGACCAACAAAGGTGGGCAGCGTCGCCTTGTCGGCCTAGATACTGGTAGTCGGGTTCATGCAAACGCTAGCGTGTCGGGCCGAGCGATCGTCGAGTCGAGCCCAGACAATCCTCCTGCAAAGGATGGGTTTACTCGCCCAACCTTTTGGACAGCGGCATGTAAACTCTGTGAAGTCGCGCTGGAGCAGCTCCACGTTTAGCTCTACCCAATCGTGTCGAGTTCATGTAACCGGTGCTACTTTTGTTATATATTGTATCGCTGTCTCGCTCTACGGTTCAAATCGTACCGAGAAGTGCACATTAACTAACCTACAGATGTTTTTCCTGACGTCAACTATTTAAAGTTTCATCTGTTCTTGCATACTGAAGACCTCAGCCTGATTTTAAGACGTACAAAGCACTTGCGAAATTGAGAAATTCAGCGTTGTTTACTTACGCCAGAATGTGTAGAGAATAAACACGGAGATTACAAGGCGGCCGTTGCGTCCTCCTTGCTCTACCATATGTCCGAATTTGTCTCCGGTCATAGCGGCAAGCCCCCGAATCAGAAAGCTTAAGCAAGTTTTCGCCTAACAGTTCCTCCTCATCTGTCGAGACCTGAAGGCGAGGATTTACCGCGTAAGTATACATAGTGAGCAAGCGCTGACTTGTTGTCCTAAGGTCGTCATCGCGAGCATTACATAAACATCTCGTGTCGTGTGTTTATGTAGTGGCCTTTCCGATGACCGTGCGACAGTGCGCGACCTTATACAACAACTACATCGGTGCTCGGGTCCCGAGAGCAGCGCTCTCGAAGTTCCGCGTAAACACAGTTCGAGATGTGGACACGGTCCTCGGAAGAAGACGTCGCGCTGCTTGTCACGGTGTGAAAAAAGAATGTTAAGGAAATAAAAACAGCCTGGTACTCCGAATATTCTGCCAGTAAATACGAAGAAGTCGTCTCACTTCCGGCCGGGTAGCGATGGAAAAGTGAACAGTCAGGATAAGCGATAAAACAAAAAAGGAACAAGCGCAGTCAGTTTAGGCTTAGTTCATTGATCACTCTGAGTCTTATACAGTGGCGAAACCTTAGCGCAAAAGTTGTGATTACCGCACATGATTTCTTACCGTAGATTTTTCGTGAGCACGCAGTGTTACGAGTGCCACAAATTATTTTTGTTTTTCTATCTGTTTCATATTTAACCTGCAACGCTTCGAAGGCGAGATACCTTTGGGACTGCTCGCACCTACGACCAAAAAATAATGCGTCACACATGAAAGAAGCATACACATGTGTGTCACGTGATTCGATGTAATATCAAGCCTGATGATCTCATGCCGCAAAATATGACACAGTTATTACCGGAATGGCGTCGCAGCGCTAAAACTAATTTCTCACGGTATGACTGGAATAATAATAATAATAATAATAATAATAATAATAATAATAATAATAATAATAATAATAATAATAATAATAATAATAATCTTTATTACAGCCATTGGTATTATTGTTATTTTTAGTAGTAGTAGTCTGTCGTGCACGAAGTCGCAGGTTCAATTCGGTTAATTCTCTGCTGTGACGGTTGAGTTGCGGAGGAGGGTGAGAAAAAAGAAAAGAAAGAAAAAGCTGTAGGTCGGTGATTCTAATTTATTGAAGACAACTCATTTATCTGGAATCTACTATTTCCTAATTTATCTGGAGACTACTAATTCATAATTTATCTGGAGACTACTGCTACGGCATCTCATAACCACACTTTTTTTCAGTGCGTGCGTGTGCGTGTGTGCGTGCACGCACGCACTGATAACCACACTGATAACCACACGGCATCTCATAACCACACTTCTTTTTCAGTGCGTGCGTGCGTGCGTGTGCGTGTGCGTGTGCGTGCATGCGTGTGTCTGTCTGTCTGTCTGTCTGCGTGCGTGCGTGCGTGCGTGCGTGCGTGTGTGTGTGTGTGTGTGTGTGTGTGTGCGTGTGCGTGTGTGTGTGTGTGTGTGTGTGTGTGTGTGTGTGTGTGTGTGTGTGCGTGTGTGTGTGTGTGTGTGTGTGTGTGTGTGATTCAACGTTCCTAACGAACAACATTAATTTGACCACCCAGGTTTTCTTGACATTCACTCACATGTAGATACACATACGCATGATTTTTTTACATTACCCCTGTGCCATATGTCGAACTGCACCGCAATTCGGCAGCGATGAATTTAATGAACGCCATTTCCCCCGAAAAATGCACTTGAAAACACCGCCTGAATTACAAGAACTTTCTGTTAGCAACGTCTAGAGGGTATGCCCTCCTAATGAGGAACGAATTTATGGCACTTGTTCGTAACTGTCCCTGCTGCGTTATAGCAGTTCGTTTCTTTTTTTAAAGTCGACGAAAACGTCCCTACGCAGGGACGTTGCGACTAAGTGCCGTAAATGCGTGTCTTAACAAAAGGCCGTACCCTCTCGCCATAGCTAACTGAAAGCTCTTGAAATGCAAGCGGCCTTCCGAAATGTAATTTTGCTTCTTTTTTAAATGCTGCACTTTGAGTTGCGCTGGTGCACTGCGGGGAAGTTCACCAGATAGCCGAAGGGGCAATGCGCAATATTTCTGGACATGCCAGCGTTTTCGCATTTCACTCCCATCGGAATGCGGCCGCCGCTGCCTGGGATGGAATCCGTGACCTCGAGCTGAGAAGCGCAGTGTCATGTCCGCTAAGCAGCCGTGGCGAATCACAGCAACACCGCACATATCTTAACACTCCGTGTGGCTGCAGAGGCGAGGCTGAGAGGACAGGAACCATTGTCAGGGCGATAGCAAGTCATCCTGTCTGCTGATGACGGCGACGGTGATCAAAATGATGGCAACGCGCATATAAAACAACGCACGAATTCGCAACAGGTTTGGGTGAAGCATGGCGTAGTTGTATGCTCAGTTGACAGCGGTAAAAAACAAACATACGAAGGTGTAACTTGCAATATAAGAGTACTGTGTCATTTAGCAATGAGACCTGATGAACGGACATTTAAATTAAAAAAAAGTAAGAAGGATTATCGCAATATGTAGAATGCGAAGAATTTTGATTAATTATAACAGGAATAGTAAGGAAAGCGGAAATTAGGGTGGTATACGTTTCGCTGCTTGAGTGAAGCAACGCACTGCATCAAACACGTGCCGGTCACTAAAATCTAGTACCGAGGAATCGAAAAAGAGTTGTTATTAGAGTACTTGAAACCAAGTTTACCAATGGCCGTTTCGTGTCTCTGTGTATCTGTTTCTTTCTACGTCCTCGTTCAGTCGCGCTTATACACTCTATCATGGCTTCGATATTTTTTTTTTTTGTGATCTGGCAACAGAGAAAGAAATAATGGTCAATAATTTCCATTTCCTGGCAGAATTGTTACAGAGACAATAACTCCCGAGAAGACCGGTGTAATTATAAGTTAGGTGGGGGAGTGCGGCCTGGTAAGAACAACCTCTATTTGCCTCGATGGACCCCACTGATCTTTTTCTAAGGTAAACTGCCCGGGAGACTTCGTCTTTCTTGGCCACAAAGCACCACCAGCGGTTTATAAATGGTGCTCGTTTTTTTCCCATGGCAGACACCCTGAACTTTTAAGGGGAAATATTGAGCCATTGATCGTTGACATACGAAGTTTTTCTTTCGGAGACTTTCTTGTGACAAGCAGACAGTGGTCATGGCTGCGAGAGACGGCGCGAGAACTACTGGACAAATACTTTTCAAGAGCTTACGGAGTGAGACCCTCACGTCAGATATTTCGTGGCGCGCCAGGTGCTCAGACTTAGTACATAGCTCTAAACTGCAGCTTCTTTCATCGCAAGTGGTGCGATTTCAGCGTCGTATCATGTAGAATGCGTTTTTTATGCCGTTAAATGTAAGGGTGACAGCCACGGGGCACATCAGCATCTTGGAGGGTTTAGATTGAACAAAGATGTACAGATTTTTCATTTATGTTTCTTTAGAGCGAACAGAGCAGCCGTTTTAAAGAGTAATTCGCTCTCTTTACAAGAAGGAACTCATGAGGGAAAGAAAACGAAAACGGAACGCCCAAAATGAACAGAAAAAAAAGAACATAAGGACCAAAAAAGTCCGAGGTAGTAAGGAGAAAGATTTGCGCCTTTTCCCACTGGAGAGACAACAGAAGAAGCCAGCAGTCTGGGACCCCAGGGAGAACGTTTGATCGGTCAGGTGTGACAAGGAGCGCGCAGAGAAAAAAAAACATAAAAACGAGAAGAACACTGGAAAGGGCCGCACGCAGAGTAGCTAGCGCGAGACGGAGGACGATCCGAAAGCCTGTCCTGCCTATAAAAAACAGGAACTCATGAAGATGTTCGAGAGTGTATCGGTGCGTGCATGTTGTGTGCAGAAAGCGAGAATCCCACACGACTAAAATAAATGCAGGAAATGCGAGACACGAAGCAGGACCAAATAAAAGAGAAAAGAAAAAACGAAAGCCAAGAGAAAAGAAACAAGGCTCTTTGCACAGCGCACGCGAACGAAAAAGCGTGGCGTCAGCCGAGGTTGTGATGGAACTGCGCGGACAAATGTGGCAGCGCCTGACGCGCATATTGAAAAGGCTCGTGCGGCGGGTGTCGTTCGCGACTGGTCCACGTTTGTGAAGCGGTTACGAGCTGACGCAGCAGTTTGACGTGAAATCGACCGCTCGTCGAATAAATTCACTGCGGGCAACAGCTGGTGTAGGATGTCCTCATATATTGCATATGAAACTGGCTGCTATAGAAAATTTGTGCACGTAGGGTTGCATATGAAAAACTCAGTGATATTACAGCTGGTCAATAATATCGTGAGTGTAAGTACCTTCTTTTGGAAGTATCCGTGTTATTAGGCGCTGTGCTATTGAGTTAGAACTGGTTGCGTTATATATGTCAAGGGATCTAATACTTGTTTACTAATCCACTATTGTGCTACAGAAAATTTAGCGATTCGCATAAGAATAAGACGGAGTCAGCTGATGCAGAACAGAGTAAATGGACATCGCGTGGAGAAACATTCGGCCTGCAGTGCAAATAAGTAGGATGATTATGATTACGATGATGATGATCGTCTTTTACTGCACCGCCTCTAGCTAGGGTTGGGCTAGCGTTGTATATTACGAAAGCGTACCCATTCCCTTTAAATATGGCGGACTCGTTGCCGTGTGAAGAGCTAATAGGACACATCCTTGGCACGATGTGGAGTGCGATCGCGTGCCCAGGACACTGCTAAAGAGGATGAATTGCAATCAGTTTTCAGAGAAAATATTCCTTACCAGTAGCATGGTTCATGCGTTACAGTATCGGAAAGAAAAGCAGCTATTTCTAAAAATTCTTTAACCACCGGGTCTCGTGGACCGCTCGTGGGCTTGGCCGTCCTCTTCAGGCGCGCACACAGCAAGCGTCTCCCTCTTTCGCCATCTCCATTCTTGCTCTGGCGTCATGTCCTTCCCCTCTGCTTAGCGTAGCAAACCAGACGATCGTCTTGTTGGCCTCCTTACCTTTTCTTTCTCTCTCTTGTTATCATCATTATTTTCATCATAATCATCCTCTTCTACCTCTACTTTTTTCTTCTTCTTCTCCTTCCTCTTCCATATCAGTTACAAGACGATGTCGTCTATCGCCGGTATCCTATTACCCCTGTCTTGCGCCAGCTGACCCAATCTTGTGCCTGCAGATTTCTTCATTTCATCGCAATACCTAAATTTTCTGCCATCTTCAGCTGCGTTTCACTTCCCTTGGTTATCTTAGTCTAATAGACTTGCACTTACCTGCTCTATGTGTTACATGGCCTGCCTCAACTTTCCTGCTTTATCTCAGACAGAACATCAGCTACAACCGTGCGCCCTGCAATACATACTGCCCTCGCCCTGTCTAATACCATCCCGCCTATCATTTTTCCCTTCTATCGCTCGTCGCACGGTCGTTATAGCTTCTGTCTCAAGCTTCCGCTGTTACCTGCCGATATGAGCAATGCAGATAATTTTGTGCGCGTGTATACTTTAGTGCGTGTGTGCTTTCTCCTTTTATCTCACTCCCTTTCGTTATTCCTTCACCATCTCACAGGGAGTATGTAGCATGCTAAACATGCGGTTATGCTAACCCATTCAGAAACGAACAATATACTCTCTCTCTTCACATCTCTGAGAACTACCGTCTTCTATTTACTGCGTCGTAAGAGGTGACAGGACACAGAGAATGCTCCAAATCCAATGACCGACAGATTGTTGCCGTTCCATTCGTTTCATGCCGAGGTTGCAATTCGAGTGAGGTCTTACTCCTCCCGTGTGGCGACGGACGCATTTCGTGTTCCGAGTTGAAATGCAGTGCGCGTAGAGTGCACTTCGCGTTGCGAGCTCTGCCAAATGATGTGAAATTCCTAAAGAATTCGGGAATCTCCCCCAGGGGTTCATTGCGAGTGACAACGCATCACGATCCCGCAGTACCAGGGAAAGAGAACGCCTCCCCAATACCACCTCCCCGTCCTCCTTTCCTTCGCCTTGCTCTCGCAACACTTGAGAGTGCGGAAAGCCCTTTTCATCTCGGCGACGAGGACAACCGACTCTTCAAGATTTCTCTTTGAGGGCAGCTAGCCGCCTTTGGCTTGCCATGGTATCGCATTTCTCAAAGCGCGTTGCTGTATATGGTGCAAAAGCAGGAAGAGTGTGAACTATGAGGAGCTGTTTAGCATGGGTTTCACGTATGTCCTTCTCCAAAAGTAATCTGGCCACTGCGAAATGCAAGTCTGCTATAAGAGGCGTTTGATTCTTTTCATTGAAGACATTGTAGATTTTGTGTAGATATCTTCCTTATGACTCTTTCTTTTTTCGCGACGGATTAAATTCGCATTCTTGCTCTCTGACAACGTGATTCCCGTCTTATGCGCTCCTGTATGTAGTCCTAAGTACACTGCTGCAATTTACGCTGTGATTACAGTATCACCTTTGTTTCGATTAAAAAAATTATATTATGGGGTTTTACGTGCCAAAACCACTTTCTGATTATGAGGCGCGCCGTAGTGGAGGACTCCGGAAATTTCGACCACCTGGGGTTCTTTAACGTGCACCTAAATCTAAGTACACGGGTGTTTTCGCATTTCCCCATTGCATTTCCCATCGCATTCTTTCGCATTTCCCCATGTTTCCCCATCCAAATGCGGCCGCCGGGGCCGGGATTCGATTCCGCGACCTCGTGCTCAGCAGCCCAACACCATAGCCACTGAGCAACCACGGCGGGTAACTTTGTTTCGATGGCGTGTTTTCACCTCGATTCGATATTTCGTTTTATTCTTTTTCTCTGTTTTGAGCGGTAAAAAATAAAAAAAAATAAAGCTTTGCATTTAACAAAGGCGCGACAACTGTTCCGTCATAAATGTGGTGCTCCATAACGCTCCATAATGCGTTCGGTTTTTCATCACCAAATCTGTCTTTCTCTCTTCGCTGAAGCACCGGCGAAACCATATATAGTATTCCACGTCGCGCACCTGGTTGCAGTAGTAGCAATAATAACATCAGCATTTTTTGAAAACCACAAGCGACAGGTGTTAAAGTGACGAAAAGTAGAAATACAGCCGGAAAAATGCTACAGCATTCGTTCTCACAACCAGCCGGAGACATGAAAGCCATCGCTGAGAGCGACCAACATCTGCAACTAGGCCGTGAAATAGGCGACGCAAGGAGACACGTTCGATTCCACGGAGGGAAAGAACAAGTAATGTTCATAATCTTCAGCCAGAAATATAAACGCCTCAACAAGGATTCGAAAAATACTTGCACGGAACAAGTTACTGCAGTCATCAATGACCCTTTCTTCTCGATATCTACCCCACCTACTTCGATGGCGCAAGTACCTGAACAAACATTCAATATTAATGTGACTCTTCCCAGGAATAAGCAGGAGCAGCTCAAGATACTCCTCCAACGACACAAGGATTGATTGTCATCGTCATCGAAAATTCGGCAAACATCAGTTGCTAAGCAGCGCAGAATAACCGACAAATGCTGTCGATCGCTCCGTCACAGCCCGTACCGAGTTCGGACACGAGTACGAGAAGCCATAAAGCAACAAGCCGAAAAAATGTGGCGCGAGAAGATAATCCACCCGTCAAAGAGCCTGCGGGCGTCTCCTGTGCACTTAGCGAAGAAGAAAGATGGAAGTGTTCGTTTTCGCGTGGATTATCGCCTCCTGAACAAAAAATCGCGACGAAGGAGGCATACCCCTACCACGTACGGACGACAGACTGAACCGCCTCCGCCGGCGAAGTATTTTTCGTCAGTAGATGTTAAGACTGGCTACTGGTAAATAGAAACCGACGAGAGGGATTCAGGAGACCGCGTTAATCCCGCCGGACGGCCTGTAGGAATTAAAAGTCAGTGCCATTCCCGCTTTGCCTGGCATCCTCAACGTTCCAACGTGCCATGGGCACCGTGTTGCCAGGCTTGAAGTGGCAGTCCTGTCTTATCCACTTGGAAGACGTTGTAGTTTTTGCTTGAAATATCGAGGATCACCTCAGGCGACTGGGAACCGTTCTTGAAGCGATCGAGTCATCCGGACTGACCTTACAGGCGCAAAAGTGCCGCTTCGCATGCGAAGAGCTCTGGTTTCGGGGCCACGTAATCAGCAAGTCTGGAGTCTGTCCCGACCCGCAGAAGACAGCCGTCGTCACGAAATTCCCGCACCTGTCGACAAGAAAGAAGTGCACGGATTTTCTGGCTTCGGGGCATAGCAAAGGCGCTCTGTCAATGTCTTTTCTTGCATCGCCACGTATATGACTCGTC
The DNA here is from genome assembly GCF_023375885.2 of Dermacentor andersoni. NCBI lineage: Eukaryota > Metazoa > Arthropoda > Arachnida > Ixodida > Ixodidae > Dermacentor > Dermacentor andersoni. The sequence goes on from NC_092821.1 coordinate 130,811,779, forward strand.
TAACAACGTTGTATGTTGAGTTCAATTGGGAAACACCGCAGGTCCGAGCTTTTCAGCAACTCAAACGACACACTCAGTCATCACTGGTACTTGCGCCCTTCGACGAAGACGCCGATACGGAAATCCACACCGATGCAAGTAGCGTCGTCGTCGGCGCCGTGTTTGTCCAAGGGAGAGACGGACTTGAAAGTGGCATTGCTTACGCTAACCGGTCGCTGTCGAAAGAAAGCGGAAATCAATTATTTTACGACGGAAACAGAGTGCGTTGTCATCATTTGGGCTGCAGCGAAAATTCGGTCTTATATATACGACCGGCCCTTCGAAGTAGTAAGCGACCCCCACCTCTTGTGTTGGCTGGCAAACTTAAAGGACCCTTTAGGCGGCATTGCACGGTGCAGCCTAAGACTGAAAACATATCGCATCCCCATGGTCAACATGTTCTGAGGACGCAGACACTCTGATACGGACTGCCTGTCCCGCGCCCCTACCGACCTGCTGCCACAAGACGGACAGGATGATGACCCCTGCTTCCAAAGGACAATAAGTGCCGACGACTTCGCCGAGCTGCAGGGAGCGGACCAGGAACTCTGAAGCTTTCTCGAGTACCTGGAAGACAAGAATGTCCTAGTCTCTAGAAGATTTAAGAGCTGATTGTCTTCGTTTTTGTTGCAGAACAAGGTCTTCGCAAAGAACTCCTCACCAGTGCGGACTAACTACCTTCTCACTGTGCCCTCAGTACTGGGAACAGATGTTCTGCACGCCCTGCAAGACGATCCAACGGTAGGGCACTTCGAGTTATACCGAACGCTTGTTAGGACATAAGAGAGGCATATCCGGCCGCACCTGACCACCGACGTGCCCATTACGTCAATACATCCCGAGATTATCAGTGACGTAAGACACTATCAGCAAGGCCAAAAGGATTGTTACAGGCTGTTGAAAGTCCTCGCCAACTGTTCTAGCAAATCGGGATAGAGTTATTGCGGCCTTTTTCGACGTCAACAATCGGGATAAGTAGGTCGTCGCATCTACAGGTTACCTTAGACACATTATTGAAACGAAATCCCTGCCGAAAGATAATGCGGCCAAAGAGGGGAAACTCTTCCTCGAGAACACCCTACTACGACATGGTGCCCCTGAAATCCTCATCACTGACAGAATAATGGCCTTTACGGCAGAGATTGCTCAATCCACCTTGCAATACAGCCTGACATGTCACCACAAGACGACCGCCTAACACCCGCAGGCGAATGGCCCAACAGAGCGCCCGAATAAAATTCTTGGCAACGTATAAGTGACTCACGTCGACACCGAACACTACACTTTGACTGTCGTCCTCCCGTACGTAATCATTGATTACAACACGGTAGTGCAAGACACGCCGTTGAAGTTGGTTTATTGAAGGAACGCGGCAACGTCGCTTCACGACGGGCAGCCAAGTGTCAGCGACGAAGACAACCTCGACGTTGCCGCGCACCTCCAGCGTGCCGCAGAAGGCGGGCAACTTGCCCACTCGTACATCCAGAACCAGTGACGAATAGTCAGCCAACACTACAATTTTTGACGACGTTCCCTGGAATACCAGCTCGGCAACCACGTGTGGGTTATGAGCTCAACACACAGGCGCGGACTTGGGGAAAAGCAGGAAAAACTGCACCGACGTTCATTCGGACCATAGAAAATACTCCGACGTATTGGCACACGGCATTGTGCGATCACGTCGGCATCACGCACCACCCGAAGTCCTCCACGTCATGAGCCTTGATCCATTCTACACGCGCTAACAAACTGTGTAACTTCATTCCTTGCTTTATTATCTTGGTTTTAGTACGCGTAGTCGTCTGCCCGCCTGGGTTGCGTTTGCAGCATCCGGACGACGCCTTTCTAAGAGGGGGTAATTGACACGCGTAGATTGTTTCTCTTTTTCCTGTGACCATTTTTCACCGACTAACGACTGTAACAATGTTATCGCGCGGTGCAACAGGCGCCTTCGTTCATCGAAACTTTCTCGAGTGTCGTGGCTAAAGAATATTGATCGGAATTATATTGCATGCATGATGCGAATAGTGTACATTCTAGAACGCACGCGATGAGCAGTGATTAAGCTAGAGCGTACAATCAGTCATGTATAAAGAACAGACGCCCTTGACCAGCAGATCGCATGGGGTAAGATATTGGATAGGATTTCCAATTTATGTGATAAAACTCAGCGCAATATCCCATTCTGATCATTTGTTTGATTAGTTTAGAGATATTAGTTTGAAGAGAGTATGCTGCGAAAGAATGCATTGTTCATTCTGTTGGTTCTGTTTACTGCGAATTTGCGCAGAGAGAGATACTTACAAAAATTCTGTGCAATGACCGTAGCTGCGTTGAAGGTTTATAAAGATAGCGTGTAGTTCGCATTGCTTACAAACGTTCGGCTCCGAAATAACTCTGCGATAACAGATTGAATGTGCATCTACAGCGCACACATCTATTATTTATCACCTTTCAATTATTATTGGTGTCACACGGGGCACTTCAAATTGTGATTGAGCCAGAAAGGGATCGAATTTCTCCATCACGATTGGTTCCATTTGCTCAGGCTGAGTTACGGAGCCAATCGCGATAGCGAAATAAGATCCGGATTGGGCCCGATCGCGATCGAAAGCGTCTTGTGTAACACCGGTATAACATTTTGTTGGTGCCAGAGCTTTCGTGCCATTATCCTGCAGTCCCGTTATTTCGGGCGCATGTGCCGCTCACACGCGGAGGGTGAACGGGCTTCCAGCATGGAGAATAAGAAAAAAAAAACGGAATTTATGAGGGAGCGTCCCATCTTGAATCTTGAAGCCTAGTCATAAAAAAAATATAGAGAAGTACGATCTAGTCATGTGATAAGAAAGCAGCAGCTTCTATAGTAGACGCTGCTCAAACAAATATTCGCTATGTATGGAATCTGAGATTCGGTAGTGGACCTGGCTTGACGCGGTGCCATGATATCTCGGAGGCCCCATCCACCTACTACAAGCTTAAATAAGCCAGGAAACCAAGAATGAGATATCGAAAACAGCACCCAGTTGTCACTAACGCTTTGCAGGCGAAGCGCCATGACTAAAATTTAACGCTACATTCCAATGGCAGATTCGGATCATTTCGGGTAGTAGTTTTTGTGCTCCTCGCGGAGAAAGTCTATTCCATTGGGAGGTTGAGAGTGCCTCCCGTATCTGCCATTGTGGGATTTGAAGCAGCTCCGGCGCTAGACCCACTCCACGGAGCTCTCTGCTGCGGAAAAATTTTAATGGAGTCGACTGGAAGTCGCGTGATGTCAGCCCACCAGGAGCCAACGTACCGCTATGGCGCGCACGCCCGTGAACGCGAATCGCGGTCTGGACTCTGTCGGAGGCAATGGGTGGTGCTCAGCATCGTCAACTTGCGCTTTTAGTGCTTGCAGAAAGCGACGATTTATCGAGCTCAAGTTCCGAATCTACCAGCGGTGACTAAAGCGACGAAGAAGCTTCGGAAGCTAGTGTATTCAAGCAAGCTTTCGAGATCTTGTTTCGACCGCCGGCCAAGAGACCGCAAGTTGCGCCTCTCGTCGACGACGTCATTCCCCCGTATTTGGATGAAGAGGTAAAACGGCTCCTTTTCGGAAGTTTGCATTTTGACAGCCTTTATTTTTGTTGATGAGATACAGTTCCGAGGGCACTTGAGGCTGTCTCGATTTGCTGCCACTGAACTGCTTGCGGGCTTCGTTGCGTCTCCGATGTGTCCGACACACAATCACGGTGTATGAGAGAAGTGGGCTTGCATGAATTTCATTAGAGCGTTGGAGGCTAAAAAGAAGCACAAAACCTTTAAACACAACGCGCGCGCGAGTTGAAGCTGAAAGTGCCGAAAACGACGCAAAACGCGAGGAATGTCGGACGCTTTTGGAAGCGGATGTGTGCTAGCAACCCCAGACAATTTCTCTAGCGGGAGTGCCTGAGTTTCAATCGCAGATGTAATTCTGTTGCCCTCCGTCATAACGGAGTGCTTCGGCACAGAGTTCGTCGGCCACTCCGCATTTGCCATTGGAATTCAATGTAAAGCAAACACGCGTACATGTTGGGATTGATAGGGCCAAATATTGGGATTATGACTTGACGACTCACATAAACGCTACCATGAACCGAGTAATCTTTTGAATGCTTCGGGCGTGGAGGAAAGCAAGAAAATAGGAGAGGCCCTGACGTCATATTTTTTTAAAGCCGAAAGTGCAGCCATGTTGGTGTGCCATCTCCCTTTGCGACTCCAGTCAGCTCGCCGGAGCAGATAGGCGCGAGCATTTAACTTGCATTGCTACGAGACGCCGGAAGCGTGTGCTGCTGACGTGCGTCAGAAAAAAACCTACGACACTTCTGTAACAGTTTTAGTGAAGCAGACCTGATCCTGTGTTTTTCCGTGGCACGTTGCAGAAGACGACGAGGACCTGTGCCGCAATGGCTTGAATGTATCTGATGCCGGCTGACACACTCACAAACCCAAAACACAACTTTCAAGCTTACACACCACACACTAAAGTGAGCTTGCCTCGCGAAAAGAGTGTGTTGCGATAAATGGATGGGCCGAAACATCTCACTTTTCCGAGGCCGAGAGCAGCAGCGAGAGCTTCAGGAGAACGGTCGCTATAGCAACGTTGATGTTTGGCACACCAGTCCTAGTACTCCTTTGCGAAAAACACCACGTGACTTCCGACACACTCTCTTCAACCGATCCGAGCTAGCCGAGGCCTCTCCTACTCTATCCTTCCTCCATGGCTTAGGGCAACATTGCGGGACCTATTCCTACCGAAAAGCCACCGCGCCACATCCTACCAAAAGCCACATCTGGGGCACCGACGTCAGAGGAGTTTGGCTTGCTGAGGCTACCTGAGTGACGTCATGCTCCCTCTTACTTCTTTCGCTTCCTCCGTGGTTTCCAGAAATGCGTAGTGGTGCGCTTGGCTGAAGAAACAAGGAAGCCAAGCTTAATCGCCCCCGCTCAGTCGGCTGTGTTTGGGAGCCATCACAGTGATCTGCCTTCCACTTCTGGCATGAGCTTGGCGCGCACCCATACCACAATGGCACACTGTCGCTCCTGTTGAGCTGCTGTGTGGCGCGTACGCACTTGTCTGAGCGGAGCAGACATAAACGTCGAGCTACTCTTATATAATAGTCCAGTGAGGGCTGAGTAGCGCCGATCGTTTCCCGTCGGTCTCATCCCATGGACCACCGAGGTGCGACGTTTCCTGTGACTTAACATCGTTTTTAAAGCTGAATGAAACGTCCACTTGCTCAGCAATTTTTAGGAAACTCTCTGCTCTCAGCAAGGTCCCACTTTGGGGGCTTAGAAAATTTGCTGCGCGTCTCTCATCCTACTTTGGCGCCACAGAACTGTAATCTGTAAATGAAGGTACCTACCTACACATTGTATATACCTTGTGTTGCGTTTCAATGCACAGTTCTACAAAACTAAGAAATCCGTCGCTTACATTGACAGGCATCAGGGATGGGTTCCACATAATTTTATTCGTTTGGCACTGCTTGGAAGCGAACAGCGATTTATTGTGTCAGTCTAACAGTTTTCGTGGACCGATGTAGTCTAACACGACTGCAGTCTCATACAGTAGTAAAATCTGCATGGCCGTGTTCCGGTATCCTTGTGGGGTGGTCCCTGTGGTAGCGTACGGCGGCACTGTGGTGAGGGGAACGTTGTCACATCCTCCCCTAGTGACAGCTAGTGCTTAGCGACGCTGTCGTTGGACACCTAATGGCCCGCGTGTTTCGAAAACCTCTCACTGCATCTAACGAGCACTTGTTAATCCCTTGCGTACCGTCTATATTAAAATTAGGCTGCTTCAGATACGTTTTCATTGATCAAGATAGGGTTCTTCGTGAATTAACCTGAACTTCTACTTTTGCAGGAAGCATTTTCGGAAATACCGGAGACAAGGCCATGGGTTCGATGCCGTGCTTCGGGTAAGACCGTTGCGTGTTCCTATACGCTGTAGAATACCGGTAGATCACGCCAGCTCTTGGGTAGATCTTAAGATGTACTCTTTTTCGTGAGAACTTCAATTGGGACAATCATAACTTTTTATTGTTCTTCCATTCACCTCGCTATTATAAATACTGTCGTATTAAAATGTTTTAGCTGAGCATCGCTAATGTTGAGCGTGGCTCTGAGAACCGTAAGCTACAGGCTGTCAGCTTGGCTACAAGGTGACAGAGAAGCTGTGCTTACACACCCCTATAGCTCACTAAAATATTAGTAGGGGAAACTCTTACGCTAGTATCCACTGCATCTGCTAGCGTAGCGGCTAAACCAGCATGATAATGATGGTTAGTGCATGAATTTGCCTAAACTTCGTCCCCAGATCCGGGGATCGAACCTGGCACCAACCCCTTTTCGGAGCGATTGCTCTAACATCTGAGCTAACCAGAAGGCTAGCAGATTGCAGGGCGAGGCTCGTTTGATCGACAACTCGAAGCGTAGGAACCTTGAGAATGGCAAATCAGTTCGGCGGTAGCCCACGAGGTGGAGGAAAGTTCAGTAAAGTGAGACGCTGGCATCCTCCAGGACTGTCGCGCGAAGCTGCAAATGAACCTAATCCGTGCCGTCTCGACGCCGTCGCGGCATCGGTGTCCATCAGTAAAGGACATTTTCTCGCCGGTTTCTCTCTAAAACAGGGTAGTCGCCGACGACTTTTACCGTCACTCGTAACGTCGCCGACACCCCGTTTCTGAGGAGAAAAACTGAAGACGAAAGGCTCTCTCCTGGCGGACGCCGAAGCGGTAACGATGACGGTACGAAGCCCGTCACGGCTGCGTGAATCAGGCCCAAGGGCTGTGTGAATCAGGACAAATCTGCGCGGAACCAAGTGCAAATGCTCAGCTGAAAGGTCCTGTTGACAACTGAGTGCAGCGAATAATATCGGTGCCACACACGTACTATCGTCCGCCGATCGAGCCTGATCGGCGTCATATTGTATTTTACGATTGCGATGGGTTCGTTTGCTCACGCTACGGAAAGGAGCAAATCGCGATTGAGAATTTCGATCACAAAGAGGCTCCATTGCAATCTTGAGTGCCCCTAGGTATCAAGCCGGTCACAGTGCGGAGAAAGAGACGAGGGTACACCCCGGAATACGTCCTATAAGAAACTACCTTCAACTTTGTTCCTGTCCATTCCAGAGTCTCACTAAAATGACAAAAAGAAAGATATCGAAACAAAAACCAAACCCTTGAGCACAAATTATCGTCTGCGTTTGAGAACGTGATGCCATGTCGCCTCGGGTTTGGAAGTGAGCTAAATCTAATCAACGTTCCGGTTCAACTCCCTCGCAACGAGATCACTGCTCATTACAAAACTTACAATGACAACAGCACCGGATCCAACACAATCTCACGGCCAGAACGGTATTCCGGGCCGTCGCCATGCTGTATTAGTTTAAGGATCTAAGGAACCTCTGTCGATTGAACAGTTTTAATTCAATATACACTTCTGGTTTCGTACATTTTGTGTGGAAGTTTGGCTTCTTCAAAGGGTCGTAAGCGCCGCATGAAAGGACATCAAAGAAACCCGGGCCGTGGCTTGACAAAGAATCGCCCCATTATCGAGTACAACGAGGGATACAGGCGTTGCCCGCATAGAGAGAGAGAGAGAGAGAGAGAGGTGGGTGGGAAACACTTATTTGGACCATCTACGTCGTTGCTCTTGAGCTCGAGTGGGTGTTGTACTCATTCCAGGACTCGTAACTCTACTGACTGTATGTTGCGGGAAAAGCCTAAAACATCTTGACGAGCCCTGAGGCGAGTTTATAAGTTAGGTAGGCAGCGAGAAAACAAACAGAAATAAAAGAAAGGTTATTTTACGTGTGTTACTTTACGATTTTCGTAGCCCGAACATAGCACTGACAATTAAAGGAATTGTTTCGAAATTAGGCTGCGACAGGATATACTTTGGTTGCTTGTTAGCTGCACACCGATGCGCCTAACATACTTCAGCTGGATAGAGAACAAAGCCGTCAGAAGATATGCAGTAAACAAAGTAACGGAACGTCCTTTTTATAAGCCAGCGCTTAGTTTTACTTTATAGACGTCTGGTTGATGTTTACGCACCCCAGTAACTTAGCGGCTATGGTGTTGCGCTGCTAAGCACGAGGTCGCGGGGTCAAATCTCGACCGCGGCGGCTGCATTTCGATGGGACCGAAATGCAAAAACGCCCGCATCACGTGCATTTGGGGGCACGTTAAAGATCCCCCGGTGGTCAAAATTAATCCCTAGTCCCCCACTACGGCCTGCCTAGTAATCAAATCGGGTTTTTGGCACATAAAACCCCAGAATTCATTCATTAGTCGACGCTTCTTTGTAACTGCCCTTGTTCAAAAAAAAAAAACGAAAAACGGTGGAGACCAACAAAAGATGACAAACATTTTTGTTGGAGATCCGTTATCTTGTCGCGAAGATGAAGCCGTCAGTTGTCCCAACAGTTGACGCCTTGTCGCAGCAAGACGTCAGGTTCGACGCAGAAACTCCTGCCGCCGAGACAGAACCAATGTTCGTTTTGAAAAACACAAGGAGTGACACATATACCTTTCTGTCGGGACAACACCTGTGCGTACAAAAAACGTCGCAGTCCCGAACGTTTCTGTGATCGAGACGACATGTTTTACGTCCTGTGCTCCGACGTTTATATTGAATATTCTGGCACGACGTTAGGCGCGGAACCACGAATATGGCTTCGTATAAAGGCGATAAGTCCATCATCGCGTCTCGCGCGCAGCTTGTGCAGGCAGCAGTGGACATTTCAAGAGCGATTGACCACCGGTCAATGCTCCCTGGTTTCGGGATCAAGCCTGTGATTACAGTATCACCTTTGTTTCGATTAAAAAATTAATTATGGTGTTTTACGTGCCAAAACCACTTTCTTATTATGAAGCACGCCGTAGTGGGGGACTCCGGATTAATTTTCAACAGCTGGGGTTCTTTAACGTGCACCTAAATCTAATTACACGGGTGTTTTCGCATTTCGCCCCCATCGAAATGCGGCCGCCGTGGCCGGGATTCGATCACGCGACCTCGTGCTCAGCAGCCCAACACCATAGCCACTAAGCAACCACGCGGGTAGCTGCAGAACGTCGTGCCCACTCTGCCAATGCGGCACTATACTGATACTGCAGTCATTATGCTGGGCAACAAATCATGAACACTTAAACAGGATGAAAAGGAGGAAGCGCTGTTCGAACATGAAATGAAAGCGAAACAATGGCAAGCGAAGCAAAGACTGACGAGACGGCGTGTCTGCAGAGCTGCTCAATTTATCAGCGTGCGCTGTTGAACACTCGAACGCAAAGTCCCTGCACTTCGCGCGTTGTAGATGATTCGGTGCGCCCGTGCCACGCCCCATCATACGCGTTGAAGTAGATCGCCCCAAGTTTAGAAGATCTTACGATATTTCCACGCAACTTTGATAAATGCCTAGACAACAGGCAACTTCGCGCGAGTCGCCGCGACTGCAACGCTTCTCCAGCTCTCGCTTCGCTGCACGGATTTAATGCTAGACTGCGCGCATACGAGTTCTTTCGGTAGCATGTCACGCACTGCTGAGCAGACGGTATTAGCGCTGGGGCAGCCGCCTGTCCCTGCAGCTACTGTTCTTTGTTATGGGAACAATAATAAACAGGACGTATAGACAGCTATACACACACACACACGCACACACTATATATATATATATATATATATATATATATATATATATACATGTATATAAGGTGGCTACGTGAGAAAAATGACCAGCTCATCTTGAGAATCTGCTGAGTCCTGTCGCCCACCCTGATGTGGAGGAGAAATTTCCGTGAGATTAACGGACGCGACCCGACAATATGCAGGTTGGCTCTAAGCGGGACAGCAAACGCGACAGCGGATGCTAGGCGGTAGGCAATGTCGCACGCACAAGGTGAAAAAAGATTGCCATCGGCGCACCAAGTTCATTATATGAGGCGGTCGAGTAAGGCGAGACAGCACGCCTGCCAGTGGTGGTTGACGCCGGGCATATAAACGAGTACGCTGTTTGCCATTCCTGTGCTTCCCCGCAGCTCCCGGAGGTGGTCGCGAGCGAACTCTAAGCAGCAGACGATCGTGGCACGGAGCAGGCGACTGGAGCTTTCGGGGCAGACGAATCCTGGGCCTATATTCCCAAAACTCTTTTCTCTTACGTCACAGATATCCTCGATAAGCTAACGGCAGGGCGTCATGGTTGTTGTGAGTTACTTTGTTTAGTTATATTTGGCGAAATATACGTTCGCCTTGGTCGCTGTGCGGGTTCTCTTAAGCAATCAGGAGACAAATTTTTTTTTTCATTTTATGAATAAAGAAAAGGATGGTTAATACAGCTGTCACATGGGGCCCTTTCGATCGCGATCGAAGCTGACCTGCATCAAATTTCTCTATCGCAATTGGTTCTTTTGGGCACTGGTGTGGAAGGCAGCAAATCATGATCAATAATTTCGATCGTTATCGAATGTGTAGCCGGCCTCCGCTAAAGTCTCACAACCAGCTATGACCGCTGGATACATGATAACAGATTCCACAATTCACTGATTCAATTAATGCACAAGACAGTCCTTACAGCACGCATATTATAGACATATATTCGTCAATAATTCTGCCTTAAGTCCTTACCCCCTTCCGGAAAAAAATGAAATAATGCGTAACCGGGATACAAGTGTATCTTAGGGCCCTATAACGTAAAACAATTCCAATATGTGTTATTCCAATTTTCTAACGTCAAATTAGCGTATCCGCTGACGCAAGCATCAGGCGGTGAGCCGCAACGTTGCCTCAACAGCCCAATCAAAAGCTCTCGTAGTTGATAGATCACTTTTTCCTTGCTTTCAAAACGAATAACATTGCCTACATTGATCGGTTCTTTTCGTTTCTAATTGGCTGCCAGGAGGCGAGGAGCACGCTTAAGTGGATAGAGTTTCGATGGCCCTGAGCCAGCGCACTGAATATAGATAACCGGATGAAGAGGGCGGTAGCGGCGCCTGCGATAGGTCCGCTTTCCTTTACTTAGCTTGCGATGGCTGGTCGAAAATTGCGGCGGCGTGCAATGGATGCCTAAGAATGCCGCTAAAACGGATTCTCAGCAAGGAAGAGTTGGCCGAGCGAGGTCGCAAACGTGCCGAAAGTGCTCGAAAACGTTACATGGCCACGCAAAAATTTGACTGTAGGCAAATAAACCCATGCTCTCCGGCAGGTGCCAGTAGCCAATACTTGAGCGATCGGCGGCAGCCATCTTTTATTCCTTTCGGTACGGGGCAGCCTGCGGCTATTCAGACAAAATTCAGTTTTGTTCGGCATATTATTGCATCTTTAATGCGCGCACATCCCTCTGATGCGGTGAGTGTTCGCGGTTTTGTGACGTCGCATGACAGACGGATGAAGTGGGGGCAGCCCGAAAACTTTCGACCAATAGCCGAGGGCTAATGGCGAAAAGGCGTCAAATGAGAAATAACGATTTTTCTTTTGTTCGGCCCAATCATGCTTAATCAGTGTGTACAGATCATATCAGATGGGTAGCTATCGCGGTTTTCGTGACGTCGCGGGACAGACAGGCGAAGTGGGGGTGGTCCAAATAAGTTTTTGACCAATCCCGCAGGGCTGACTGCAGAATTGGAATAGAAAAGTTTGGAACAGCTTTACGTTATAACGCCACTGTATGCGTCTTTTTTGCGGCACATGCGCAATAGATCCGTTCTCACCAAATATGGTATAGCGACCTTGCTTCGAGTCAAATTGTCCACAGAGACCATCCCCCATTCCACGTATAGCGTGTGCACCAATGCACATAATTTATCAGCTGCCTCTTTCAGCTACGAAAGTGCCCTCTCGGGAGCTCGGAGATGGCCTTGGGCACTCTATAGCAGTTGCTTAACACTGATAAATGCGGAAAGGAACCAAGGCCTCTCCTTCCGCCACAGATGAACCAGAATGGCGTGGAATCCAGCGCACGTGCCCATACCTGGATCTTTCGCGCTGGCGCGGTCCAAGCTTTTACTCAGGCTCTTCATTACTTTGGTGCCGGCAGGATGCTTAGGCCCCTAACTACGCCCTCGGGAGTGGCATTACCGATGCAAGTATGGACGGGCCGGAAACTCGCGTGCTTCGGTATCGAGGGAGCATGGCGAGCCAAAGGGATACAGAAGAAGGAGATCGAGGCCAATAATGGCGGAATTAGGTGGCGCATCTGTTGGACATGTGCGCAAATGGATGCTCTGGGATCGCTTAGCGTTCTCGTTGCGCAGCCGTACTGCCTTGATGGAGGTTTATGCAGTTGGCGTGCAAAAGTAGCTACTTGTGGCCAGTAGAAACCGTCGATTGCAAACATTTATGCCGTGGAAGAGGGCGAGAAAGGAAGCTCGTGAGTGCGCAAGGTTTCCCTCCACTGCCATCTGATCGCTGTCATTGCTCTGCATATCTTCCCTTGTTTCGGTTTATTTGGCGTGTTTGTATATTTATTGCCGTAGAGCTATGAAGGTCATTGTATGCATAGATGAGTGTTCGTCCTTATTACCTTTCCTTGAATTATTGTCGCTTCAAGAGAAGGAGGCCAGGGTTTACCTGTGCAACCCATCACCGTTATACATATTTACCTAATGGGAAAACCACAAAATGTTTCGATCTTGACTCCATCGTGACACATATAGAGATACAGATAGACAGGCAGATAGGGATTGCCGGAGGGACAGAAACATACATACATACATACATACATACATACATACATACATACATACATACATACATACATACATACATACATACATACATACATACATACATACATACATACATACATACATACATACATACATACACACACACACACACACACACACGCACGCACACACTCACACATACATACAAGAGACCCGCAAATGCCAAAAAATGAGCACTACACCGCAATACGCAACTCTGCCATTACTAGGCCAGCACCCAGCGAAACATCCGGCATAGAAAAGCCATCATGGTGATTTACGTTTTCCGAGGAGATTGCAGAACTCACACTTTCATTTTCATGTTTTTTTTTTTTTTTCATTTCCAGCCTTTACGGATAGCAGAGGATAAAGGGTCCACTCCGCGACCTCCTCTTCAAAAGCTGGAACCCACCAGGCCGAGCAGTTTCCCGGTCGTCTGGTGCTGTCCGGGAGACGAGTTATGGGCCAGATGAGCTCGCAACGCCTCGTACGCACCGTTTGCACGAGGCGCGCTCTTGAGACACGAGCGAGAACTGCAACTCGAAAGATTTAAAAAAAAAACGCGAATAACAAATGTTTTACACAGGCTGGGGCATTTCGCGTGTACGAAGGGGTGAAACGAAAGAGGTGGACTGCTCAGAAGAGACAGACAGCTCTCCTCTGCCACGAGGAAAATCACTGTAACGTAACACACTAATTTTGAATCTCGGGGCAGTCGTTTCTGTCTGCGAATCTGTGCTTGTTTGGGAATGGGCATAGAGGGAGAGATTCCAAGAAACATAGTTTAGGGCTAAAAAAAAAATAAAAAGCGGTGGAGAAGGGCGTTTTTGTCACAAAATAACGCGAGAACTCGCACGCGGCGCTGACAGCTACAACGTGGGCTTTAACGTAACTCTAAATAAACAAGCTACCAAGCACTCAAGCTAGCTAGCAAGCAAGCAAGCAAGCAAGCAAGGAAGCAAGAAAAAAGAACTTCCTTATCCTACGTATACGACTTCTTCAATTCACATAAGGGAGCGTGAAAAGAATGACACCCCGTTTCGGATCCGCAAACAGAAAAGCACGTATGGTAGAAAAAAAAACGAAAAAGAACCCAATGGGTATATTTTTGTGTACGTTCCAAAAGTGAGAAAAGTTGAGAAAATGTTGTACCCTTGAAACGATCCGAATATTTCTTCGAGTGTTCGCAGGGCTTTCGGTTTGTTTTTCGGTTTTTCTTCAGCAGGTACCGGCGTTTCACATCAACGCAGCTCGAGCAAAGTGGATTTGTTTGTGTCATTTTTTTTTAAAGTGTCGAGCCCCGGCAAAGAGCGTCTCCGCATCCCCGCACGACTATCACCGAGTCGCGCGCCCTCTCCGCTTCGGTTCCGTCCTCGTAAAACAAGGGCAAACGCTCCGCCCTCTTCGCCGCGGACCAAGGTTCTTTGCTTGTCCGAAAGCAAAATTTATGGGCGAAGACGAGGAACAAAAAATACAAGAAGGTAAATGTGCAACTCTGCTTCCCCAGATAGCTCGTTGTTTGTCGAGGTGTGCGCGCTGGCGCGTCGAAAAAGAAGAGTGCGGGTGGTCATCAACTGTTGCGGAAAGATGCCCTGGCCAGGTTCCGAGGACAAGCTTTGTCGATCGAGATACAGCGCTTCAACGCACGGTTTTCTACACACCGTGCGTGAGTGCGTGCGTGTTTGCGCTCGCGCGTGTGCGTGTGTGCGTGTGTGTGTGTATTGTTGCCCCAACTTACGAACCTAGTTCAGTAATCTAGATGACATCCTCTCGTCATGGCAGAAAACAGGCCTGCGGAGCGTGTCCACCCCACACGAGCTTCACTGACTCAATCACATCTGGGCACAGCTCTCGAGCAGCCAGCTCTGATGAACGCGGTGTACGTTGTCAGCGGCTGGTTGTTTCGAGATAACGCACCTCCCCCCTCCTCGCGTCCCCCTTAACACACACACCACTCTACTGGATTCATAGCTACACATATGCGTAAAAGCGCTTTCGAATGCTACAAATGCAACGAAAAACATTGGTACAGCCGTCCGTGTCGCAATGCAGTTTTCGCAGAGCCCTTTTCGCATGTCAGCAACAATGCCCGTGCGATGGCTAAAGTTCACTGCTTCCAGCATTGCAGGGACTCGCAACATCAACATTTAAGTGTAATGCAAAAACATCTACGTTATCACATCGTTCGGCTTTCTTTAGGTGAAGCAAGTGATAGACGTGTGTTGTAATTAAACGAACGCTTTGAAGATCTAGTTTCGTGGGTTTGCCACAGTGGTTACTGAAGTTCAGTGTGAGAAGACGGAGCGGCCGTTCACAGCTGTTCGCAGTTCTGTAGCATTTGGCTGCAGTGACGTCGTTGTGTCAGTGCAGTCATGTGTGTCATACTAAATGTACGATTATACATAACATGTGGTAATGCATGTGCCGATATCCTTGGTTGTGTAACTGTGGTAATTATCTCTTGAAATGACTATGTGTGTGCGATTTGGCGCCCGGGTCAGGCAGCGCAAACAGGTATTATAAAATTAGTAGAAATCCGAGCCACCGACCTTATTCTGTTTAACTTTTCACATTACTCTATTGCGTCATTAACGAAACAAGATCTCGACTATGACTGCGTTTGTGTGATTTGGCGCCCGGGTCAGGCAGCCGCTAACGGGTGCTATAAAATTAGTAGAAATCCGAGCCACAGACTTTATTCCGTTTAAGTTTTCGCATTACTCTACTGTGTCATTAACGAAACAAGAACTCGACTTTCAATAATTCAATTCTCGCCGTAGAATTCACCGACTCTCCCTTTTCCATAAAGTCTATTACTTGAACCCTTCTTAGTGACCAATCTTTACTGCCGCTCGTGTCAACTCGTACAGATCGTCCTTTCGAAGTTTCGGTTAGATCGTGCCCATACCAATAATTATTACAATTCTTTCATCCCAAGAACAGCTTTCCTGCCTCCACCAATGCTATATACGTCGCCGCACATTTAAACAAAGCAGCAACTAACTGCTCCAGCTCCTCCTTGTAGTGCCTTCGGATGCTGAGAGTATGTAAATAAATAAATAAATAAATAAATAAATAAATAAATAAATAAATAAATAAATAAATAAATACTACAGGTAATATTGGTGCAATAAGGAAATGTAGGCTGCAAAATATTGTAAGTTTATTGCTTTTTGTGCAGGAAAGCGAAACTCTATCAGTTTAAAGCGACAGAACTACTGCAACGATTCTCATCGTGCGTTAACGCTTAGAAATATGCACTTGCAGAAAATGAACTAAGATATTGTCTGCACGTTTGGTACGTGCGCTTTACTGAGCAAGCGCGTCTCATAGCTATAGCAACAAAGCTTCTCAATGGCACGTTTGATCGACCGGTGGAAATCACGCGTGAAAACCGACGTGAACGCAACAAATCGGAAATTTTATATGATATCCGAAAGTCATGTAGTCTCCTGTGACACACGTCATAGTATTGTCAACTCGCAGAGCTTATAAAAACCTGAAAAGCACGCAAACGTACGCACAAGTATCAGGATTTATCGGCATCCCAATCAAACGAGAAACGTTTAATTTGCTACCTACCGGGTAAACAAACACACATAAATTATAGAATGGAATCTGAAGCAGGAGTTTTCGTTTTACTTATGAGATTGTCGCCGCTTATGGTACGAACCGAATGTGACAATCCACGGCTGCTTGCAATTAGTTGCAGTTTGGAAGCTTTGCTGAAAGGCGGATATTTCCCAACTACCCCCCCCACACACACACGCACGCACGCACACAAAATAGCTCTCGAAGCAACTTCAACGGATCTTCTCCCATTCTTTTTTCTGTTGTCTTTGATGTTGGCAACAAAAAAAAAAAAATATCGCTTCGATTGCCGCGATCCATGTGGTGAACTTGGTGGTCGCTCGTCACAATTGCTCTGCGATGAGCGCCAGGAAATCGCACTTCCAGTGCGACAAAAAATGCATCACCGGAAGCTTCCTTAAGAAAGGGCACATGATTTTTCATGAAAGCGGCGACGCTTCCTCAGCGGTTGCGTTATGCCGGAGCGATTCGCTTGTGTGCTCTACACAACAGTAAATGGCTTTGTACTTTCCTAAATGCGAAAAACGTTTTCCAATGAACCCCACGTAGAATGAGCTGATTAAAGCTCCTGCAACATTGCACAAAATTAGAGTGACATGGAACGAAGCGGCATTTGGCTCTTATTCATTAAGCAGTTGAAAGACTGACCGGAACGAAAGAAATTTCTCGCTCCCCAATTTTCTTCTATCTTGGGCGGTGAGTTTATTCCGGACTGAGTGACACGCCCTTTCTTCGCTTTGTTTGCTGTCCCCTTGTCGTCACTCGCCAACCAGGAGATTTATTGCTTCACAACTAATGTCTCCCTTTCCCCTGACACCAAGCCCTCCTTTCTCCAACGCTTGCCGAGCTGCCTGCAATCTCGATTCTGTGGAAAAGACGTATCGACACTTGTCCACTTCGCAAACCTCGGAAGGTCCTACTCTGATCCTTTCTTTTTCCTCTTTATTTATTGAAAACTTCTTTCTTTTTTACTTTATTCGGGACATTACAAGAATTGCTATAGTCCTTTTCCTTTGTCCTCGCTCCTCCCCTACGCTCCACTTGCTTCATCGTTATTGTGTGGTGTTGCCTGTCCTCCATGTGTGTTTCTCTCCTTTTCCAGCAGCTCATCCGTGGACCATTTCGAGTGCAGTGCGTACATTGCCTTTGGTCCTTTTCTGTAAAGCGTGCTCCTCCGCATGCATTGTCTTTTGCAGGAGAAGAAACTAATACAGGAGAACTAAGACAAGCTTTAGAGGGAAAGTAGGAAGGTAAAAGCATGCGCTATCAGAAGGTAGAAAAGGAAAGAAAGAAACAAAGAATGGAAAAGATTACACAGACAGACAGACAGACAGAAAGACAGACAGACAGACAGACAGACCGAGACAGACACAGACAGACAGACAGACAGACAGACAGACAGACAGACAGACAGACAGACAGACCGAGACAGACACAGACAGACAGACAGACAGACAGACAGACAGACAGACAGACAGACAGACAGACAGACAGACAGACAGACAGACAGACCGAGACAGACACAGACAGACAGACAGACACAGACACAGACAGACAGACAGACCGAGACAGACACAGACAGACAGACAGACACAGACAGACAGACAGACAGACAGAAAGACAGACAGACAGACAGACAGACAGGCAGACCGAGACAGACAGACAGACAGACAGAGACAGACGCAGACAGACAGACAGACAGACCGAGACAGACACAGGCAGACAGACAGACAGACAGACAGACAGACAGACAGACAGACAGACAGACAGACAGACAGACAGACCGAGACAGACACAGCCAGACAGACAGACCGAGACAGACACAGACAGACAGACAGACACAGACAGACAGACAGACAGACACAGACCGAGACAGACACAGACAGACAGACAGACAGACAGACAGACCGAGACAGACGCAGACAGACAGACAGACAGACAGACAGACAGACAGACAGACAGACAGACAGACAGACAGACAGACCGAGACAGACACAGACACAGACCGACAGACAGGCAGACAGACCGAGACAGACACAGACAGACAGACAGACACCGACAGACAGACAGACAGACATTACCTCGGAAAGGAGAAACAAGATAGTAGAGGGAGCAGAGACAAGGAAACTAAACAAAAAGCGATTGTCTCTCAAACGAAAGACACTCACGATAGAAATCGATTCGGAACGTCTAGCTGAGTCGAAGCCACACTGCGCGTTGCGCAACAGTTCGGACGTTATTGGACTGTGCCTTCAAGTAATGCGCTGCTTTCTTCTCTTTGATTGCCAAGAACGAACCCAAAAAGTTAGCAGTGAGAGAAAAGTGGCGTACCTTTTGGTGCCTTGCTGCCACCCAGTTTTGAGGTATGATGTCAAAGGTGCGGACTGCCTTCGTAGTTAACTAGCGCCGCGCCGAATTTTCCTTACACAAGCCTGTGCTTACGTACTGTGACATGAAGCGATGTGAAACACTGTTGTATGTCTCGGAATATCAGGAGAGATAACACTCGCCGCGATGGCTTGAATGCTATGGGGTTTTATTGCTTCGCACGAGGTCACCCGTTCGATTGCCTACCACCGCAGACACGTTCCGGAAGGGGCGAGAATGCAAACGCACTAGCGTAACTTGGATTTAGGAGTGCGGTGATGGGCCCGAAATGGTAGAAATAGAATCCGGAATCCTC
The DNA here is from genome assembly GCF_023375885.2 of Dermacentor andersoni. Lineage (NCBI taxonomy): Eukaryota > Metazoa > Arthropoda > Arachnida > Ixodida > Ixodidae > Dermacentor > Dermacentor andersoni. Next base: position 130,830,820 of record NC_092821.1, read on the forward strand.
CACTATGGAGAATCTTATAGTACCACGTGTTTTAGAACGTTGAACACCCCAGTTTGACTTGGTTCGAACCGGGGACCGAATATCTCTAATACTAGTTGTAAGCTAAGGATTCCTGTTCAGCATGGGCAACGTCTCGAAGCCTGGCTCGCTTTCAATTCCCCACTTGCAACATGTACTCTGCAATATTACAGCTAAATGTAAATTAATTTATATTCCTCAAGAAGTAATTAACCATTGGTTATCAAGCATAACCTTATGATGACAAGCCAGAACACTGTGACGCCAAGAAATGAGGTAAGCTAGTCGTATGTCCCGCACAAATGTTTTATTTTTACCTAAATAATTAGCTGTAAGACCACGTATACCCTCGAATATGCTGTGTAGTTTTAAACGAATGAAACACAGAAGTAACAAACCAATAGAAAGAGGGCGCGAATGCTTGTGCCGTTTGCGAAGGCAAAACGAAAAGTCCTTTTTAAAACGGAATGCTGTCGCAAGGAGTGATTAATTTATGACCTTTCTCTCTCGCTGGAAATCAAGATTAAAACATTTGTGTTTCGGTGACCCTTAGCCTTAAGAGGCTTAAGTGAAGTCTTACCTGGAGCAGCGTTTTAATTGAAAGAAGGAAGTGGAGAAAAGCAGCTGCTGCTTCTGCCGTGCTGCTTCATCCGACAGTCGGCTTCCTTTAAGGTATCCCAGAAATCAGAAATGAAAAAAAAAAGAATACTGGGCCGGCTTACTTTATAAAGGGTTAACGAGTAAAGCGTAGCTTGGGTTTGGCACTTGAAAATTTGACAGAGCTTAATAGGAAATGTTCGGTACTTTTTTACTGATATACAGTGGTCGCACAGGTGATGTCTCCGGAGCCAACGTTTCAACGAGGGGACTTCTTTTCGTTAGGGCAACAACGACGGCGCTAAAAAAGGGGCCTCTCTTCGACCTGTGACAAACAAAAAGGAACCTTGCCTAGAACTGCAAGGGACCTTGTTAACAAGGAGCGTTGTCTTCGTCAGCGCAGCAACGTATTTGTTACCGTGACACCAAACGGCTCCTTTGTCAACAACAAATTTATTGCCCTTGGAAAAACAAATCCGTTTTGTCGAAACGTTGTCTGCAAACGTTTCGCGATCAGCGGTTGGTTTCACCCACCCCTGGTGCCTTCCAGAAATCACATTTGGGGTCCTGTGCACACCACACTAATAACTACTATGATAATATTTCCTCTTCAAGCCGAATATTATAATAGCATTATGAATGACCACCAATACAAACGTCAAGCTGCTGATTCATGTGCTATCGCTCATCTCTAACGATGCAGATTAGGTAGCGCCGCAGGTTTTGTATGATTTGGGGAAAATAACTGAGCTTTTATTTTTATAGATCCTGTTTTTCTTGAAGAAGAAGCAAAAGAAGTAGAAATTATAAATTTGTCGGATAATTTAGTGTCAGAAATTGAACAACAGGGGTCAAGATACGCTCAGGGATGATCGTGTTCCAATCTGCTGAGTGTCATATAAAAGAAGCTGTCTTCCTAGGTGTCATGTTTAGACGGAGTTGCTCGGCATTCACTGCAGCGAACTTGAAGAAGGACTGTGCAAAGAGCGATTGAACGAAGAATGTTAGGCGTAACATTAAGAGACAGGAAGCGAGCGATGTGGATCAGAGAGCAAACAGGGATAGCCGATATTCTAATTGACATTAAGAGAAAAAAATAGAGCAGGGCAGGTCATGTAATGCGTAGGTTAGATAACCGGTGGACCATTAGGGTTACAGAATAGTTACGAAGAGGACGGAAGCGTACTCGAGGACGGCCGAAGACTAGGTGGGGTGATGGATGGATGAAATTAAGAAATTCGCAGGCACTAGCTGGAATCGGTTGGCGCAGGACAGTGGTAATTGGAAATCGCAGGGAGAGGCCTTCCTCCTGCAAGTGACATACAATAGGCTGGTTATGATGATGATGATGATGAGGAGGAGGAGTCGAACCTGAAGTAAACATTCGTCTTGAACAGCTTCGCTTCCCGGAACGAAGTGGAGCACACCTGTGGCTGCATGTACACCTAAAAGAAACCCAATACGTCTTACGTCAAAGGAAAGAGAGCAGAGGTGGAATAAAATTGGTCGCAATAACAAGTTACGAAACAGCAGTAGAGCAAGGGTAATATCCGGTGGCCCTGGCCGTTTCAGGCGTACCTCGTAACGCCTCTTCCAAGGCATCAGAATGCACCGCGAGTAGGCAAGGAGCAAAGAAAAATAGTTCCTGCGTACCGGGATACAGGAGCAACTTAGTTTCGGAACATAGAAAACAAAACAACAAATAAATAAGACAGACCTAATGTGTGCCTCGCGCTGAGAAACAACAGGCCATATAAGGAGAAGACACCGCAGCGCACGCTTTTCTCGAGACAGTGCGCTAGGTTGTGGAAAGGCAAACATTAAAAGAAGAAAAGTAAGGCACACGGGAATGACGCAGAAGACGAAGCAGACGGAAAACACCAACGGACAACGCCGAGAAAGAGAAGCAGACGACGGGATGACAGGAAGCAGACGACGACAGGAACCGAGCAGAAGTTCGCGCCACTCTGTCTGCCACCGGATACGTTAGTGCAGCCGACGCATTCTCTGGAGTCCTTAGTGGGTGGGAGCTGCTTCCGCGACTCTAGTGGAAGTGCTCTTACAAGATGTGCGAGCTGAAAAGAGACGCAGGACAGGGTGCGCGGGCTTGGGAATGTAGCCAGACCAAAGAACAACAACGATGCCAGATTACAGTCTTCCTCTCAAAGTACGAAAGCGAGCGCAAGCTCCGAACCCGTAGACCTCGGCCAGTGCTAAGGAACGCGCGGTCCGATTGTCGACGACAGGCGGATAGACAGCGTGACACGGTTAGTTTGAAAGCCTCACTGCTGTTTTAGGAAGACAAAGCTCAGAAACTTTTTTGATGCTTCATTCTAGTGGTTCACCCTAGTGAACTTTGACAGATTATGCACGTCATGTTCTGCCATTCCTTCATTCTGACCCAGTGTTGTCGCGCTGCCAAAATGCCAACTGTGAATCCAATCCAACACGCCCGTCTTTTCGTCATTTTGCGCCAGGAGTTCCGGGTAGCAGGCATACAGTTGATTCTGGGCAATAGGAAATGCGCGACTATAGCCAAAAAGAGAAGCTTCACTTAAACAAAAGAAATAACGTTATGGTGTCTTCATGTATGGGCTTTCAACTAAGATGTCTTTCGATAACAAGTGCGTTCAGCTTAGAACTGTTTAACATAATGCAAGGCTCCACTAGCTAAAATCAATCAGTAACATATCAGTTCAATACGTGCAATCATTCAAAACACTGGGCGCTTATTTTTCTGATACATTGTGTTGTTGTGCTCATGGGAACTTTCTCGCCAACGAATTGTCTCGAATTTTATTCGGCGTTACTGCAATGATTTTCCCATTTTAGTTGACATATCATTGGACAACTCATTGTTCTCCTCCATTCTAGGTTACGGGACATTGTCTGGGCGTCGACGATGGTTGATGATATAAATAAGCTACGTTCCGTGAAAAAGCGAAGCCACGTACGAGATCCCGATCTTGGGTGGCAGATCGTATATGGAACAATTGGGCCGGTGCCTTAACGACCGTGTGCGTGAACGTGCGAATAACGTAAGGACAAAAAGCGGGAGTAATCTGCCCATCCACTGTGCATAGTGGGGCTGCTATCGGTTTTTTAGAGAGATACGGGTTCTGCACCGGTACACAGACTGAACAGCACGTGAGATTCTTTAACCTTTTGTCATGATGTGTAAAAGTGATGGATGCATCAGCGCTCAGTCGATTGCTCTTACTGACAAAAAGTTTAAGCATCTCCGCCACTTCTCTGATAGTGCATTTTAGTTACGTTCTCCAGAATTCACTTTTTATTCACTTGACGCATGCGCGTTTGGAAGTGCATGATAATTCCCCCTCCCCATATCCCCTTTCCAAAGGTAAATTTCCATACTCGCACAATCAACCCAAGCAGTTGGCAGTCGGCCCTTGTCCTGTGTTCCTCCCTTGTCCATGTTTATTTGGCGCTGTCTTTTCACCGATGCATATAAATAAGATTTTAATTGTGCAAAAAACGTGTTAGTCGCATAGATTGTCAAATCTCTTCTCTGTTTCGTACTGCAGACCTTTTCAAGAATATGCTCATTGCAACTGTAATTTCTCTTTATGATTTCGAGATGTTTTACTCCTATGTACCTAATATTAACAAGAACGCATCAGAAACCCTTGTAAGGCTTGATATAATTGAAATTAAGTATGCTACCTGGCATACTGAATGATGGGCTGTCAGTCGTTGGTGCACGAATAATGGAAAGCGGATGCTAATTTATCTGCCTGCTACCTTGCTGAATGAACATCAAGATAATGGTGACGACATAACAGCAACACGGGTAAAAGTGCTGTCAGACATTTTTCTGATGAGTAAGTTAAGCGTAAAGTGCGGGTTTCTGTCTTCTTTTATCTCTCGAAGGCTTTGGTAAAATCTGCACGACGCCACATGTGTAATGTGTATTGCGCACGCGTCTATGGTCTTGGTTGACCTTGTTTAACAGCTGCGTGTTAAATTCATGAGTTGCAGTAATCGTGTTTTTTTTCTGCACCTATTCAACAATGTACCTTAATTCTTCATTATGACTTTATATATTTTTGATGTCCGTTGCCGTCGTGTAGATGGAGCATTCATCTCCTCAACCTTAGATTGAATCCTTAGCCTTTGCTGCCTAAGTTTCGAAACGGTGTAACTTTTTGGGTGGGGGAAAAAGAGGGAGTGAGAGGGAGGGAAGGAGGCAATAAAGAAACAATGCAAAATGCTTCGAATTTTGAAGCCGGAAAAACAAAAATAAATTGGCTCGCCATCCCTAGCCTGCGAAAGTGGATGTTCAGCGAAGCTGTGGAAAACCACCACTACACTGCTGTGGAGAGTATAAACTGCTTTATTGCTTTACAGTAATGGTAGTATTGGTAGTTTAGAGCAATGGAAGTAATAGGAGTGATGGTACTTTTGAACAGACAGTACTTGAGCATCGTTCCCACCGATCATCGGCTCAGAAGGCAGTGAAGGCACTTTTGTGCTTTCTGAGAACGTCTGGTTTGCATGAGCGGCTTTGACTCAATGACGGTCTGCGCACGTATCTATACCCTCTCTCTCTCTCCCTTCTCTCTCTTACCCTTCTCCCTTCCCCCAGCGTAGGGTAGCCAACAAGACTCTTGACTGGTTAACATCCCTGCCTTTATATCCCTCTCTATTGACAGCACGCCGCTGCTCAACGTATTGCCGTTTATATTTCCCTTTGCCGCTCCTCGAAGTCACGCTGCTCGTCTGGAGCTTTAACTATGCGTTACTTACTCATATTGGTGCTGTATCAACAATGAAATCAGTTGCTAGACTGGTTCTTTTATATACCAAATGCTAGTGACGTCATTTCCCATGTCACAACTTGCCGTCGCCGTGCTAGCTTGTCCAGCAGTAAGCTTTATCACCAAACGTAAGTGGGGAGTCCTACGTGCTTCGCATTGTTGTCAGGAGCGCCTTATCATCAATTATGTGGTTCGGATGCTTGTTTTGGACTTGTCCTTTATTGAAGCGAATGCTGTTCTGTACGTTGTAGGCATGATTCCAAAGACTGTAGAAACGTTTCGCTTAACTTTGCTGACTGCTTGAAGCCTGCTTCACCACCGAATGTCTAAGTGAAACCAATCTTCGCTTTCAAATCGACAACCATCTGCATGTGGCAAGTTGAGTTGAGTGGTTGTAGGCTACTGGTGGGATTAGCCTTGCAGTTGCTGCCGGAAATTGCTCCATCGTAGCAACACTTAAACTAAATAAATCACATAAATCAGTCACAGACCTCACAATTACAAATAGTCACTCCTAAGGTCACCATGTGGAGACCAAATCCGTGTCTTGCAGGTAATTTAAAAGAAGGCGAGAAACCTCCTTCCTACACAACTGGTTTCCGCGCGGGAAAACAATGTCCTGAAGAGAACTGTGAGGAAATCGTGTCTTCTTGAGGGACCCGAATAACACACTCCTTTCCGCGTTATACAGAGTACAGCACATAAGGCGATGTTCTATGTCACCGCATACACCACATGTTGAAGATAATGGAGACAACGACAGGCCAGTCTTATACATGCACGCGGCGTATACGAGCAGAGCACGTGCGAATGCGGAGCAGTAAAGTGGCTTGGTTTCTTTTGAGGAACTTGGTCACACACGGCTTGTGAGGTGAGCTTTACAAAAAACTGAAGTGGCACGACACCGCTTCTCTGAAGAGTCTCTTGTCCTCTTGAGGCACTTTTCTCAAAGGATTCCCAGACAGCGCTCTATGGACGAGGCTGTCCGCCATCTCGTTGCCTATGATACCTATGTGCGAGTGCACCCATTGAAATCGTATGGAGAAGCCTTTGATATGGAGATTGTGCACCGAGCGTAGGGAGCTTAGACATAAGGTATCAGTAGGGAACCCATGCTCTAATCTTTGAAGGGCGGATTTCGAATCTGTAAGAATGAAAACAGGTTGAGGCGTACAGAGCCATAGCTTCTTTAGAGCTGCTTCAATGGCGACGCTTTCGGCCGTTGTGGAGGACATGACTGCAGTGAAGCGAAGAGACCAATCATACTTCAAAGAGGAAATGTGAAAAGCAGCTGCACTAGATCCTCTGACCTTGGCCACAGAGTCATCAGCAAAAATTTGAAGATGACGTGCATATTCAGTCTCAAGATGTTCCAGTACGAGCGAACTCGTTGCCGCCAAAGGAGAACTCCGCTTAGCGCAAACGTGAAGAATTGTCAACGAACAATCGAGGCTCGCGAATCACCAAAGTGGTTTCAACCTCTTAGTTCGACCTCTAGTGTCAAGACCCAGGTAACCAAGAGTATTAAGGGTCAAGTATGCTCGGGACTCAGATCTCTTTCGAAGGCGCTGTAGAAGGGCTTTTATAACGGTGCCTTGAAGTTGCATGTGGCAACTTCAAGGCACCGTTATAAGCGTCAGCACCACGGCCCATTCGTGACGTCCTGTTATGAGAAAAGTGTATCAATCTGGCTACGCGCCTCTTTCTGGCTTCTCGTCCACTTCCGCATAAGCCTGGAAGCCACAACCGGAAGTCCACTAAGCAAGACTTCAGATCCGATTAGGGACAAGGTCCCGATAAGATTACAGTGTGTCAAGAAATGCAAGCCTTTCCTGTGCCCGTCTGGCCGTATAAGCAATATTGCTGGCCTTGAGTTTATTGACGGAAATCCCGCGCCAGCCGCCTAGAAATAACGCTGAGTCAGATTATTACCACCGTAAACCAACCAACAATGGCGGCTCGATTTAGTGTTCTATATGCTGAACATTAAGTCCCAGGTTCCATTCCCAGCTGTGGAGGCTGTATTTTGATAGAGTTGAATGCAAATGTGTTTGTATGTACCGCGGCATGCAGGGCTTGTGCTAAAGACACCAAAGTGGTGGCAGCGAATACGGAGCCCTCCTCTGTACGCTCTCTTTACCAATCCCTGTAGTTCGTTCGATAGTTTACCAAATCGGCCAGTCAACTCATCATTCAATCAATTAGTGAGTGAGTGAGTGAGTGAGTGAGTGAGTGAGTGAGTGAGTGAGTGAGTGAGTGAGTGAGTGAGTGAGTGAGTGAGTGAGTGAGTGAGTGAGTGAGTGAGTGAGTGAGTGAGTGAGTGAGTGAGTGAGTGAGTGAGTTGCATATGCGAATTCATGGTAGGAATGTAATCTGTGCCAATCTATGCTTACCTATGAAACAATTGAAAACTTCAACGTTCCCAGATTTCTCAACGCAAATTTCCCCCGAGGCCGGTAAACCGACAACAATGTCTCGTTAAAATCGGCCGCTACGCTCACTGGGCCCCGGGTACTTTAGGTCATCCAATTAATTGCAATCACCGAGCCTCTCCAACGTACTCGGGGAAAGCGACGGCCAACGCTGTCTGTTCAGGCAATATACTCCAACATTCATCTCTCCGATGGTTGGCTCACAAGTTAAACAAAACAGCTCTGTTTCCTAAAACAAGTGGCCCGCACGAGTGCATCTAACTGCGTGGCGCTTCATTGCACGCGTGCTTGCGCTTATACCATGTTTTTTTTTGTAATTCTTTATCATCTCTCCATTCCCCTGTTTCCAATCACCCAATATGGCGTAGACAACCACATTCTCACATCTTTAACGTGCCTACGTTCCCTCTCTTATTGCTTCTTTCTTTTTTCTTTAAATTATGGGGCTTCACGTGCCAAAACTGCGATCTGGTTATGAGGCACGCCGTAGAAGGGGACTCTGGAAATGTGGACCACCAGGGGTTCTTTAACGTGCACCTTAATCGAAGTACACGGGTATTTTCGCATTTCGCCCCCCTCAAAATGTGGCCGCCGTGGCCGGGATTTGATCCCGCGACCTCTTGCTTAGCAGCTCAAGACCATGGCCACCATGACCATGACCAACGGCGGGTCACTTTCTTCCTTGAAAACGCACAGATGGGCACATGTCGATGTCACATGCACAGTGCCACAGTTGTGTTTTCAGACCACGAACCCTGTGTTCAGTGTTCTGTGTTCGTCAAGACAGTAGCCGGCACAGGCCTAGGGGCCCAAGCTAGTCGACAACATGAATCCCTGAGTGAAAGTGGTTGAACTGGCAAACCCGGAAGTGGGCAATGTTTCCCAAAATTATGCTAATCGCAGTAATACTAGACAAGTCATGGCGATGCACACAATGACAAGCGTACGCACATAGAGTTGTGCGGCCCATAGCTAGCTATACTTAAAGATAATGTACCAGCTGTGTCACAGTGGCAATCACAATGCACATTCCATAGTGTTAGCCAAAAATGGCTTCACACATAGTACCGCACACCGAGTGGACAAATCAGAACAAATCGTGAGCAAAAGAATTTGTTGAACATTGAAAGAATACTTCTTTGGTTCTACGTACCAAAACCCCGATGTGGTTATGAAGCGCGCCGTAGTGAGGGACGATGGAACAATTTTGACCACCTTGGCTTCTTTAACGGGCACCTATGTTGAACATAACACGCTATGCCATGAACAGGTCGATGTGTTCAGGTGTACATATGAGCCGATATTATATGTTGACGTTTTATGCAAGAAAATTTTGTTACGTAAATCCGAGGTGCCCATTGGCCCTGTTTATTTCGGTCAGCCCATAATGTTTGTGTAAGCTCATTTGCTGGTACACTTCGATTTGGCGCACATATCCTTCGTATACGCATCTACAAATTGTACTACTGTTGTGTTTTACCACCTGCTTGATTGAATAATGCATTGTATTGTTGTGTTTAACCACCCTGCTTGAACCTGAACTAGGTCTGCAGTATGATATTAATAAATAAAATAATACAAATACATCAGTCGAGGTTCCGCCCCGACCCAGCAGCACGCAGCAGCAGAGACGCCGACACCGGGAAGGCGGGCAAAGAAACCTGCGCTTTAAAAATGGCCTTATTATACCGGCACCGCTTCGACAAGGCCATTTTTTTCTTCCTTCAGTGTGCTATATTTACGGAGCATTTTTCCCGCCTGTGATCCGTGCAGAATAAACAATCCACCCTCGTGTGCTCTCCTAGCTGACATCGGCGGCTGCCTCTGAGCGCAGCGAAATGAGCTCGCCATCGGGAATTGATTTGACACGCACGAACTTATCGATCTATACAAAGCTCTTCGGCGAGAACGGCTCGTCGAGGCAGCCGAAAGAGGCCTTTCTAGCTTAAAAACGAAAGAAAAACGAGACGATCAAATAAAGATTTGCATTCGAAGCCCTTGAGAGGTGAGGGGGGCGAACACGAAGCCCTGTCGGCGGAGCATAGGAGATTCATTCTTTGGCTCTTTAAGGTATCTGCACGTTCGTTGGGGCTCTGCGGACCGAGTCTTCTGTTTCTTCGTTTGTTTGATCTTCTCCATTTTTGAGGAGTCACGTGAACTCTCATCTAGAATCAGCTTTTCGTTGCTTTCCACAATATACTGTCATTGGTCGCGGTCTACCTCGCTCTGGTGATGAACATCTGACCTATCTCAAGGTACTTCCATATAACACTCCATATGGGAAATCTGTTCTGAGGAAGCTTGATAGGTGGATGCATTAGTTTCCTTTGTAGGAAGAAAGGAAGGAAACAAGAGTCGGGCGAATGACAATTTTTCGTTTTTATATAACAGTCTATTACCAGGTAACTAATAAAGGTGTCTGTGTCTATATTTGCTTTACCTTGTTTGGACATTAGGTTGCACCATGTTTGTCACTAGTGTCATTGAGCGGCTTTAGCCAATATTGTTTGCACAAGATCCTATGAAAACCCGTAATAACGTATTTCTTCGTATGTACTACTGCCTTCGATTATTAACTAACGGGTTCACTGTAAATACATCGAAAACAGGAATTTTGTCATATTCACTTAAAACCCATAATATCGTCTTCCTTCATTTCGTTGATTGTGGTGTGTTAACGAGGCTTGTTGAAATAGGCGATTTTGGTCACTGTAAGCACGTAGGATAACGACACCTGCGCCAGCTCGGTTTTTCTGCAGACCCACAAGAGATTTCCGTCAGCCACTTCCGTTCCTCAAATTACGTACATTGGTCTGTCTCCGATTACTTGAATATGCCTCAGTTGTGTGGAATGGCAAAAGCAATTCAAACAGCATTTGAATTAAATGTCTGCAGAAAAAGTTCATGAGTGTATATAAACATCATTTTGTAACCTCATGCCCGAGCAACACTTCAGGTCTGAATAATCATCCTACACTTCTACCACTCCGCTGACACGTAGTCGTACCGACGTCTTTCTTTAAATACAAAGTTAGAAAATCATTAAGGAAATTATTACAAGATCGGATCTAATAGCTTCCGTTTCACTGTGGACTCCACCGAAGCCTACCAAGGAACATGGGCTCTTCCACGTTTCTGCCACTTTCAGAAGACGCTCGCCTCTCCACGAGATGCAAAGTCTTTAACACTGTCATTTTTTTGTCTTAACATCGTTCAAAACGTGTTATCTTTTTTGTGTTCCAAGCCTCGCACTTTCTCTTGAGCCTTATTTCTAGCTTCACTCCTCTCCTATCATCTCATATAGTTCCTCTCTCCTTCCGTATGTAAGCTCCTTCTCTCGATTGTACATTATCGCTGTATTGTTGCTCACTATGTAGGTGTTCATCCTGTCCATTTTAGTTTTTTATCATGTTTTTTTTTTGTCCCATAACTTTTGGTTGTAGTTATTGCATTTCTGCCTTAATTTTCCTTTCTTGTCTCTCTGTGCACCAGCGCACAGATCTCAGTAGTGTTCCTCGATACATAAAAAAAATTATTGACTAATTCAATAAGTATTCAGTTAATTAGTTAATTAATTAAACAATAGTTGATTGATTGGTTTGATTCATTGAGTGAGTGAGTGAGTGAGTGAGTGAGTGAGTGAGTGAGTGAGTGAGTGAGTCAGTCAGTGAATAGTTGGAAAACATACGCAATTAAAGGAGAGAAAAGGAAAGTATCTGTCTCTGGTCCTTGAGGGTAACACAAATAAAGAAACATAAGGTAGCGGGTCAGATTTTCTTATCACGGTGCCCGCAATCCGATAGAGGCAGAGTGAAAAAAAAGAGAAAGTAAAATAGTGCACACGTGTACTGATCCTTTCGCGGACGTCAAGGATACTCAGCCGGCCAAACATGATGCTCAGTCCTGAACAGTCTCTGTTGGAGTGTTTCGTGACGTTGAATCTCCTCAGTGAACGTATCGTAGTAGTCATTAGCTTTTAAACACGTAGGTGGTATCCAAAACACGTCGTCCCTAACGTATTTCCAAATTATCTGATCGCTACCAGTGCCTGTAGCACACAAAAGCAGGACCTCCGAGACTGGCTTCATTCTCTCGAAGGAGCCACTGCTTGGCGGTGCTATCTGGGCACCACCTATTTAATACAGGGGTTGTCTTGGCTCTGCAGTTTTCTGCGTTTTTGTTGTTGTTTTTCTCGCTCAGCTTTCTTCAAGAACGATTTCGCGCTTTCCACTGCAATGGCTCTTCCTCGAGCTCCGCAGCAAGATTGTAGTTAATGATTGGTAACGATGAAAACGCTGATTAACGCGAGGCACGACAAGCTTCGTGAGAAGTGAAGATCACTTGCAGACTGGCTTTCAATTTGAACGCGAAACATTCTGGTCTGAGTGCAGACACTTTTTTGCAGGCAGGTGGGTGGTCTTTCTCACTGTATTGGTGGGCCGATCTCGATGATACTGCGGTCTAAAACAATATTTCACAGGGGGCGACTCGGTATGTACACTAAGTGTGTGCCACTGGGTTTCAGTTTGCTTTCAATCTTACATCTTGCCATTAGAAACACTTTTACTAATTGTGATACCAATTTCACGGAATCAACGGGGAGCTATCAAACTTTTGTAAAATCGGGAGTTTCCTAACGTTGAAATTTGTCCTGGTTCGTGTCCCGAACCAGGACGAATTTTTCCTCAACTGCGAGGCTTTTCCTTCGAGGAACGCGTATGGGTTTCCTAATGCAAAGAAGGGGTAAGGCGTGCAGACACGTACACAAAAGAGAAGTGGACAACACGAACGCCGACTATAAACTGAAGGAAGCACTGAGGCGAGACAAGAAAGAAGACAAAACTCATCTGCACATGCTCTGGAAAGGTAGCACCACGTGTCAATCGGGTAGACGTGCCGGTCTACGTGATAGGTAACTCTTAAGGCATTTGATCTCTTCCTTATGTAATTTAATAGAAGGCTGGCTCACGCACGCACTTCCGCCAGTATCGGTATGCCATGCCTCAACCATAAGACGCGTATCTTCATTCCTATGCCTGTACAATATCGCGCGTTCATCTAACTTAGGCGTGCAGTTACAATCTTGGCAGTCTTGGAAATGTAAGGAAATATTAGAAGGCAATCCACCGGTTAACGACCTTTTATGTTCCATTAGCCTCTGATTGATACACCGCCCCGTTTGCCCTAGGTAGAGATGGCCACAGCTTAAGGGAACTTTATATACCACACCCATACGACAGTCAGTAAAATTGTTGTTCTAGATGTGCTTCACTGGATAAATATCTATTCTTTTTTTTTTTTTTTTTTGCCTTTCACCTGCTCCTTTTTTCTCTGCACTGCAGCGCATATCTTACGTAGCTTATTGCGATCAGTGAAAACGACATTAACACCATATATACTTGCAACTTTGTTACGCCTGTGCGATACCGAATGAATTTACGGAATGGCCACTACTCTTTTTTGCTATTACTGCTTTCTGTAATCACGTCCATCGCCCTCGAAATCGACTTTAGGCGTGTAGCCATAGTGGCCACTGCTACACTAGGATGCCCTGCGTCTAATAGGCGCTGGTTTTCTTTGTAGCAAGTGCTACGAATGGGTTGATGTCTTATTTCCCCTGAATTAATTACTTCTCTCCATATTGCGGCTTTCCGCAGGACTATTACGTTAAAAGTAGCTTACGTCGGCTTTGTTACGGTTTATCTGTAAGGGCGCCGTGCCGCTCTCGTAGCTCACGAAAAGGATGAGAGCCTTTTTTTTCCAACCTTCTTAAGATCCAGAAAATCACCTAGGGACGGCGCTCGCGACCTCATTAGCTGTCGTCCCACGGCCTACGTTTGCGTCCGTGTCATCATCTTCAATGTTCTGCGTCAGCAACAAGCTTCACAGGGTCCTCTTCATCCAAGTTTTCCGTTAAGTCCATGGCTGCACTGGCGCCAGCGCTTATGTGGTCGGCGAAGTAGTCCACGCCTGGAGAGATAGCATCAAGCCAGCTGAGCTGTTCCCTGGAACTTGAAGCTAACTGTTCGACCTGTTACTCGGGGTTGGTATCGCCATAGTACCTATAGCGTGCTCGCTGACCACTCCTAAATCGGCATGTCTGAAGCAAGAGACAGAGAGAGAAAGAATCAACTTTTATACTGAGCCCTTAGTAAAGGTTGGTGCGCACTGGCACCAGATGGGGTGGAACCTTCTTCTCAGGTCCCATATGCGTCCAGCAGTTCCTGGCCCCTAGCCGCCAGCGCGAGCTGGGTCGGTAGGTCGAGGCTGGACAACAAGGTCTCCCATCGCTCGGGGGGGTTGGGGCTGGGGAGGGTGGGTGGCAGGGATGGTGGGGGGTTTTTGAGCTTAGTGCACTCTGCAAGGATGTGTGCTAGAGTGCCTTTTGATCGTCTGCAAAACGGGCATGAAGTGTCATGCTCTGTTGGGAACATCTTGTGCGAGAGCACGGGATGTGCTAGCGACCCCGTTTGCGTGCGTCGCACGATCGTTTGCTCCATTCGGCTGAGTTGCGGATGCGGACGGGGAAGCCTACATCTGCCGCTTCCGTACATTTTGGTGATTTCTTTGTAACTTGTCACGGAGTGCGGTAGCTCTGGCTCGTCCTCGGCCCGGATTGACAGTTCTCGGGCATAGTGGTCGGCGAGTGCGTTGCCTTCCACTGCTGGTATCTGTCCGGCCTCCTCAATAGGGAGCGCTATGGGCAGGTCACGGGGCCCGACTAAAGCGCAGAAGCACCGATTCTGAAGGAACCGATAATCATGGATGGCTTTGTATGACTCCAGGTTGAGGCCACCATCTCAATCGCCATAAAAACGTCGGTCTTCGCTTCCCTGATCATCTCTCTGGGGCATTTTAGTTGTTTTTCCACCTGTCTTCTTCAGGGCGATTTAATAAAGCTGAGAGCGGTGGTCGAATATCCTCCGTAAGATCGGATTGGTTCCCAGTGAAAATGCTATACCCAATCAAAGGCATGTGTAATTTGAATTTCTTCGTAAACTTGACAAATTCGCGAAGTTCAGTTTCGTAAAATCGGCGCTCGACTGTGTAAGGCATTGCCCGGCCTAATCTATACAAAACTGTTCACTACACAACAGCTACATTATTCATACAACCATTCTATACAAATGATAAAATTACGCGTTACGCGTTCCGCGTTACGTGTTACGCGTTACGTGGACGTCAGCTGCAGTTAAGTCTGACAATCCTTTTTTTTTTAAATTTTTCTAGAACGGCCCCAAAATCTTGTGTCCTTCTGAGACGCCCAATCCCATTCCGATAACCGCCTTTGTTAGCTTAACCTTGCTCTCTACGACTGCCAGTAGGTTGAAGCTGTTAACTAATTCATGGTGTACTGAGCACTGAGTGCCAGGCGAACGAAATGCAATCATAAACGGTTGCATGAAATGCATTTCTCTCAAGAACTAAGACTAAAATGCGCTGTTTGCCTAAATTCAGAACTTGTTTTGAAGCATTTCCTTTCCTACAGATGACCGTTCGCGTGAAGGGGCGGTTCACTAAATCACTGATGCATCTTGCAAGTTCAAAATGGCTGCAGTAAATCTCAGGAACACGCATATTAGCGCCTTTTCACGGGTGCGTACGCGTGCTTTCCACTGGCGCTGATCGTCTGCGCTCTCAGAATGAAATAGACTGGAAAGAAACTTGCACGAGAACCGACAAAAGGCCTTGCACACATACACACTTCGTCTTCTACTCGCAGCAGAAGGCACCGATGCAGAAAATATCCATTAAGAGGGCCAAAAATGCAATGACTGCATTCACCGTAGTGAAGCTTGAAGTCATAACGAACATTGGGTACAAACACCGTCGCCGCAGGAACTTTACGCTAGTGCTTTCGTAAATCGCCTATGAAAATGTCGTACCTTGTACAAAATGCGTCACGACGCCTTTTCTGTAACGTGCAAGTTAGTTACAGGCGCGTGGTTCCTTTCTGAAGACAAACATCAAAGCAAGAAAAAAATGCAAGGCAAGCTTCCAAACGGTCGTCGAAAGCATTCTCTATTCAATGTATTACAGGGTACGCCTACTAAACGCATCGCCTCTTTCCACTACATGGTCAAATTCCCAAATCGCTCCTTCGTACTTCACGTATACTAACGCTTTCCCCACTATGCTACCCACGAAACGACTTGCAAAACGGCTTTTTTATACCGTGAAGTGGCACGCTATTCCAAGGCCTGCTTGTTTACGCAAACTGAATTAGAATAACAAATATAGGGCGTCGCGAAGCTGGCGCTGCAGTAATAATGCACTTTTGCAGCGGGGCAACTGATTCAAAAGAAAGTTGTACCTTTAAAGCAAAACAACTTTGTTGCGAAACCATCGAAGCAGATTGTCAGAATAAGCGAAGCTAACTTTGGAGGCCGAGACAATGAAAATACACAAGAGAAATAAAAGAACGCAAAGACAAGCACAGTATGGTAAACATAATGTGCTTGTCTATGTGTATATACCATGCTTGTCACTGTGATATTTCTTATATTTTCGTCTAGTTGAAGCGTCGTCGTTTTGTGCATCTGTTGCACGTCTGCCCTGTGCAGTTCAGCGCAGACGCGACAGAGAGGCGCCCGGATGCGCGTGAACTTGCGTCTCGCTTTTGTCGAGTAGAGAAGTGTTACGCAACACGCGACACCGGCCACGTCCTTCCTGTCACCACCCTGGGGCGTCTGTCGCAACCTGGGGTGATCACGAAGGTGGTGCGAATAGATGGTGCCCACGACGGCTCCCTACTCGTAACAGCAACTATTCTCGAAGGCTGTGCATGTGCTGGTAGCATGCGCCGGAAGCGATTGTTGGAACTACAAAAAAATGTCATGGCTGCCACGTCTCAGACGTCACCTATGTCACATAGCCTTTCAATGCATTCACTGACACTATAGGCAAGGATGGGAGCAACTGAACTCAGTCACTTTTATAAGGAAACTGTTGCTGCGTCACGCAGGTGCCAAGCATCTCAAAGCTCAGGTGGACATTACTTTGATTGGACTGAGCGGCAGTGCTGCATGACACGTCTGCGGCGTCGAAGAGAGCATCGAACATTTATTGTGCCGATGTTATCGAACTGAATCCGAAAGGCAAACATAATCTATCGCATTGCGAAGACTGGACGATCGGCCGTTGTCCGTGCAGGGGCTGCTTGAAGACCGTCCCCATCGCTCGTCGGCCGACAAAGCTGTGAAGGCACTTTTGTCTTTCTTGAGGGCGACTGGCCTATGTGAACGACTTTGACTCACTCAGGCCCTCCGTTTGCGTGCGCGAGCTCACCACATCCTTTCCTCCCCCTCCCCTCCCTCTAGCTCATCTTTCTATTCCCTCTCTCGCGTGCCCCTGAGTAGGGTAGCCAACAAGGCGCATTTCTGGTTAACATCTCTGCCTTCTCTCTTTATTTCCTCCTTCTCACCAAAGCACAAATGGTATGATTTTAATATTATCTGTTGCGTGCAAGCGTCTGTGGACTAACGCATAAAGCATCGGTCTGCTATGCTGAGAGGAGCCAGGTGCGTTGTCAAATTCAGCCATATTGTCAGATATTGCAAGTTAACTGTCTGCAACCGATAAAAGAGGATGTAAAAAGCCGCTGGGCCTAACAGAGCTGACAAGGTGGCGAATTCTATATGGTGGAATTCTATTCCAGACTAGAAACACAGCATTTGACGCACAATGGCTTGGGCGAAATTTAGTGCTCCACTTTCTCCTAAAGCTTACCACTGTTCTGTAAAATATTTGAGAGTCTAATAATAAAATCTATTTCGCACAGTCACTTAAATTAAAGGCAATCTGCTAAACAAAATAAAAGATTTCATTCAAGCTATCCGATCGAGTTGGCAGCGAAGACGTTTACTCTTCGCATGAACGTTTTATTAGGCAAAGAAAACTTTTTCTCCGAGATCGAGTCTTGTCTTCACCGCGTGTTGCAGATGATGAAACTTACGTGCAGTTAAAGGGCACCTCACTAAGTTTGGCCATTTTAAACAAACAAGCACAGACTATGCATTATGCACTGACGATAATGTGTAGAAAGTATTACAGCGGTCCCGTGTGGCAGAAAGCAGGCAAGAAACTTCGATTGAGAACGCTGCTGGAGTCAGAGGGAAAGGGCGTTGCCGCTTGTAGTGAAGCTCGCCTTATAGAGGCATGGTAACAGGTGAGTAAATTTCTTCCATCTCCTCCAATAATGAGCCGATTTGAAGATTATTATCCGCAAGCCGCGTCTTAGACGGCGTTTTTACAGCTTCCAGTGTATAATCAAAATTTTGTAGGACGCTTAAGCTTTGCCTTTAAGAGTGGAAAGCGATAGCATTCAGAACTCCCTGACGGCTTCTCACGCTTCCCGGCAAATGCAGCTTATGTAACCGCAAGGTTTACCAGGAAACGCTGGCTGCGAACGCTATGCACGAAGGCGAGCTTTCTTGTAGAAACGCGGCCTCTTGCGTCGGTCACGGATTCGCGGAGGCAAGCGCCACCTGGATGGTGTTGCAAGAAACCGGGCGCGCCGCTCTGTGAATGGTAGAAACGCTGAAAAGGGGGTTTGTGCTTCAGTTTCCGCGTAACGTAATTATGTTAGGTATGTTACGTAATTATGGTACGTATATATTCGAAATAAGATCCGACGCTATCGCGTCTGTAGGTTATGTGCAAGTGGTTCGGAATGATGTTTCGATCACAAGACGGCCGGCGCTAGACGCTGGACGCCGACGCCGGATTTTCTGCGACACAGGGCTCTTAACACTATCGCGTAAAAATTTGTCGTAGGGCCTGTTGAGAAGCCCTTTAAAATAAAATGAATATGACAAACTAAGCCAAAGCGAGTTTGACAAATTTTTATTGAACGTCACGGTATACACATCTTGTTCACAGTAACAATTCATCTCCAACATTTTCTGCTTCGTCATTCACGCACAAAACGTAGGTAGCGTAGTTCTCCTATAGAGTTCCACGCATACCAAATGTCACGCTTCTTCAGAACCTTAACTGAGGTTATTAGTGAGCACGTTGAGGGCACATAGTGCGAGCACAAGGGTTTCTTTTTTATTGTTATTACACAACGACCATTCACGAGTATGCGTGATAGGGTTACGTGGTTGCGAATTGTACCGACTGCTGATTAGATAAGAGCTCCAGGTATGCGTGGCTTTCCCGTCCTAACCAGTGACCTCGCCTGTTCGCGCCTAAACATTGAATTTTGCGCCGATGTGGCATTTTACGGTGAACGCACTTTTAAAATGCTAGTTTGGTGATGCATTCGTCACGTTTCTTTCTCGAAAATCTTGCGCTCTTCTTGCTTAGCATCGCCGTAGAAGATACTAACTTATATATTAACTTGAACAAGCAGACAACGTAGCCACGTGCTATACTTAAACTGCATCCACCACAAAATCCCCAGCTTTGCCTGAAATTTCTGCCGGAACGTGTCGCCGGTTTTTGAGACAGGGGGAGAGCCTCGTATATCTGGTGCTTCTATTTACGAAAAATTCTGTATATTCAATGCCCTGAACAGTATGTTCATAGACAACTATCTGTAGAAGAAACCACACGCGCCGCCTTAAGCTTCAACACTGTCAATAGCATCAAGGGCTTTTTCATTCTTATCTTGACAGCTTATCATGTCGAAGCGCGCGCGCGTGTGTGCGCGTGTGAGTGTGCGCATGTGTGTCTGTGTGTGTCGTTTTGCTCTGTGCTATCAGTTGCAGGCGCTCAGCGCGAAATGGCTAAGCATTCGCAAACATTGCCTTAAGTTACAAACAGTGGCAATAACGCTTAGCAAACACCAATTATGCTGGACATGTAGGCACACACGCTAGCCAAACACATGACACCATCCTTACAAATATTTGTAAGTTCTATCAGAAGACAGAGTGCTTATATAAGACAGCAGATAGGAACAGCCGATTACGCGAACCAAAAATAAATCGTGGAGACTGTACAAGAGGACGTACTTTTTTTCCTGTTACTAAAAATGGGTGCAAGGTAATTTTTTGCAGGGAGACGCAAATGGAAGTTCCAGGTTATAAATACCCAGAGATCGCCACAGCTGCAATCTGCCGTTTGCTTTCTCAAAGAGCGGACTCGACTTGGTGGAGGAGCAAGTACAGTCAGCTACAAAATTTTACGGAACACGTGATCTGAGAAAAGAAGCTCAATATATGCGCAGCCTTACAGCGCGGCCCAGTATTCGCATTTACAGCCTCTACTAGTATATGTGAACAACATTGTGACGTTCGGTTTTACTGACTACTTTTACAAGCTACTCGGAAATTGAACGTTTTCTGAGACCCCGTGGTCCGTGAACTTTTGTGGTTGACTGCACATTTAGGGTGTCCCAGCCAACGTGGAACATGGCGTTAGAAAAGTGAAACGTTCTGTGGGGATGACACCAACTTCGTGTTTTCAGCAACCACTTGGAGAAGCCTCCTGTATTACTTTGTTTTGTTACTTAGAGCAATCTGTGCTGATTTCTTAACTAAGCTGTTTATTATTAACTCTTAAGTCACTATGTAAATACAAGATTCGTGGAGCACAGTTAAAACATCCCATTAGTTGTTTGTGACGCGTTATCTTTCCCACAGCTCTTTTTTCTATATTTAAAGGAAAGCAGCTTTGGCGTATACAAGCAGCGAGCCATGACGACTTTTCAGTGAATTCGTGGTCTCTTTCTCTCTCTTTCTAAACGCTAAAAAAAGGGGGCTAGGCGAGTGATAACGCAAATGGTAACGCAAGAAACTGAAACTGACGTTTTCAAATGCGTCCTACAGGCCTTGCGTTGGCATCGTGCCAGATTAATTACAGAGAATTCATTAATGTTAGGTACTAATCATTCTTATTACGAACACAAAAAAAAAGCATCTCCAAGAGACTCTTATAAACAAAAGTTGGTCGCATCCGCTCAGGACGCATCGCTTTCTTTTTGAACATCTTCCACGTTATCTGCGGCGCCCGGTATTACGACTGGCAGTATTGGCGTATTGGACTGGCGTATTACGACTGGCAGTATTGCCAGTCGTAATACCAAGCTTGGGCAATCTGCTTCACCTCAATGAATAACAAAAAACTTTACTTCATGAAGATAGCGCACAACTGACTAGAGCGCTATCGTGGTGGTTGTGCACTAGACAGTGATTTAAGCCAAGTGGTCAGTTTTGCAAAACGACGCATAAACGAAATCTGGTATTGAGAAACAGCGGGAGGTTTCACGCACAGGTCATCTAAACGGCTGAAATATTTCTCGCTCTAATTTCTCGCGGGTCCGGCAGCTGGCGTTATATATTCTCGCCCTGGCGCTAACAGTGAGGACGATATTTTACTCATTCACTGGAGAATGCAGAATAATTGACGTTTCTTTTGTTGTTTTTCTTTCCTGCTGCAAGTTTCAATCAGTAGGCGAACTTCTCGAGCAAGACGATGGTAATTTCAGTTTATCGGGACGTGGTCGCGATAACAATGTCAACATAATTTTTTTTATTGTTGTCATCGATAACACTCTGTGCACGTAACTTCAACGCTAACAAGAAAGTCTGCAAACCAATAATTGCATTTTTTCAATGTTCATCATCAAAATAAGGCATGAATCAAAGCACCTGTCTGCGCTAATCATTGTTTACCAAGAGCCGCGTGTGCAATTGGTGAACGAAGGATGGGTAGTTGTAAACAGCAGACCTATGCATTTGCTTTGCGGGTAATCTTTGATGCATTAAAATTCCTTACAGATACAAAAAAAAAAAACTGCGATTGCTCTGTTAACGAAACAATGGTCACCACTAACAACAAAAAAAAAGCTCGAACCTTGAAGCATGACTTCTTCTGTTGTTCCTGTGTAAAGCTACACAAACAAGCCGTAGGCATGCGCAATAGGTTTTCGGAACGAGACTCGGGAAAACAAGCTTCAACGATGGGGTCACAAATGGGTGTTGTGTGGTTGTACAGTTTGCAATATAGGATGATACTGGAAATATTGCCTCACTGAAGATGTGTTCCTCTTTGCAAACGTCCCATTCAACAATAAAGTCGCAATAATCGCGCTCATTTTTATATTTGACACGGCGTGAACTAAGTAAGGGCCCTTGTTTCATCAGACATAGTTACGGAAAGCAGTGCATTGAGGTTGGATCTAAAGTTTGGCGTCACAGGAAACAATCACGACCATGCAAGCACTTTTTTTCACATACGAACATTTTAGCTAACATTCGCTTATAGCGAACCACCTCGAGGATAAGAGGTAAGTGAGTACAGGCAACCATGCCTTCAAAATGTGAGGGTTCATCAGGAAGTTGTGGCAAGACCTGACGTCGAAAGAAGACATGCGGCTTACGATCGCAACCGACGTCATCATGGGCGGTTACGCAACGAATATCGGAAATTCACGTCGAAAATTAACGCGGAAGTACAGTCATAGCACCCTGGAAGATGGAGTAACCGTGATATTCGGCCTGAATAGCCTTTCGAACAAGTATATCATCATACGTGCCAACAACAAGTCGACATGTGCTGGGACAACGTGAAGTCAAGTGTTAAGGTGGCCACTTCAGCCTGAACCGAACCGCAACGTCATGGTACTTGAACCCCTCCTAATAGCACAAGGCATGTGCACTGGCACCTGGCATGGCACCTGGTCCACCTGCCATAGAATCTTATGAGAATGCTCCCAAGTAAGCGGCGATTACTTTTGACGCCACCGTCTTTGTAATGCCGGGCTTGGAAATAGAAATGTCGGGCCTAGTAGCATGATCTCATAAATGGGAGTTCACAGGCCTTGTGCTATCTAGGAGGCATTGACCAAGTGCATCGGGCCGAATGAGCACACAGAGGACAGGGCCTCGTGTTGGGCCGACTTATTGATGGATAGAAATTGCGGAGGGCATGGCTATACGGGAAGTTGGATGTCGAAGGCTGGCGACGGGCCGTAATGCTTCTTCCTATTTTACTTTCTCTACCCATGCGGCAACAACATGGATTTGTCGAATCTCTGCGCTTGCGTCTCTATGCGTCAGGATAGGTTAGGAATAAACTTTATTTGTCCAACGTTTATTGATTCTTCCCAATGTATTATTACACTTTAGCTGCCTTCTTCGGACTACATTTTCTCACAATCCTGATATTGTTTTCTTTAAGGCCGCACGAAGGCGATAAGACTTTGCGCACGCGCACAATCATCGCGAATCGTTGCATTTAAAATGCGATGTTTCCTTCATTACGATACATTTCCGAAACCACAGCGCCGCCTGAAGGCAAGAGAACGAAGGTTACGCGAATCAGATTAGTACCCAGCATTCCCGCGCTGGCTCAAGCCCCCTGCCTTCAGCTCTCCTGCAGCGCTGGGTTCAGTTCCAGTAATTTTTTGTCGGATACTCTATGGTTGCGCCAGCGAGCACACCGCTGTACTGCCTGGCCAGTACAGTGCCGCTCCTGCGCGCATCGACTATTCTTGGGCCAGACCGGTACAAGGCGGTGTGTCGTATAGGAAAACACCCGTCCAAAACACAGCCTATGCTCCACCAACACTGCATCCTTAGGCTTCGACAGCCGGGCGCCTAATTCCGCGATAGTTGAAGTCCTAGAGGACTGAGCAGTCTCAGTCCCGCGTTACCATTACGCACTGTAGTACAACTAGCGCGGAGAATCACGAGGAAAGACGGACGATGAGCAAAATGACAACAAAGTAAAAGCGTAAGCTAATGTTTCGACAAGTGCACTGGCCTTTTTCAAGGCGAAAAATGCTTACCTCGGCACAGTATCTATAGGTAGGGTTCTTCTAAAGGGGATAGTGGGTAAAGCGGACGAGTGAGGAAATGACCGAAGGTGTGTTAGCGGAGAGGGTGTAGCATTGAGAATAAAGGAGTGCTATGGCACAAGGCCGCTTTTACCTTGTTGTCAATTTGCTCATCGTGCTGGATTTCCATTTCCCGCGTTCCCCGTGTTTTCGGAGGAAATACAGAGCCATTCAAATTGTGCTTTCAATTTCGGCGCTGTAAGTTCACAACGCAACAGTTGGAAGTTATGGAAATCTGGCCCGTAGCATTTCACCGTAGCAGACTCTCAACGGGCCTATGGGAGGTTTTGAGAAACGATCTCGCAGAGCCCTGTGCCAAGGCTGGCACAAATATACGCGTATCACATCAGGCAAAGGTTTTTCGGATTCGGGAACCACCGATAACGATTCCGACTAAATTTTTCGTACAAAGAAAAAAATATGCGCCAGCTTTGTCGAACCGAAACTCATGGCTTCCTTGGCGAGTTCTCGGGAAATACATTCTCATTGGCACTAAGTGAGGCGTACGGTCAAGACTTGAGCGTTTTCCACACTACAAAAAGGCATGTCAGGTGCCAGCTCTACCGTGTGCTGTACCCAGCCGGCATCGTGACCCAAATGTGTGACGGCCAATTTACGGACTCTTCCGTCTTGAAATGAACTACTGTCGATAGCCAGAATTGAACTTGCCAGTCGAGCTAACTCGCAGAGGTGCTTCAAGGAATGGTCAGTGCGAACACATTAATAGAGGTGCAGCAAAAATATGCGGACATTGTCCTGTTGGATATCTAGTGTTTTATCTGGAAGACGTTCCTCACTACATGGATTACGAAGTCATTATACACTTACTTGTTTCTTGTTTATCAGCAGGGAATTGGTGAACAAACTGCTTTCCGACTACCAGCGCGCACTTAAATAATTGTTGGGTAGTGCGTTCAAACTAGACTATTTTTTCTTCTGAAGAGTCTGTTAAATATGAAGTCACAGCAGAGATACAGCCGCAAATGTCTTGGAACAGATAATCTGAAAGCAGCACGAAATCGCAGTTACGTTTCACAAATACCTTTTTCTTTTGCCCTGCTCACAGTCACATGCTCATCATGAGCAGCGTAGCTTTCTCACCGAAGAGGTTATCGTGTGGGTGCCTGTTAGAACTATGAAAACTGTGTAGCACATTACGTCACAACGAGTATAGAGGCATTTTCTCACATATATAGATACTAGTGGGCGGTCTTTCATTTATTTAGCAAGGCGTGTGGTGCCGCTGTGCTGAGGGGAGATCTACTAGAGATCCAGAAACGTTTACCTAAATTTCCTTGACGATCACATCACAAAAGGTACAGAGTTACACGCCCTGATGCAGCACATTGATAAACAGACGGGGTGTCAGCTGCAACCCATTATTCTAGAACTACATACGTGTTGGCGAGGTATTTCTTTCTCGACAAGGCATGTGGTGGGGCACCGAAGCTTGGGGAAGAAGCTACCGGCGGTCTTGGTTACAACGTCTTCGGTCGACTGAAAAGGCGATGTGTAGCGTACGTCAACTTGAAAGCCACCACAGCGGCATTAGTCTCACGTGCAAGTTTCACGTCGTGAAACAGGTCGCGGAATTTCTGTGAACGGTAGGCACTCGAGGCCGCATTGCACGCGTCTCAGAACGGCAAGCTTCAGCGAAGTTCAACTGGTTGAGTGAGCGGTTCAATAGAGAAGCGAGCCGTCATTGCATTTCGCGAGTGATGACGACTGAATGAGATAAAAAATGAATGCTGGCTCATGCCTAAAGCCGTGACCTATGTTGGAGCTGGGTGTATCCAAGTAAAAAGTATAGACCCCTCACACCTGCTACAGGGCACGCCGACGCTTTCATTTGTAAATGACAACATTTAAAATGACAAGCGTTCACACCAGATCGTTCGTCTGAACGTTACGTGCGAGGGAATGTTCGTGATCGGGAATGTTCGTGCTTCTAATCTCAATCGCGAGCATGGCGAGTCGTACGGAGCATGTGCACGTGGACATTCTCAGATCTGGCACGCTGTTGGCTCGATAAACGCGCCATCGAAGATATCGCGGCGAATGTTGATTGTGTCCCTCAATTTTTTTTTCTTCCACCACTCGCAACGCCCTGCCGTATGGCGTTGTTGCCAACTTTCCAAAGTTGCAGCCCATGGTGCCTATCGACCACAGGTTGTAGCCCTTCGAGGCGGCAGCCATCTTCTGCCGGGAACTGTGGTAACTGGCCGAAACAACAAAAGTACAACCGCAGAAGACTCTCAGCCTGTTCTTAACGCCTACCTACATTCAGCGTTTGGTCTTCCATGGCAGTGTCGCCGGCTGCGCCGTCTTCAAATTGGCACCAGAGCGCTGGCTGCCGGTAACAGGTTCAGGTCTACGGAGCAGAATACGTTATTCTCGCACAACTGTTTAAAGAAAGCAGTCGAAATCTCGACCCCAGTCACCAGCTCTTGGCGAAGCATGTGCTGGGCCAGCTCTACCTTGATAGCCACAAGGCCTGTTTACTCCGATTCATGACGTCACGCCACCTGGCCCGAAATTTCCATTGACGAGACTGGCGTGATGACAGCGGTGACGTTAAAATCGCTGTTGCCTACTCGGGAGCATCCCCATTAGATTTTATGGCAGTCGGGCCAAGTAATATGACGTCATGGATCGGAGTGAAAGGGCCTTGTGCTATCTAGGTGGTGTTGGCTGGGCTGCCAGTTTGATGACGGGGCAGTTGACGACAAAGACATGGAGAGCGAGCACTGGCAGCAAGCATGTGATAAGAACAGGCTGAGCGTTATCGCAGTTGTCTTTTTATTTTTTTCCGTCTGGTCCCCCAGTCGCCAGTAAGATGGCTGGCTCCTAGAAATGCTGCAATATGTGGTCTGTATGACAAAGCTGAATATTCTATTACACCGTAGTATGAATATTTGTCATTTAGGCTTTCTTTGGCTTCAGAGCACTGACGTCACACATTAGCGACTTTTCTAAATTTCCAACCCCTCAGCCCTGCCGTGGACCTTGTTCACTAACAGCGCGCGACCTGTTGGTCGCATTTGTAGAATGCTGGACAACGACAACGCTGTTCGCCTAGTTTGCACTGAGAAGAGGAAATGGTGTCATCTCCTGCAAAAAAAACGTGAGCCAATAATTGTTGAATCTTCACAGTGTCAGCTTTCGATACGCTGTACTACAGTGTTCTTGTACACTATAGTTTTACGCAAGACACTTTTCGAAGTTTTTAGAAATGCGCTTTTCCACGCTAGAAGTATGTGGTGTGCTCGCATACCGTTCACACCACGGATGTTCGCGATGTTCTGGCACACGCCACCTTGTTTTTGCCTCAACCTTGAAAAACAAGGTAACTAATCTAGCGACGTGTGGTACAGCACCTAGTTTTCTACAAGGGAGATGTTCTGCACGACACCTCGATGCAAATGCTTATTTTTGTCATAAAAGCATTCATACACGTCGCATGGAGCGATTGCGGGCTTTGTTCTTTTCCTTATGCCAAAGTGAAATCTTTAGGCAATGAAAGAGCACAACGCCCCGAAAAAAAATTTTTTTTTCTTCAACCAGTGCAAACTTCCACAGGCGCAAAAGCTCCCACCCGTTGAAATACCGGGTATTCTATTGATATAATTAAGTACGACAAAGCGGGATGTTTGGTTGCTCGTAGCCTGCAAACAACGGTATTTGATCTACAGAGCACACGGTTGTCGTCTGCCTGTGCGGTCATGGGTACAAGGGTCTCGGCATTGGCTACTGCGTTGCCACCTAGTCGTGGGCCATTGTCGTCTGCCGTCCGTCTGAGTGTTTCAGTAGCGGGTGACGTCAGTGCCGCAGCAGCAGCGCCGCCTGGCGCCGTCCCTTGCGACTGCTGGAGGGGCGGCGCCCGCCCGCAGCAGTCACAAGAGCCGTTCGAGCTCCTGCGTCTTGGGTCCCGGTTCGAGACCGTCCGAGTCGGTGTCGTCCTCGGACGACTCCTCGTCTTCGTCGTCCTCTTCGTCGTCCAGGTCATCATCGTCATCCAGGTCGACGTCGCAGGTCCGAGCACCACGGTGCTGCCGCTTTGCGGGTGCCCTGGGAACAAAACGTGGGGGACGATATTGCTATATTTGACATCCCATGGACAAGAGGAATGCACGTGTACAAAAAAGGAAAGTTTACGAGATAACGCGAGTGCCAATTATATGAAGTTATTCATGATAAATACACAATGTGCCAAGCAAAAAATGTTTCCTTCCCTCCATTTTCCACCTTTCTGTGTGCAGCTCAGGGATTGGAGGGAGGGCTGGGTCGGCTAAGCCCCTCTTCTTTTGCAGAACCTTTCTTTTTATTATCATCATTATTGACACCTTCCTGTCATTTGGTCGCATGGGCTAAGCGGCTCTGTCGTGGTACAGACACAACAGGCGACTTACCATATTTGCCCTATAGCCCGTTAAGAATTACTAGTACTGGCATGCTTTGCAGCAGGGCTGGGGGGGGGGTGGGGGGGGCACAGGCAAAATCATCCTGCAATCGTTCTGTTTAATCGCGTTCTCAATATGTACGTACCACTAGGACCCGTAAGAATCAAACGAGACTCGCTTAGTTCGTACCAATTCTCCCGGGAGGTTCGAGCTATAGCAACTAGGAGAGAGAAAAAGCGTAAATGAAAGGTAGGGAGGGCAACCGGGACTGAGCACGCGGTTGGCTACCCTGCACTAGGGAAAGCGGGAAAAAGGGGAGGAAAATATTAATAGACTGAGATAAAGTCGTGCGTCGATGTCGCTGACCTATCCGCTGTGGTGGCGAGTGGCTTTGGCGCTGCGTCGTTGAGCCCGAGGGTGCGGGATCAAATCCCGGCTACAGCGGCCGCATTTACATAGGGACCAAACGTGAAAAAATGTCGATGTACTGTGCACTGGGCGCACGTTAAAAAACTCAAGGTGGTGGAGAATAATACCGAGTGCCCCACTACGGTGCGCCTCGTAGCCATATCGTGATTTTGGCACGTAAAACACCGAAATTCCTTCCTTTTTTAATGTCACTGACGTAGTGAAAGTTATCTGTTCTGTACTACAAATGGTCGCTAAGTCCGGTTGCCTTCATAAATCGCGTCAGCGCGTTTGATGCCTTGTACAGCTCTGATATGCGATGCCATGGTCCCGAAATCTTCACCAACGAGAAATGTCTTCTTTCTAGCCTGTTTAGAGCCAACTATACGCATTGCTTGAAGCCTGAAAAACCAATAAACCAGGACACCCCGCACATTTTGTGAGTCGCACCAGTATTGAGCTTTCCTTTTTCTTTTTGTCGGGATGAGGGGGAAGGTTGACGCGCGAGAAATTACATTTCTTCGGCTACGTGGGGAGCTTAACAAGCACGTCATTCGGATTCCGCGGAGCGTTACTCGTAACGAGCAGAAGTTCAGAAGAAAGTGTCCGAGACGACAAGTCGAGATAAAAACCAGATCTTTCAGGTTAGATCAGAGAAGCCAACATCCCGGTGTTGTCCGCGATGATAACACATAACCGTGTCATACAATGCCGTGCCCCAACATAACTGCGAACGGTAGACAGCCGGATAATTCTCGGGTCACATCAAATGAAGTGGCGACCACGTGGCTCTTCTTCTCATTGGTCATTTTTCCTTCTATTGCTTTCTCCTTGGCCAGTTTGGCCAGTTTGTGCAACTCGTCAATACAAACAATGCGTTTTTTTGTTTCTTTTTACCCACAACAAATGGCAGAGTAGTCAAGGGTAATGACAACAATGATACAACGAGACAAAAGAGTGCTCAACTTTGACATATACAAAGGCAACGGAGAAAGCAAATGCGTCACGATGATGTGACTTCTTCGCCGATAAGAAAAGAAAAATACAGTGTGTACTTTAGACATCTTCAATGTAGTACAACAAAAATTCTTGTGCAAGTTTTAACTAGGCTAATTTCTCCGTAGTAACTTGCAATGCTACATCGGAACAGGGCAAGCGTTATATTTATGAAAAGACCCGCCCTTCAGAAAGAGAAATATTTGGTATGCGACATTATGGTGGTGCGAAAGTTTTATTAGCAGTTATCGGCTACAATTTGCCGAATGAAGCAGAACATGTTAGGATAGTGTGAGACAGCTGGTACTTACTACTACTGATAATAGCACTTACTACTATTGTCTCTGAAGTTGTTCACTAATAATAAATGCTTAAATTGTCAAATGATGACAATATGAGGTGTTAAAAAAACATAGCACTCCGCCAATGAGCACTTCTCGCAAAAGTGCTTCACAGTCAATATAAAAAGAAAGGAACAATGCAAAACAGAACGCTAAAGCAGTTTATGCGACTTGACACTAGTCAATCAACCAGTTCGTACCAATAATGCACTCCGCCAGCAACTTAACTCGTAGCACCTTAAGAACTGCATTGTTGAAAGGTCGGATGCACGATGAGTATATCGCTTTATGTTTTCCCCATCGACATTTCTAATAACCGTTCAGAAAAGCTACCGCGCTGCTCAAGTTACACTGAGCTGTGTGGTCACACTGAGCTGTGTGGTCACACTGAGATGTGTGGGCAACTATATTGTACCTATACTATGTATGTAAACCTATATGCTATGCCCTCTGCTCGAGAGTCTGGGATGCTCGACGAGTCCTCCCCATATCGGCCGCTCGGCGACGTTGGTTGGCGACATCGGGCGTCGGTGACAATTTCGAGCCGTTCCGACTATTATTACGTCACGTGACTTCCTACGCTGCTGCAGCGTCTGCCACGGATCTGACGGACCGCTATTCCAAGCAGCGTAAGCTTGCGGAATTTCGCCGAACCATCGGCGTGGCTTTCGAACCAATCAACGCCACCTCGATGCCCTTTGCAACCTCCTCGTTCCTACTCCTCCAGCCAATCGGCAAAGGTCCAACAACCTCTCCACTCCGGCGGCTCTTTTCCTCGCACAGCGCGCATTCTGCCTCCTCTCCACAATACCTAAATGGGAGAAGGGCTTTTGCCGACATACGCCGATGGCGAAGTACCGCCGCCTTTGCTGTAGAATGCTTCGGGCAACAAAAGGGTGCATATATATGAGCGTTTCGGCGTTCACAACAACCTTAGCAAACGGGAATAGCCAACATTTCAGCTGACATTAAGAGGAGGAAAAAAAATGTACTTGGCCGGGACGTGTAAAACACACTGCAGATGACCGGCGGTCCATATCTTAGGGCCGACTTACGAATGTCCTCACGGCTTTCCGCGCGATTTCCGTGTGTGACACGAGCAGATTTGCGCACGTCCGCAGGCGTGCGGAAGGCGTGCGGAAGGCGTGCGGAAGGCCTCGCGGATCGAGCGTAAGTCGGCCCTTACTCGGAGTTACAGAATTAGCCGGTAAGAAATTCCAGTCAAGGATGGCAGAAATCTAGGCGGTGTGATGATGACATTACAAATCTTGCTGGCATAAGACGGTGTCAGTTGGCGCCAAGACCGGCGTGTAGTTGGAGATCTCTTTCAGAGTGATTCATCTAGCGGAATAGACAGGCTAGCGGCGAATTGAGAAACGGCTCACTTGGGTCGGGGCGGCTGCCTCTGCTCGTCGTCCGACCAGTGTTCCAGGGACTCCCTGTGGTGCTCGAGGGCCAGGAGGGAGGGGAACAGCGCCTCGCACACGGGGCAGCCGAAGTGGTGCTTGCGCTGCTGGTGCTGGGACAGGCGCCGGCCCGACGGGAAAGAGCGCTCGCACACGCTGCACGTCAGGCACTCGTCCTCGTCCTCGTACTCTGCTCGCGCGGAGACGACAGATAAAGACGCCATTAGGATTGTTGATTGATTAAGTGATAGATGAATTAATTGACCAATTCATTCATTCCTACATTCATCAGTCACTAAACCTTAAGACTTTTTCCAGAAGGATATTTGTATAGAGCAATAATTTTCACAGATCCAACCATACAGAGAACAGGAAACAATAATGTGTTGATTGAATTATTATCTTAACGACTGCGTTGACTTATTTATGCATCGACCATTCAAATTTCGCCCATAAAGCAATTGTATAAGGAGCATCTGCGCCAACCTAAGCATGAAGGAAGGCTATCAGAAAAATGTTATTTATTTATTTATTTATTTATTAAGAAGACGCGGTTCTGGTCGCTACCTGTGCTGGAGAAAAGAGTTGATGTTTAGCGGGAACCGCCTCTGTGTTTTTAGTCCTCCATGGCTTAACTAAATCGCCTCGCACATTCGTCAGTCAGACAATCCTCTTTCGAATTTCATTCACAAGGTTATTCGCGCCAATACGTTACGGTTCTGTAAACTACGTCTGTTACAGCGCGTGAAGAGGCCAAAATGTATGTAGGAGTTAACAGCTAATGTAAAGCTTTTGCAGTATTTACGAGGGTTTCGGAAAAGTCTGATATTCAAATTAGTGGCGTATGTTAGAACGCTGTATAGAGCATCAGTTTCGTTAGTTTTAGAGTTGCAACAGTTGCAGTTTGCCAGAATGTGATATTGCTTTCTATTGTAGAGTTACCAGCTGTAAACTTGGTATGGTATGTCTTATTTCCACAAAGCAGAAACGAAGAAAAGTACATAACTGCGGAGGGAAAGGGGGCAAGAAAGCAGCTCGTCGTAGCTTGACTAGCCGCGATCCCAGAAAACAAAAAGAGCAGCAGAGCGGGAACTGTTCTTACAATTGCTTGCAATTCCAGCACTACCAAAATATCATACATAAACATCACAGGTAAGGTAAAAACAAAAGCAGATGCCTAAAAAAGAAAGAAAAACGGTACAACATCTCAGTGCACTTCCCACCCTTATATAATAACTTACAACTCACATATGAGAGAAAAAAAAAGAATATCAGGAGGAGAACAAGGCGCAATACCAATTTCACTAACAGTAAGATCATTTAGTAACATAGGTAGCCTGGAGCGCTACATTGGCGATCCGTAGTTAATGTGCGATGTTGGTTAGTGCAGGTACTGTGGATTTATTGTATTGTAGAGAGCTTTGTGTCTGAAGTGAGCCATAGAAGTGACATAGATTATACTCCTTTTTTGCTCATTTTTATGCGATAGTACTAGACGACACTTTAAAAGGCCCTTTACTTTCGATGTCCTAAGTTCATGGAATAAAAATGCTGATGGAAAGCCATATGGCTTGTTACTAATAGCACGAATATAGTTTTCTTTTGTGGCACGGTGCAATCTGTTGATGTTAGTTTCATAAGTCGTACCCAAGAAAAGACAATCCTAATTTAAATTGTTGAGAAAAAAAAGGTAATTATATATCGAGCATTTAATAGAGCAAGGTAGGTAGGTAGTTCAAGGAATGAAGGTTTCCAGTGATTTGTGAATGTTTGTCTGCAAGAAAAGCTACGCGGCAGTGCAGTGCCGGGTCATCGTATGCTCAGAGAATGCACATAAAGATTATACCCAAATTCACAAGTTTAATTTTAGCGTTGTTCGTTACCCGTTGTTCACGCTCTAATTTGGGAAGATATTGCAATTTTCAATAATATCTGTAGAATATTTCATGGTCAGAATGAAAAAAAAGAATATGCTGCCTAGAGTCGGTAAACTTTAGTAGGTATAGATACAACAACCCTCATCAAATTCGGTGCAGCGTATGGCGACCAATACGATTCCTCCGTTTGCACGTATTTAGACGTGGGCAACATAAAGCTATTTCTTGTGACCACGCAAAATAGGGCTTTTGTGGCTAGGTCAACAGAGCTTGCATCTCTTCCTTCAACTTAACCGCTGACTCGGGTGGTAAAAGCATTACGCTTACGGAAGCTACAACAAATAATATGCTGATCTAACGTGCATCTTGGGATGTACGCGAAGCGAAGCTTTCGCAAAGCCGTTAATATAATGCTATAAATTCGTCCGTTTCATTCCTCTGTCTTCGGTGAAAACGAAACGCGTGCTTATGTGCTCTCGCGTACTCGTGACAGATCTTGCATAGTGTTGTATTTCTTCATTGCTTCATAGTTCTTTCAAAAGTACCGGCCACTTCTTGGCTAGTCCCCCGTTGTTTGTGTGTGCCATATTTTGAAAATCATAATCGTAACCAACACGGAAACTGCCTTTTTTTTTCGCCGATCGCTCATTGCGGGTGTGCACCCTAATATGGAAATTGTGAACCCATGGCGAGTAACGCAGAGAGCTGGTTGATGTCGACACGAAAGGAGTTTTAAAAAATGAAATCATAGGGTTTTACGCGCCAAGACCACGATCTGATTATGAGGCACGACGTAGTGAAGGACTCCGGAAATTTGGACCACCTGGGGTTCTTTAACCTGCACCTAAATCTAAGTGCACGGGTGTTTTCGCATTTCGCCCCCATCGAAATGCGGCCGCCATGGCCGGGATTCGATCACGTGACCTCGTGCTCAGCAGCCCAACGCCACAGCCACTAAGCAACCACGGCGGGTTCGCACGATAGGAGTGTACGCGCGGCTGTGGCCTAATGAATATAATCATTCCGTTCGATATCTGGTGGCAACTAGTTGTGCCGGTGTACCCTTCGACATGCTTCTATTGATTGGAATGCATAACCTGTGGGCGAACACGCATGTTGGATCGAAATTCTGAACCTGTAATTTCATCAGCAACTCGTTTCATTCAAATGGATTGTCCAACTGTACGCTCTATACGAACAAATCAAATTTTATCCTGACTGGTATTGTGTATTCGTAAGGTATTTATCCTTGTCACCGTTTCATTGCTTCTTGTGAAGATAGACCGCGACCTAAGCAGCGCATTTCAAGAAAGAGAGAGAGAGAGAAAGGACGCATAGAAAGGCAAGGAGGTGAACCAGAGGGTACTTCTGGTTGGCTGCCCAGCACATTTCAAGAATGACGGGGAACTCTATGGTGCTGTTTGTATGTCTCTTCGTCGACATGCAACTAGAAGAAACGTCTTAGCTCGTTTATCTGTTTCCCACAGAAGTCATGCGTTCATGAAATAAATATCATAACAGAAAAAGAAAGAAAGTTGTGGCCTAATGGTTAGAGCACCGGGTTACTGCGGTAGGGGGCGGAACTCCCAATCCTGCCGCCAGACGTGCCTAATTGGCGATAACTCGACCAGCGACCGACCGAACACGGGCCCAGGCAAAGCCCTGCAATAGAAGGCAAAGAGAGCTTCGCTTAGAAAGCTGCTGCGACGGTAAGCCCTTGCTCGTCCATGGATGTAAGCATCCGCCTAGACATCCACCCACACAAAAACACAATGGTTTCCCCAAACCTTCTTCTCCGAAAGTTGGTAGCAACCGTGCATCTACGCTCGTAAGCCCTCAGCAGACACTTCCATTTTTTTTTTACTTTACCCGCTTCCCATAGCTGTCGCAAGCTCTTGCAAGAACTACATCACGTAAACGCTGCGTACACAGAAGCAGAATCGGCAGTTGAATAGCACAAACTAAGTTAGTGAAGATTCTAAATGTAAACCCGACCGCACTAGAACTAGCATCGTATCTACAAAAGCGCGTGTTCAAGAAGCGGTGGACTCGTTTAAAAGAACGACAGCAGTTTGTGGTCACGTTAGAAACATGGCTTCCCTTTGTAAGGTAGACCCGTCGTAGATAGGTTCAGTTTACAGAACTTTATGATTTAGTAATTCAAAAGCATTATGTGCGCCATTGAGCGAAAATCCATCGTAATCGGCGACACCGAAAGAAGGCACCAAAAATAGCCGACGGCGCAGACAATAAAAACACGTCAAAAAACGCTCGGATTGGCGTCAAATTTCCCAGGGAGGTTCCTGTAAAGAAGGTAAATTAGTAACTTTGAAAGGAAAATGTACAGTTCGCTCAGGGTGCGAATCGAACGCGGCCCGACTGGGTGCGAGATGAGCACGTTTGCCCGGCGCCACGGCGGCTCTAAGGCCGCCGTGGCGCCTAATGGCTGGCTAAGGAGTGCCTAGTGCGTGCGTCATTGCACACGTAACGTTGCAGCCATTTGGCTCACCAAACGTTTAGCCTAGTGCATGCATCATTGGAGAGATGAAAAGGCAATCAACGCGGAGGAGGTGGCATCACGTCACGCCACGTCACGTCACGCTACGTCACGTCCCATCACGCTACGTCACGTCATGCTACATCACGCTACGTCACGTCATGCTACGTCACGTCACGCTACGTCACGAGCGTGCCTCGACGGAGCAGATCGGGTGAAATGGAACGCCTGCTGGCTCACTAGCGCACCAGGTGTTGCGTGAGTGGAGACAGCATCGCCGCTGCACCAAATCCTCCTCGCTCTCGCTCTCGGAATCCTGTGTTATTTGTGCGTTCCATGTCTGCGCAAGCTGTCGCCTGCGTTTTAACTGCGCCTCGGTAAGGCCGAATCAAAACCCGCCAAGAGTCTCAACGCGCTCGCTTCTTCGCGAGGAGTTCATAACTCTCAAGGACCGCTCAGCTGCATTTAATAGGACATTAATGCTTCCGCATTCACAACTCATAAGAAGTGCTTAGGTGTCCTCGGTTTTTTTTAAACCTACTTCCTTGTGTTGCAACTGCGTGCGCAATATTTGTGCGCGAGAGCAATGTGAATGTGAATGTGTGAATGTTAATGTGTGAGGCGTCAACAGTGTCCATACGACGTATGTAAAACCTTTGTAAGACGTCTCACAAACCCCTATACACACCTGCGTCTACGTAAAACTTGAGCTGCTGAGCGATGAGTAATTGCAAGGTCTGCTTATAATCACCACGCTGGAATATCAGAAAAGAAACATAGCCATTCTTCACTACGAAGCGTTTGTTGTGAAGTAAATTGTTGGGGCTCACATAGCTACAAGTGTTACTCTGTTTTTGTTTAGCGCATCCGAAGTATTGTTTACGCAGCACCTTTTGTTGGGCCGCCGCTGTGGTTTCAATAGATCCGTTTGTTTTAAGGGTCCTGCGCCGCGTTGGATTAGATTTTCTATACGGAATTTAAAAAAAAATGGAAAGGCTACAAATATATGGACGAGGGTTTCCGATACTTTCTGACATTGTTCATGTTTTGCGAGGAGTTGGCCTACGTCGCCTAAATCTCCTGGTTGAAGTGAGTCGCGGAACGCGCAGAGTTCCGCGAGTCATATAACAATGGCGCAGATCTAAGGCTAGAAAAATAAGACAGCCGCTATAGTTCGTGATATACATCCCGTGTGTTCCGCGGCGAGACTACGAAAGTCACAGGGATAGGTCTGCCTACCGTGCAGTGGAAATCGCAGTAATTTTGCTTGTCATAATTTCGCAGGTACACTGCGATCGAGTGGGCGGATGATTCCTTTTTGCGGTTGTCTCTGCGCTACGTTTCACAGTTTGCAGCATTTCAAGCATCTTTATCACACGGTGATCCGGAAGATTCCGGGGCCGCATATGCTAACCCATCTCACAAGACGAGCAATAGACATGGCGCATTGATGACTAGGATAATAACAAGAAGTGACAGGCCAACACTTGGCACCGACGCATATAAGAGCTTGTTTCGAAGCTCTTGGTCATTTCCTATATCAGGAAAAGCGTTCGCTGAGCATTCCAAGCATCAATGGCCACAAGAAAGATTGTAAGAATCTCTGGACGTGTTGTAAGAAAAACAATAAAGTTCCCATTCTTATCCCACAGTGGTGCTGCTACCCGTGGGTGCGAACTGCTTAGCAGACGAGGAAAATTTGTT
This sequence comes from Dermacentor andersoni, assembly GCF_023375885.2. Lineage (NCBI taxonomy): Eukaryota > Metazoa > Arthropoda > Arachnida > Ixodida > Ixodidae > Dermacentor > Dermacentor andersoni. The sequence goes on from NC_092821.1 coordinate 130,868,061, forward strand.
CTACAACGAAACCCTCGCTACTCACGGGAAGCTGCACGAGGACGTCGTGCGCGTGGTGGGTATAAAAATGATCCCGTTTGAGCGAATAAGAGATTTACTGACTTGGATATGAATCCGTCGCGTGATTCGTTCTCGTGACGTAATAATAAGCGATATCCGACAATGGGATAAAGCCAAGGAGCAGAGAATAACGATACTCAACGATAAGATAAACCAAGGCCAAAACAACTTCCACGATTGTATACTGCAGACACAATAAAGCGCCATCAAGTCTTGATATCTAATGAAGAAACGTAGCCAAGGTGTTGCCAAATTAAGGCAGCCGCCAACGAGCTATAGCGAAAGCGACGTCCATTGAAATGCTAGACCAGCAATTCCTGCTTCCAAGGCTAATATAACTGCTTCGCACTAACAATGCTATACCGCAATGCGTCCAGGTGCCTTGCATTCAGAACATCCATCAACAAGACACCGCCAAGGCACAACGCAATCAGGATAGCCCACTAACGGGTGCAGCTGCCTACCACCGACCTAAGGTGCCAGTGAGACGTATTTTGTTCTCACGTCTCAACGGTACCATGAACCAAATTTCCCGGTGACATGACTCTGGCTCTGCCTTCGACAAAACATGGCCAGTACAATGAAGATGACGGAAAACTAAGAGAGCTCTGCCCATTTGCTGTCGACGGCAGCAATCACTTTGTACGCTTCTGAGCCCTTGTTTTTTACCACGGTTGTACAGTGGTATAAGCGGATCTGTGGAATAAGCTTTGCTTCCTCATGAATATGCGCACAGAGGGCCGGGATCAACTTAGGCAGAATATTGCCTGGAGCCACGACCTCCTTCTAGACGTTGTCTAAAAAATTAAATAAAGTAATAAAAAAACTTGCGACCTGAACTAACGATGTGTGAAGATACCGATTCCCAATGCAAAGAGAAGCGCCCGCATTTCAAAAACAATATTTGCTCTGCGTACGGAATTCATTCATGTTTAAATTCTTATTTTTTGTTACGACGACGGGCTATCTTTAAAAGAAATTGAAAAAATGATTTGTCCAATCAGTCAAATAGAACTCGCGAAAGGTCACCGCGTTCGCTCTAGACGAAAGACAAAATAAGACAGCAAATTCAATTTCGCGATTTCAATTTGCAAAGCCCTCTCTTCCCTCTTCCCAGTGCAGAGTAGCAGACTAGAGCGCACTAGCTCAGGTCGACTTCTCTGTCTTTCCTATCAATAAATTCTATTCATTCATTCCTTTTTCTTCACTTTTGTGTTTCTTTTTTATACACGCTTTACTCGAAAGTTTATTAAGGATTAATCGTACTCATTTCGCATTGGAATGGCCGACAACGCTCTCTGCAATGCCTGTCTTTGCGAGGAGACGCTGGAACACATTCTGTGCGACTGTCCTGAATATAATGTTCAGCGACAGTCCCTGGCATTCGTTCTAGCGCACCTTGACACTAGACCATTGCCCCTCGACCCGATTTTCCCATGCCGCCGACAGAAGACATCGCAGGTGAAGGCGACGAAGGGACTACTTCGGTTTTTGAAAGAGACGGGATTGGACAAGCGGCTGTGACAGTGATATCACGTACCATGCCAGATTGATGGACTCTAACGGACGATGTGTGTGTGCTTTGCTATGTGCTCTCTCTCTCTCTCTTCCCCTTCCCCATCTTTCATCGCCCCCATCCCTCTCCCATGTGTAGGGTAGCAAACTGGTTAAGCTAAACTGGTTAAACTCCTTGCCTTTCCTTCTCAACTTTTTCCTTGCTTCTTGAAACCCTAAGAAAAAGCTCAATTTCAGGGTTTGTTCCCGGGTGAAATTGCACCCTGTACTTTATTCACTAGGCTGAATAAAAAAAGGTAGATTCTTCCAATACAGTAAAAGCACAGCGCAGCGACCGCGAGATAGCGATACCATTCAACAGATGCGGTAGTTACCGAAGGCTGGGTAATTAAGAAGAGGCCAGAGCTTCTAGAGTGTCTGGGGAAACACTTGTCATCGTATGATTCTAAAAAAAAGCTAGACAGTTCTAATTTAGCGTGCGCGAGCCAGCTGCCGTATCAATTATGCACATGCGTAGAATGTAACAATGAAGTTAGCTGCTGTTTGCGGGCTCTGAGGAGAACTCTCGCGAGATCCCGTTGCCGGAGGGATCGTCCGATCGTTTTCAAAATGGCAGCCGTTTAGTTTGGTGACTTATTGATGGATTATTGGAGTTTGACGCCCTAAAGCAACTATTGGGCTCAGGTCGCTGGCGGAGACAAAAGGGATAGGAAGACTGGGAACCCTCCACCCCCTTATATGCCTGCACTTCTGGACTGGCAGTGCTGGCTGAACCGCGCCATGCTTACTGCTCCCGTAGACACTAGCGCCTGAGTTCCCTCTGGTGAGTGTTGCAAGAAAATATAGGATCACTGCGCTTAATTCGTATAGATAGTTTTCATGTGACGTCATGGACACAGCTCCCACCGTGATAGTACCCAAACATGGTACTCACGATGACGTCAGGACCCCGTATGACCACTCGCACACTGTTTTGCGTTTTGACGACGACTGTTTTTCACCGGTTTATCCCTGTTATCACTTTGTCGTTCGATGCAAGACTAGCCTGTCGTGCTCTCATCCTGTCATGTTTCTTTCTCATACGCCCCTTCTCGGTGTGCTAGTACCCATAAATAGCGGCCTCGATTACGTCTGTGCAAACTATCTATACGCAGATATGTGGTAGGGGTAAAAGTTTCTTTATTTCACGTTCAAATATTGTCATCCAGGCCTCCACTACTTTTCGCAAGTCGTTTGCATCACTGTGGAAGCTGTGGGACTCCCTAGCCAATAGGAAGGCCGAGTACTCCTCGAGGTGTGTTCATCCGCGCCGCGTCGTCTGCTCACCGTCACAATAATTTGCTGTATACGACGTGCATGCGCAAAGGTCCTAACACGTCACGCATAGCTCTAACCCATCATGTACTAAGCAAAAATATCACTGTATAGTCCCGTCAATAATCAGACAGTCACGTCCGGAACTATATTCCACTGCGCAAGGGTATTGCTTGTGTGCGCCTCGTACCTTCGGTAGTGCGGCAAACGACTTGTGAGATAGAATGTCGGTTGAGATCGCATATCCTACATTAGCGAATCCAGATCAGAGTTCGTGGCGTAAGAGTGGAGTGAAATGAATGAATGAATGAATGAATGAATGAATGAATGAATGAATGAATGAATGAATGAATGAATGAATGAATGAATGAATGAATGAACGAATTATGGTTAGTTAGCAACAGTTGGATTTGCAGAGAAAAAGTCTGGCTAGGTTTTTTGTCGCGATTAATAGAGATACTCTTATGATAATTCCTTATTTTTTTACATTTTTGTTGTTATCCTCGCATGCACTGTTTCACCACCACAATGCGACACATGCACTATTTATGCTTCCCAATTGCGTCTGTTACATTTTGTTTTATTTTTTGTTATGTGTATTATACCACGAGGTCACATTGCAGTGTTTTACACTAAGGAAGTTCTTTTTGTATATTCTACTCCCTCTGTAATACCTGAAAGTTCATTGCCCAAAAACTAAAATTCGAATGAATGAATTAATTAATTAATTAATTAATTAATTAATTAATTAATATTTTATATGTTCCAGTCAATTAGGGAATGTACAAAGTAGGGCATAAGGGAACGGAGTCAACTATAAACGGAGCGCCCCTCGCGGCCACGGTGGAACATACTTTCAATCTCTGGCGTCACTTATTATTACTTGAACTTAGATGCAGGAAACTGGCCAAATGGCGTGCCATTTTGCGGCTAAGCAAGGCCAAGACCGTCGCTATGCGATGAGCGAGAAGAAAGGGAGCATATCTGAACTTTTTTTTAATATATGCACAATATTTCTTACGTTTGACCAGAGGCTTTCCGGAGTTCTGAAATTGAACACTTGCTGCGCACGCCACAGTTAAATCCATCAACGTTTGAATCAAACTAGCAACGTAGTCTGCGCGAGGCAGTTCCGACAACGGCATCCCGGTAGTGGCGACAGGTGGCTGTGAACAAAAGAGTCCCCTGTAGCAATTTTTCGAAAGATAGTTTCTTGAATAATTTGTGTTTCAACCTCCGCAGGTCGCATACGGTTTCAGTGCATTCCGCGTCGCATAGATTAGTCGGCGTGCTCTACGCGGTGTCAAGTTGCAACGAGAGTTCTAGGTGCGCGTTCGCCCATAATGCGCCTAGCAAGTAAAGACAGAGAGAGAGAGAGAGAAAGAAAGAGAGAGAGAGAGATATGAAGGAATAGAAACAAATAGAGGAAACAGGTTGGCCACGTGTCGTGCGACATCCTATGAAATTGCACATAGAAACAACTGCATCCCGTGGGCCTCTAGGTTCTCTGCCACATGAAATCCTTTCTACTCCTTTCGATCCTCCGAGGCGAGTTTTTTTACAGAAGTAAATAAAGCATGAACGAAAGAACAAAAAAAAGAATTAAAAAAATATTAAGTGAACGAATAAATAAAAAAAATAAGCGAAATAATGAAATACAGAAAGAAAACAATGAATCGAAATCGAAGAAAGAAAGAAAGAAAGAAAGAAAGAAAGAAAGAAAGGAATGTCAGTACGAAAGAAAGAGACAGGCCCTCTACACTGCCAGCGGATTCCGCGTATTACTTGCCACGACGGAAAGTAATTTTCTTCTGTCACCCCTAAAAACATTCTCAGCGATTGTTGTATATATATATATATATATATATATATATATATATATATATATATATATATATATATATATATATATATATATATATGTATCTCTTTTTCATTCGTATTTCTTTTCCTTTTTTATCTCGTGTTTTCCAGAAATATAAGCTCTCGGGCCTAATTATGCGCCCTCCACGTCGAAGAAAACATCATGGGGATGATACATGGGAAGGTAAACAACGAAAGAGACGAAATTAACTCCGATCAAATTTCCGATGATGCGAACAGAACTGCAGAACGGACGAAAGATAGCAACGGTTTCGAGTGGGCAGCACGGGAAAGAGATTCGCGAGCTTAGAGCGAGGGACATTGCTCTGTTTGATCACCTTCAAAACCGAAAAAAAAAACGTTTTGTGGACACCGAGGTACGTCTCGTAAGCATGTGCACGCGCGCGTGCGTTTCTTTTGAAAAAGGGTGGTTGCTTGGGCTAGTTGGTAATTCACGGTAAAAACGATGTACAGCACGAAGGATAAGGACTGAGAGAGACGACAAACACTGCGCAGTGCTTGTCGTCTCCCTCAGTCCTTGTGCTTCGCCCTGTACGTCGTTTTTACCCTTTCTTTCGATCGTGAGATCTTTTCGGCCAGTCGCATAGGGGCAATCGAAGGACGTCCAACGATCACAACGACGGCGGCAAGAACAGTGACCAGGAAATTTGCAGTTTGGCTGCGAATGAACCGCGAACTATTCTTGCATTTGATACCTAGGAATTACGGATATTGCCCCCGCGGTCAGCTGTTGAACTTCACCGGAATGCACCAGTAAAACTCAATAGGCAGAAAGTTCATTGAGTATTTTTTAATATATATATTTCAAAAGAATGCCCGAATTTCAGTAACCTTCAATTAGCAACGTGCAGACCATACGCCTTTCAAATCACGTGCGCACTTAGTGCACTTATTTGTAACTCTCCTGCCCCTGCTCCTGCGCAACTCGAAAGACTCTCCGGAACCAAGGCGGGCAGAGAAATCATGGAAAAGATCGGCATAAACTACCACGGAATGAACGGCCCCAAGATGCAGATTCACCCAGACGTTCGAGCCGCAATTAACACGGAAAATATCCCGAAGAACATGCACCCCGTGCACAATGTCGAGAGAAGGAAATGCCGCACGAAAACGATTCTCAAAAACCACGGCGCGCGGGAGGGGGTGCTCTTCGTAGACGCCGCGCGGTACCCCCGAAACAGGGACGATAATGGTGGTGTCGGCGCTGACAAAGGTAACTCCCTCTTCGCAATGGCGGTCGTATGCACGAAAGGAAAGACCGTGACTGCGGGCTCCGTAAGGACTAGATCGTCGGAGGCAGCGGAAGAAACAGCAATCGCATTGGCTATAATCAGCGGTCGGCAACAATACAGAACAATAATCAGCGACTCCAAGACGGCTATTAGGAATTTCACAAAGGGCTGGGTCTCCACCGAGGCGGCCAAAATCCTGAACCACAGAGCAGAAGACATTAGGAACGGCACAATTACACCCAAATACCTCAAATGGATCCCGGCACATATGGGAGAAGTTACCATGAGTGCCCCTCCCAACCTCAACGAGAAGGCCCACCGAGTCGCGCGAAAACTAACCCACCGCGGCACGGCCAGTGACGGCCCAACACCCCGCAACCCCCGGGGAAGGGGGAAGGACTGCGGCGGAGGCGATGGAGAAGACGGAGGAGGCGACGACGACGACGAAGCGATAAAAGACGACAGGGACAGACTGGTCACGTACCACGACATACTGACACACTACACGAAACAAAGAGAAGCATACCCACAACCCCACAAACAACTCGACAGGTCTCAAGAAACAGATTGGAGAAGATTGCAAACCAGAACGTTCCGAAACCCAGTGCACTTAAACAGAATAAATTCAACACAATATCCAGACGCTAGCTGCAAGCTCTGCAAACACGAACACGCAGACATGGCACACATCTTGTGGAAGGGCACACAGATCAGTTCAGTATACGTAGAGGACAACATAGAACCGGACCTTCTCGAGGAGCGATGGCTAAGCGCTCTGACTAGCTCAGAACTAAACGACCAATTATGGGCTATCCAGCGGGCCCGGGCAGCGGTGGAAAGGCTATGCCTCACCGCACACAATGCCCGGGTGGCCTGAGCCCGGGCTGGCAACCTCGCAGGTCCTTTTTCCATTAAAGTTTTTTCCGTCCGTCCTGCCCCGTTATAGCAAGATCTTGGGCAAAATTCTGCTGTAACGCAGCAGGACGGCACGACCAAGTGCTGCAAGCACGCATATTACTGGAACGGCGTATCTTCTCCATGTTGCTAACTGAAAGTTGTTGAAGTTCGGGTGGCCTTCTGAAATATCATTTTTTCTTGAATGCTGCCCATTGAATTGAGCTGGTGGTGCATTGTGGCGAAGTTTGAATAATAGCGGAAATGACAATGGTGGAAATTCCTGGGAATATGCTAGCTTTCTTTAAGTGCAATTCAATTTATTTCTACTCTGCATCAAATAGCTTGACGGAGCCATGGAGCCACTGGCAGGCAATAGGATACAAGGAATATCAAACTATTGCTCGGCGACAAAGTATTTGACAAAGTGAGGTTCCGCATATTTACTCTTAGCTTCGAATGCTTCTCTGTCTTGCAGGCCAACATTATTGAAATCTCACATTCAACAGCCGTTACCAGCCTTTATATATGATCATATAAGAACACATATGTTTCATATGTGTTCTCATATGATCATACGAGATTACTGGATATGTGGCATACATGTACGTGTCATGTTAGATTTTTCAATAAGGTCCTATAGATAATTTTGCGGCACATACACTGGTATACTTCAAATCCAAAATTTTGCACAGAGGCTGATCAATATCTACACTATATTCGACTAGGCTTCTTACGCAGTCAAAAATTTTGTTGCAGTTTACCTTTAAGTTTAATGACACAATTCGATTCTTGGTCTGTACGCCTAGGTGGTTGCGTGTAATAGTCGAGGCTTATTGTCATCGCCGTAGTCGCAATCACTGAGAGCGCCATCTTACGTCAGTCGCAAACTTGCTGTTGTTGTTTTCAACAACGTGCAGCCTGTTGTCTTTCAAACAAACTAACAATGTGGACGAGCGGAGCGCTGATAAGTGTCAAATCCAACACCGACGCATTTCGTCACAGGTTTCGAGCACGCATTCCTCGTAAGTGGTCCTAAGCACCTAATTACCACTAAATTATTAATACTTCAATCCTGTTCACCTCCAATCACGCGATTGGGCAGGAGCGTCACAGTGAGTGGCTCCAAAGTTAATCATTGGAACTTTATTAATTAGCTAACATCATTTTGTAATTTACAAATAGTTTAGGCCTCTTCAAGCAATTCAGCCGATTAGATAGAACTGCATCGTCTACAACGGACGATTTCTTTGACCCGAGTTGGTTTGCACTAACAATGCTATCGCCCTGTCTACGTTTGGGTTGCCAAAATCCGGCACGTGGCCTTGCACAGCTTGAGTAAAGAACACATTACAGGACATGTTGGCGCCCGCAGACGTGACATTCAGCAGAAAGAAATGAGAGATGATGGTTGTTCTGCCAGCTTCTTTCCATTTTTGTCTACCGCCCCTTACCAGTCGTCCCGACTGCAGCAGCTTATATTCATCTCCGAGTAAGCTAGAGTCATTCTATGCTCAAGTAGCCTTACATGCGAGGCGCCGCAGTGTAGGCGCTTGTGGCAAGGATATTCTCTGTCCAGGCTGAGTGCAGAACGAAATAAAAATGAGTAAGAAAACAAGAGCGATCTGTTGACGAAATGCGAGAGGTTGTCAGGCGCGATGATAAATAGCCGAGACTAATTAATTTTTGTTTGCCTCTTTCTTCCTCTTTTCTTCTTCCAGGGTCTTCAATCCTTTTCACGTGTTCCGTTTCTTTCTGAGAACGCGTACGCGAAGATGGTTGGTTACACTCCACGACGGAAGTACAACACTTTGAGTACAGTCAAGCAAGTTCGGGGAGAAGAAAAAGCCGCCTCACTTCCGTCTTGGACCGGAAGTGACAGCCGTCCAGCAGAGAAGAAAAGGAAGGAAGTAAATAGCGGGCAAGAAACGTGGCGAAGAAACATGAAGCGGTACAAAAGAGGAGGGAAGGCGGGCGAGCAACTGCGGTGAGAAGAAATACAGAAATTCGCATCGCTCAACAAAACCTGTTCCAATCCAAAACACGTTGCTGAGGAGTACACCAGGAAGCACAGACAGCGACGGCGATGTAAGCGCATACACCGGATGCTGAAAGATCAACACACGTTCTCTGATGTCCAGGACAGAGCCGCTAACCAAGGGAGGTAGTCAAAGCACGTCCGCTAGGGTCCAGCGTCTTTACTGCGAAAAAAAAAAAACAGTTTTTCTGGCTCCAGGAAGCCCGCAAAATTTTGAAGCAGTGTGCGTGCGCGTGTGTCTGTCTGTGTGCGTGTGTGCGCGCGCGTGTATGTGTGTGTTATTTTATCTGAACTTGCCCCAACAAAGCCCACGTCAGCCTTTTCAGTTTACGGTTACACGCCCGAAGTCAGGTTGTTGCAGAACCACATCTACCCCACAAAAATAAAGAAGCTGTGGCAAGATTAGATAGATAGATAGATAGATAGATAGATAGATAGATAGATAGATAGATAGATAGATAGATAGATAGATAGATAGATAGATAGATAGATAGATAGATAGATAGATAGATAGATAGATAGATAGATAGATAGATAGATAGATAGATAGATAGATAGATAGATAGATAGATAGATAGATAGATAGATAGATAGATAGATAGATAGATAGATAGATAGATAGATAGATAGATAGATAGATAGATAGATAGATAGATAGATAGATAGATAGATAGATAGATAGATAGATAGATAGATAGATAGATAGATAGATAGATAGATAGATAGATAGATAGATAGATAGGAGCCATATGGTTGGAGTAGGCTAAGACTGCTATTCGCCTTTAAAATTATAATTAAGAATCAATTTACCGAAGTCCATAGTAAAATATTTCGTAAAGTAGAGAACTTCGTTAAGCCGGGAACACTCGAAAAGCTCACGCGAATAACATTGTACTATTTGAAGAGCCTCTGTACGCAATCATCGTAGACTGCGAGTGCTTTGATCGCGCGTCTCGTGTTCTTTCCTGGAAGCCGGAAACCTTCACTGCAGGTCAATGGCGTTCCGCACGTTAAGAATAAGCTTTACCTCTTGGCCAACCCTATTCAAATACATGTGAAATGGGGAATTGCTGTCACGAAACAACCGCTGGACCAATTTCAATAAGGTTTACTGAATTAGAGATGTAAAGCAATATGCTAGTCACTGTCGGAAACCAGGCTCCTATTCTGAAAAGCATCTTACGCTAGAGTTATCTGTAAGAGGGAAGTTCAGCCAATCCCGATTCCGCACATACCATTAGCGAAAGTTGTCGGCCAAAGGCAAAGTTCACTGGCGAAAGGGAAGCATTCTTTAATTAAGAGCAATTTTTTCTAACAGAGTTTACTTAGGATCTTAGACGCTTTAGAAAATTTGAAGCAAAGCATTAGGTTAAAAAAATGGGAGCATGAAGTTTACATTGCCGTAACGCTGATCCAGAAACAGAAGTCGCAGTACTGTAAGCTGCACCTGTTAGAGCACCAAACGAGGACCGATTGCACGTATACGTTTATGGGTACGTAGAGTTTTACGACGCATCAAACGGTTTACAAAAATGTCCTACTCGCAAACTCGTGGTCCATTTCAGAGCGGTAAGTGTGCAAACCATCAGTTTCATCAGCCTTGGATGCCTTAATAGCTGTAGTATGCCGAACAGTAATATCTTTTTTCATTACTTAGTTACAGAGTTAAACGCTCTACAATGCAGCTTTTTCCTTTCTTTTTTTTTCAATATGCAACACTACTTCTTAAAGCCGAGCTAAAGGGGACTCTCCTGACATTTTCAACGAGAGCTTACGATTGGGCCGCGTTCACCGATGACGTCCGAGTAGCATAAGTTGCATCGTTAGTACACAACGTTTGGAAAAAAAGAATCAAAATTCAAATGCCAAGGCTGAGTGGCAAAAACGTATCTAAAAGATGCTTTTCCGAATACTTTTCGCTTTTACGTATGTACAGTCATCGCAGGGAACACAGATGGTGACGAAAGGTCGGCCCAAATCCAGCTCGAGCCGCGCGCAGGCGAGATCAGTTCTCTTTCGCAAAAGCCTCCTTATCGCGGCCTTTCAAATCGATTACACTTTGTGGATTCAGCGTCTCGTTCGACGACGTCAACTTCAGATTACCAATTCTACGACCACCCCTAATGGGGGCTGAATTTTCTACGACTGCAACGACAGCGTTTTTCTTTTTCGTACCTTTTTCCACGCCGAGCACTATTAATGGATCGTAGCTGCAGGCATTGCGCGAGATGCTCGGGCCAATTCAAGTCCACAACCCGAGCGAATGCGGTGAAAGGGTAGATTGGATGTTCGGGGTGGGAATTATACGGGAGCCGCGGCGGCGTTAAATGGACGTCCTGATCGGAAGCGTGTGCAAGTACGCACTCGATGCATTCCTGCAGTTCTGCGCGAGAAAACGAAACTAAAGAAAACAAGGGAAAGAAAGAAAGTTAGCCGCCCCTCGTGGCGTGCTCTCGTGGGGATTAAGGGCGACGATGACTGGGTTGTAGTTGCGCGAGCGCAACTCTGTGTACAGTTGGGGTGATGGCAAGGAGGGCTCGTAGACTGGCGTACGTGGTTCTATGCAAGGACCGGCCGCTCGAACCCCGAGTCTAGTCCCAGTCGGCCGCTCCATACTATATCGTGGATACAGAGTCTCCGCATCGTCGTTAGCTCTAACGAACGCCTATGTTTGTTTGTTTTTGTTTGTTCGTTTTGTTTTAGTTTTTTTTCTACCTCTCCCTCTATCGGCCCGCACACAACGGGGCCTCGATTTGGGGATTTCATTAACGCTGTCAGTGCGCTAATTATTAGGACTACGAATAACTCAGCGGCTTCATTAGGCAGTGTTCGGCCGAGAGAGCTTGAAAGCCACGTTTGCTTTCGCGAGCGCCGCGCTAGATGGCCACGAGCAACGAGAGTGTTCGAGGCTGTACGAGACTTTCGAAGACCGCACTACACACCGGATGTCCCAGATAACATGAAACAAGGTTTAAAAGGAAGTGAAGTTGTTTTCCTGTGGGGATGACACCAAGTTCAATACCCCCTCGAGTCACTAATGATAATTGGGCCTTCCAAATGTCTACGTATTTTTCTGAAAATACGACTCAGACATAGCAGAAAAAGGAAACTTGGGACCTCTAGAACGAATATTTAAGTCCCTTCTGGGCAGTCTTTGTAAATATAAAAATAACTTATTACGGATATTGACCTCTTCCTGTATCCATTGAATATTGGATATTGACCATGTGATATTTAATGAAAAGAAATGTAATAGTTGTCTCAAGGAAATGAGCTTGTCATTATTGAATTGAAGACTTTCAAATCTAAAGCAGAGCACTAATTAGCAATTTTCGTAAAAGCTGGTAGCACGCATCTTAAGTCATCTTTCTTTTGCATTAGTCAATATGTGCTAAGGTGACCTATGAGATTGTTTTTTCGGTGACAGAGGGTTACGTTCGCAATCAGCGCCATGTTCAAGGTTGCCATCTTGTCGTCATTAGCCGGAACACTCAAAAGCATGTTGGGTCTCCATAAAAATTAAAACAAAATTCTGATGTTTTACGTGCTAAAACCACGACGCGATTACGAGGCTCACGCTGCAGGTGGGCTCCGGATAAATTTTGACCACTTAGGTATCCTTTAACCTGCCCCCAAATCGTTGCCCCACCGAAGTGCGTGCCCCAAGATCTGTAATGTGCCCCCATCGAAATGCGGCCGCCGCGGCCGGGATTTGATCCCGCGACCTCGTGCTTGGCAGCGCACCGCCATAGCCGCTAAGCCACCGCGGCGGGTGTCTCCCTAAGGAAACACGCTGATTGGCCGAGGTATGTTTTGCAGCCTCGTGAAGAAGTGACCTCCATGTCGCCTCCTCATATGAAGTAACATTAGGTGACATTGCGTCCAGTGAGGCGTACCTCACACTACAAGAACACATGCATGGATGGATGGATGGATGGATGGATGGATGGACGTATGTATGTATGTATGTATGTATGTATGTATGTATGTATGTATGTATGTATGTATGTATGTATGTATGTATGTATGTATGTATGTATGTATGTATGTATGTATGTATGTACGTACGTACGTATGTACGTACGTACGTACGTACGTACGTACGTACGTATGTATGTATGTATGTATGTATGTATGTATGTATGTATGTATGTATGTATGTATGTATGTCATTAGCGTCCCGTTAGGAACGGGACGGCGGGTTGCGCCACCAGGCTCTTGCACTAATTGCAATAATTGTGTGAGCACGCCATTACATGGCTTTGCTTAAGAAAAAAGACAGAAAAAGAGAAAAATAGAATTTCGGCAATGGTTTTTTGACCGTGCCACATGGTTGATGAATCTTCACAGCTTTTACTCGCAGTTTTCATGTTACATATACGTTGTCTCTTCTAGACGTAACCAACTAGTTGATGCGCTAGCAGTTTTCCTGCCTTGTCCTCACTCTGTGTGTTTTATCGTTCTTCTAAAAAGACGCATCCTTTCAAATCGGACACACGAACCAGGTTCCTTATACCCTTATTATATGAACTTAAAATTTTTGTGTTATATGACAAGACCTGGCGATAGCCCACATGCGCTGCAGTACGCAAAAAGAAAAAAAAAAGCAGGAACAAGCGGGAATAGAGAGGACTTCGTTTTGCTAATCACTGCGAAAGGACGGCGAATTCGCGATGACAGATGAAGGTAAAATAAGAAACCAAATGATCGTTCCAAGTAAAAATGGAGACGTTCTGACAAATTTACAAGAATCGATGGCAACGATGGTTTTGCCGCAGTATGTATGCGATTAGCAATACGAATCTGCATTTAGTTTCTTCATTTTAATCGAATACTCGTGTCGCGGCTTGCCTTTGTATCAACCATATGCAGCAGTAACTCCACCTAGTGAAAAATCGCAAGCCCTTGATGTCTCATGAGTTCAATGCTCCCTTGATTCCACGTGCTTGCCCAGAATCGTGGCAGCCTCGCATCGAGCGACATTTATGATACTGCGACAATGGTGGATCAAAATTTCGCTGATATCGATAGGTTCAATGCGACGGCAGCAGTAGTTGAAAGCGTCTTTACTGAGGGGCGGCCTCGAGGCTTGCCAGAAGAAGGGCTGAACATATCGACACGCTCATTTATTCACGGCAGGGTGTCCAAGCTGACCTCCCGGATGCAACAGAGGAGGATGGGATATGAGCTGCTCTCTGACCGCTGCCTGTAGGCCATGTATATTTTGCACGCTGGCATTGGAAATGGGCGGCTTGACGATGTCTGATGCTTGTAGTAGGCGGGCAAGTCCACTATAAGATGAGACGTGTCTACGGGCTCATCATCTTGATGTCCGAGGGGCGAGCGACTGGCCGGCTTGCCGGGTTCGCCATCCCTGCTGTTTGTCTTCCAATTTTGCGCCACGCGAGATGTTAGGGCGACACCCAAAGGAAGCCTGCACACCATCGCCTAACCTTTGTTGATGATAACTATCACGCAATTACGCTGTTGGAAGTTAGAAATGACCAGACACTGGACTATAAGCACCAGCTAGATGCTTGTATTTCACAAGCTAAACTCTCTGACTACATGCTCCGGCTTAGTCATGCAGTCTGTACTTCCCGATAAAGGTTGGGAAGTTTGCATTCGCGCAGACTGGCGTGATTCCTGCCCCCTACCCCCTCTTTCCGGGCAAGTAATTAATATTCGCTCTGGAAATCAGGCAGGCGTGACGAAGCAGTGAGATGTACAGACAAGAATGTCTGCTAACAACGCGACTAAATACTGCTATTTTTTTTCCATGTCACCTGTGAGATTTAGGAACGATGCAAATGTTCAGACCAATGACATGCGAAATACTCCGTCAGCAACTTTGCCTGTTGATATCGTTCACGGGTGCGGCTACTGGAGTAAGCAAATTAATCGCAGGAGAGGTTTCGCAGCAGTGAAATCGTGAAAGTAACTGCAGCACTGGACGAAAGAGTACTCAAAAGCAACTGACAGAAATGATCTGTCCGAGCTATTTTCGGTCAACCGAGCAGATATTTTGGGCTGCTTGGTGACAAGACGTGCTGTGAAGCCGGCTAAAAAGTCGCAGTTCCGCTCGGAAGGCGAAGAATCCATTGCGATACCAAATTAGTGCAAAGCTTTACAAAGCAAGGATAGTAGATTTATTGGCCGTATAAACCTGGAAGCATTCGCTTACTAACTGAATTAACAAGCATGGTGTCTGCGCGCACAAGCAAACATGAACACATCACACTCGATGAGCGCGGACACTCGCTGCAAAACGCCAGACGCTGTTGTGAGCAATCGCGGCAGGAGCAGCGAGCGACCTGACCTTCGAGTGGTCTGCCGCTTCAACGCAAGAGCGGCGACACAGCGCGCACAAAGGTATAAGCCGTCTGCCGATCCCTTTCAAGATACGGCGCGCGCGACCACGTGCGGCCGTGGAGAGTGCACACTTGTTGGCGGAGTCGAAGGAGCCCCTCCCTCCCTCCCGAGCTGCCTGTCCGCGTACCTTCGACTTTGTACGTAACATCACGGCGACGGCGACGGCGACGGCAAAAATGCCCCCGGAGTGTCCATATAATTGTTAACGCAATAAAACGATCGCCGAGCCAAAACAGGTGACAACCTAAGTGGGAGAAACTTCGCCTGTACTGCTTCGTCATTAATCCCTACGTGGCTCATACCTTCTCAGCGCGACTGAGGATTCTCTCTATGTGAGTGTCTGGGCCGGTATAACGCAGCGATTGTTTTTTCTCGATTCTATGATTTTCTTATCACCCACCAGTCACTACCGGTGGATCGTGGTGATAACGGACGCGGAGCGCAGCTCGGTCCACTGACGATTCGCTTAAAGGAATTGCAGTGAAATCGTTACACTATGCAGGCCGAGGTTTACTCAAGAAGATCGACACTTGTGGTGACCGATCGCAGTAGATTATTAGCTGATTGAGCAAACGAGTACTTTTTCGTGGCGGCTTGTTATACCGAATTATTATTTTTAATCAATTCATATTGACTGAATACTTGTTTGATTGATCGATGGATCGTTCAATCCACACATCAACAAATTGATTGATTGATTGATTGATTGATTGATTGATTGATTGATTGATTGATTGATTGATTGATTGATTGATTGATTGATTGATTGATTGATTGATTGATTGATTGACCGACCGGCCGACCGACCAACCGACCGACCAACCGGCCGACCAACCGACCGACCAACCGACCGACCGACCGACTGACCGGCCGACTTACTGACTGACTGTATGACTGGCTGATAGCGTTCCAACAGCCAAATCAACACCGCGGCTCAAATTGAGTTTTTACCGACTATGATCCTTTAACATACACCAAAATCTGAATGCACGGTCGCTCTTTTTCTTTTTTTTTCCCAATCCACGCCTCTCAGAATAAGCATGACGCAGCCGGAAATTCAACGTACGACCACGCGATCAGCCATCAGAAGGCCACTCGGCTACCCGCCAGCGTGTGCCCTACATACTGCTAAGCCGCTACAGCCCGCCCGCCAAACAAAAGAATCGCGCGCACTCGGGTCAGCCACCAGCATTCCGCCCGTAGCCCAGCCCTGGCCGTCACGAGAAACGCCGTTCCTCCCACCGCGCCGCGACGACGTGTCGTCCTCGACACCGCGCCTCCTCCCAGTGAGCAGCGCACTCCTTTCCCATCAGGACCACGTCGGTCGCAGACGCCGGCAATCACAGAGCGCGGAAGCACTGCCACCAATCTGGGAACGGGACGAGCGGAACGCACGGCAAAGCGAATCAAAGAATGCAAAAAGAACGAAACGGGGTGGGCGAGAATAAACAAACTGAACGTGCCCCCCATCTTCGGCGCCCGGGTCTGATTGGACGGCGGAGAATGGATGGCGCGACAGGGCCGAGCCGCGAAGTGGCAGGGCGCATGCGAGATGAACGAAGTGTACGCGGCGTCAGAAGGGGCAAACTTGTCTTCGTTGTTTTTTATTCTTTTCGTTCTTCCCTTTTCTTTTCTTTTGTTTACTGCTTCAGTCTACTGCTTTGTTTACCGCTCGTCCCGTGACAACGAAGTGGATTAACGAGTAGTCCCGCACTAATACCTTGCTCAATAAAGGGAAGCCCTGTCTTAGCAGCTTCGAGCTCAGTAAAACCTCGCATGCAGTCAAAGAAGTCGCCTGTTTCGAAAAAGGAATAAGTGAATAATAAAGGAAGGAAGGAAGCAAGGAAGGAACAAAGAAAGAAGGACGAAACGTACGGAAGCAAGAACAAAGGAACGTAACATTATTTGAGGCGACTAAGTAATCATGGAGAGACATTAAGGAGGAAAGAAAGGAAGGGAAGAAACGCAAAGTAAAATGAGGCAAATAAGGAAATAACAAAGCTGAATTAATGTCCCGTGATTCAAGAAGCTCACACTCGGTCGGCTACCCTCAACTTGGGAAAGGGACGCTCGTCTGAACAAAATGAACAAAAAATGAACAAAAATAATGTGACAGAGCCAGCATGCTCATCCAAGGTAGCCAAATGCTCGCTAAGCCAATCAGAGACGGTCGCACCGTCCATTCGACTTCAAGAAACGTAGCGGCCCTTTAAGTGCCCTTCTACGCAGACCAGTTACAGCAGTCGAAGTCTCAGGATCGCTTCCAACGAGAACGTCCTGAGCGGGAACCACAGGTTGACAGAACTGGCGGATACTCGCTCACCAATATTTTCGCAGGTTCTCTACTACCTCACGCTTCACGTGTACTCACTTCGCGCTCGTAGTACCTTCCATTATCTGCGCCAGCTCATATCGGCGTCCACTTCCGTCGCAATAAAACGCAACACCATCGCCACTGCTAAGGAAATTAGCCCACTTGGCAGCGGCAAGACGAGAGGCCCTCAGCCATGGGTCCCGTACTGGCTCGCACCGTTAGGGCTCCGTCTCGGGGCCGGCCCGTCGAAGCCTACACCACGACGGCAGACTCGCATGTCCGAGGGAACCGGTAATTGGGTTATCGTATAGGCAGACGAAGTTAGCGCGGGCCTGTTGGTGTCTGGCCCGTAATAGACGTTCCTAATGAACAAGAAGCGAGAGGAGTAGGAAGGAAGATAGCCGCCATCTGACATGCTGAGCGAATTGGACGAATAATGTTAAGCGGTAATCGCGTTAAGTCCGAACGAAGGCGTTAACACAATAGAGTAGGAATGCATGTTCAGACGTACGATACGAGACCTGCGACGGCCGTGACGTCATCCAGGAGTGTTTCGCGTGTTCGCCTGTGATCAAGTTGTAAGATCAGCCTGTTATTGTGCGGTGAGGGAGTGCTTATTCTATCATTTATACTATTTTCTACATGCCAGATTTTATTCTGTCCCTTAAGTTTCCTTCGTTTATCTTCTTCGCTTTTATCATGAGATCAATGAGTTTGGAATATTTTAATCTATCCCTATCATCCGGTGAGTGAGTGAGTGAGTGAGTGAGTGAGTGAGTGAGTGAGTGAGTGAGTGAGTGAGTGAGTGAGTGAGTGAGTGAGTGAGTGAGTGAGTGAGTGAGTGAGTGAGTGAGTGTCCTGCACGCCTTCTTATGCCTTTCGAGAGATCTTAAAGGTGACGCCTTAGGAAGGTGACTGTTCTTGTATCTTTTTAAGAAATATTTTTGCCATGCATCTTGCAGCACCTACTTCGAGAACTGGAACATACAGAAAAAAAACTAAACGAGAGCGGACACTCGACAAATACTGGTAACAGCAAATACCTCCCGCTAGTATCAATGTCATCCGTTAGCTGATGCGAGCATCGAGAAATAAGATGGTGTGAAACTGTGCATAATTGAACTTATGCGTTGCGACTTATTTTTCTTGCATTGCTTACTGCTTAATGACGCTCCATATGCATGCGAGTGCATGGGTCATGCGGCAGAGATGCCACCGAAGCGAGCGAGGCCGGCTGCGCATGGGAGTGTGAGCGTGTTCGATGACCCAGCCGTTGACTTTCTTTTTTTTTTTTTCTTTATGTATCCTGGTTTCTTGGGCTCCCTGCATATTCTTGCGTTCCTTCTACCCTTCGTCACGGCACCACTGCCCTTGCCACTGCGCTATTGAACTACGGCTACGTGAGAAAGGTTGTTTGACAGTCTGCGCAGCATTTCAAGCAATTTAGGCTTACAGCATGGCCCTGGGCGTTGTGACGCAGTTAGCGTAAAACAGCTCGGCCGTTGTGGCCAGTCGGTTTGACGTGTGCTGCATCTTAATGGGACAAGTTTGTTGCGCAAATTTCTCTGCCACCAACATTACCGTGACTAATTTACTTACTTTTTGGCGTACTTTCGGAACACGCTTGCACGCATCCGGCGTTGTGACGTAGTTAGCGAAAAGTAGCTCGGTCGTGGTGACGCAGTTAGTTTCGCGTGAACTGAATCTTGCGGGGCCAGGTTTGTGGCGCTGTTTAGGGTCCCCAAACGACATTTAAATTCTTTCGGTACTTACGCTTGTCGAAATACGACGAGCGATTGCCAGGAGTGATAACGGAAGCGTGTTGCCTGCGCCGGTTGAGCGCGCAGAAGATAACGCCGAGGAGCTCAATAACCATTAACGTGTAACTCAAAAATTCCGTCGTCTGAACGACTGGAAACAGGCTTTGCACCCACGCGTTTGTCTCGAATGCGAGTAGAAGGCATTCTGCGAACCTCTACAATGGTCTGGCTGGGTGCCTGTGTTGTTGCCACCTCTGCGTACATGGCGTACCATTGCGTCGGCTGAGGCCGAGGGGTGCCAAAAACGCGCAGACGCCCGCATATTTGTGTTCTTCAAGTACAAGAAATAAGGCCTGTGCATGGGGGAATACTTAATTTATGTATGGTATTGTTTGGGATGAGTCGGAAATTTTCAACGCTATCTTTGTAAAAGCGAATTAGCTTTTGTTTGGAATGTCGCCCATACATCGTTTTCGTATGTTTCGGCTATACTCGCAGTTTTCCTATAACGCCTAATTACCAAAATGACACATGCTTGTAAATTACTATTTTTTTTTTTTTTGCAGCTTATGCCATCCGGTGGAGTTTCGTACGGGAACCACTGCTGCTTACCTGGTGCCACAACATTGTATGAACGCACCGAAAGCCCGGACCGAGCCTTTGTGTTGAGCAAAATAAAGATTCCCTCATTTCACAAAGCGTTTACTTTCTGAAATTGCACGTTGCACAGAGGAAAGATACGATGGAGGCTTGCAGGGACAGCGTGTACTCATATTTATTTTAGTAAATAAAAAAAAAGAAAGCATTCAATAAGAAAGCAGTAGAAGCAAAAACAAATGCCGCGCCGATCAGCGCAGCTGGCATAAAGCGTACCATCTAGCGTTCAAAACGCTCGCGCCCAAAACCAAAACCGGAAACATGGTTCAGGTTTTAATGACAGTGGCTTGGTGCGCTACAGTGAATTCGGCTGCTGGGCTCTTGTCCGCCCTCGTTGAGTGCCTTTCTCTATGACTGGAACAAGAAAACTCTTCCCTACGTAAGACTATATATGTTTGGATAGATGTCATTGATTGCATAAAGAAGCAATTCACATTTGGCCCTCTATGTCTCCGTAGTTAAAATTTAACCACGATGATTCCTACGCGCTATTCAACATTTTCGAAATGTTCACTAATGTAGGGCGTAGATATTCAACCATTCATCCTAAGCGCAAGTGCGCAAAATTCGCAAGCACCCCTATAGAGACGGTAAATTACCTAATAAATGGTGTATATGTGGGTGTAAAATTACAGCAACTAATGTACCCCTCGTTAATGCTGAAAAAAATTACATCATTGACGTACGACATATAAAATTGGAAAGATGGGCTTGCAGATCCTACCTGCACAAGAAGAACTTAAATGACGACGATATTGATCACGAGGACGATGCTGTATGAGAACTTTGATAACTCCACTGCTAACCTACTACGAAATATAAAAAACAAGTAAAGGTGATGGCGCACTTTCAGCACTCAGAGGAAAAGTCAGCAACAAGATGAGTAGTTTCACTTTTTCCGGCTCCGCACCTCAAATTTACTAAACAAAAATCCGAAAAACCTTTAACATGAACTGGGACGTAAAACATAATCAGATGCCTTACTCGGCTGACACTGCGCTCTCAAAAGAAAAAAGAAGAAAAGAAATGAACCATCCTCGCTGAGGCGGAATGATCACCAGGAAACAGCGCAGGGACGAAGTCGATGGTACTGCACGCCGGAGATAGCAAAGATAACACAAATATCGATGGGGGCGTACGCGGCACGAGTTAGTACAGCAAACAGAAAATCACAATCGTAATAATCGCATGAACTCGCACTCGGTGGAAGAGACGTTCGGATAAAAAATGAAACAGCAGCGGAAGCGCTGCGGGAACACGTACGATCACTCGGGTGCAAAATGAAAGATTGAAGAGGAATGGGTAAAAAAACATTTGAGAATGCTCAAGCTTCGCCTTTAAGAGTAGAACGCAACAGCATTCAAAGATCCTCGAGTGCTTGTCACGCTTCCCTGCAACGGCCGCTTTCTTGCAGATGCAAGCGCCGTGTGGATGGTGTTGTTTCAAGAAACCGAGCGGGCCATGCCGCTCTATTATGGTAAGAACACTGGAAAAGGGTTTGCGTTTGAGTTCCCGCGCAACAGGATCATGTTTTCCGGTATATACAAATTGCAATCCGACGCTATCACGCGTGTAGGTTGTGTTAAGGTGGTACTTTAGGATGTTTCTGGCAGATTTTACTTTGAGGAATTCATTTAGTTCAGTAACGCCTCCGCGCCATGCGGGGGGCCTGCGTGGTTGTGGTTCGGAATGATTTGTCGCGAAATGACGTCCGACGCTGACACCAAATTTTCTTGCGACACGGAGCCTTCAACG
This sequence comes from Dermacentor andersoni, assembly GCF_023375885.2. Lineage (NCBI taxonomy): Eukaryota > Metazoa > Arthropoda > Arachnida > Ixodida > Ixodidae > Dermacentor > Dermacentor andersoni. The sequence goes on from NC_092821.1 coordinate 130,889,856, forward strand.
CTATCGCTTTAATACCTGGGTGCATGAGAAGCTCATGCGAGGTAACCACGAGATCCATGTGGCAGGCGAGATTAGAACGATTTAGTGAATACCTCCTTCCCCCCCCCCCTTGTTATGTATAGGGGGCAGCAACGCGCATGTGCGGTGCGTGCGTTTTATTGCGATAGCAATTACGCGAAGGCTCGAGGTGCATTGCCGCCGTCGGCGTCGGTGGCGTCGTGCTGTTCTCTCATCGAGGACGCGTGCGCTGCTCGTGCGTGGAGTATCGGGGGCAGCCCCACACAGCTCCCACACACTGCGGGATCCGCAGCTCCCACACACTACGCAGCTCCCACACACTGCGGGAACCGGTGTAACCGAACACCTTCCACGAACCAGCGAGGCAAAATGGCCCATTGCGACGGAAGACGCGCTGGTGAGTTCAATGACGAGCGCGTTCCTCAGCCACTGTGATGTGACCTTGCAGAGAAAGCGGGACATTTATCGATGCGAAAGCATGAAATGGCAGATTGGACAAAGAAGCCGGCGGCTTCTGTAGCAGCAAAATGGCCCCTGAATCCCCATTGGCTGCGACGCCGCGTCAGCCTCGCTCTCGGAAGCCTGCGTCATCCGCGCGTCCCTTGTTCGCGCAAGCTCTTGCCTGCGTTTTAATTGCGCCTCGGTAAGGCCAGTTCAAAACGTGCCAAGCGTCTCAACGCGCTCGCTTGCGCGCGAAGAGTTATTAACTCGAAGGCGAATTTCAATTAGACACTATTGCTTTCGCATTAACAACTCATAAGAAGTGCTTAGGCGCCCTCAGATTTTTTCAAACATGAGAACAGTGTTGAATCACAATACATGACGTGCTAAACCTTGTGGGAACGTGCCACACTGACACAGTACGATGAGAGAGGCGTAGCGAATTTCGGCGACGATCGCCTCCTGCAATAACTTCTACCTCCATTGTCAGGTCGAAGATGCGCGCGCACGCTTTTAAATAGTGAGCTGTTGCTTTGCGACGCACCTAACGCGCCAAGCATCTCAAAGCACTAACTTGCACGAGCGGAATTCGTAAATGTGTTTTGTTCCGCTTTTGCAGGCATGCGTACGCGGCGTAATGGTTAGTGCATCGGGCTGTTGTGTTCGAGAAACGACGTTCCAAACGAACGATAGAAAATTATAATATTTGGCACAGGCACTTAAGACTATTTACGTGTGGGGATGCGAAAGCATTGTAGTCGCTTTGGCGAAATGTTTTCCCTTAGTTATTCATCCGCTTGTCGTCGTGCGCGTTGTAAACTTGCACGGCGTTCCCTCTGACATGTGACGCCGATGGTATACGCCTCAATTTGAAGCGTCGCTTTCTTTGCCGCTTCTCCTAACTTTCGGGGCGCTCTTGCTGCTGTGATGGTCTTGCCGCGCGAGCCGCTGGGTTTCTTGCAACACTACCAGATGGCGCTCGCCTCCGCGCATCTCCACCGGCGCCGCCGCGGCAGCGTTGCACAGTTTGTGCGTATGGCACCTGCTGTGGTAGCTTTCCTATGCGACAAAAAATTTGTAGTTCCGCCCGAAAGGTGAAGCACCGATTGTGATAGCAAACTTGCAGATAGCTGTACGAAGTAAGGATAGTAGTTTTATTGGCCGTATAAACTTGCAAACATGCACTTTCTAATTAAATTAACAATGACACAATGTGTAAGCGTGACTCAATGAGGACGTAGAAAGAAACAGACACACAGAGATGGCGCTGTCCTTGTGTGTCTGCTTCTTTCTACGTTCTTGTTCACTCGCGTTTACTCATTCTATCGTGGATTCAAACCAACTAGCCCGTCAACGTGTTTTAACTAAATTAACCAGCACGGTGTCACACTCGCACAAAAAAACATGAACAAATCTCGCTCGATGACAGCAGAAACTGCCTGTGAAAGCAGTGGAGTTAGGAATCGCGGCAGCAGCCGCGAGCCAATTGACCTCCGTGCATCTGTCGCTTCGACGCGAACGAAACGTCGAAAGCACAGCGCATATAAAGCTGCCGGGAACACCGCAAATCTGCAAACATCGCAGATCGCTTTGAAGATGGGGCCCGCGCGGGCGCGCACTTTAGCCACGTCGCAGACCGCTTTCAAACCATACGAGCGCTGGCAAGGCGTCCCTACGGCGTCCGCCAACGGTGTCTACTACGGCGTCCACGATTCGCGTCGCCAACGCCGTAGTAGACGCCGCAACGTCTCCACTCTGTACGGAGCGGCGGGCGAGGAGGACATCGAGACACCCTGGCAGCCGCCGGAGAAGAACGCCCCTCCTCCCTCGCCTGACCCCCTTTGCCTCGCGCGCCACAGGAGAGGGCACGCATCTGGGCCGCGTACCTCGCTCTCGCATGCGAGGTTGAACCTCCTTCGACGGCACCATCACACGCTTTCACTCATACGGAACCTCACGGCGACGGCGACGGCAGAAGTGGGTCTGGAGTGTCCATATACTTGCTATTGCAATAAAATGCAGGTGCTGGGTTGGAGAAGCGCGTGCTGGGCTGTGATAGTGTAAACAATACAATTGCCCACAGCCCGAAGAGAGCTCTTGGAGCTGGCGTTTCAAGAGCTTGCTGGTCACGTATGCAGGAGGAACACGTAAACACGCGCCAGAAGATGGCTCGAAAGCGTGTACTCAGCGTCGAGGCCACCCAGGTCCGAAAGAAGTGCAGCGCGGAACAGGAGCGTTTTGGCTACGCAGTGAAACCTGGTGCAGACTGCGAATGTATGTATACAATGTATACATAATATTATAATAATTATTTTTTACGTTCAGCCCCATAATTGAAGTCGAGGTTTCGACGGAAGCCCGTCTGGTCGGGAGGCATCATGAAGAAGGGTAAAAGGAAGGACACCGACCACTGAATGAATACAAGAGGAGGACATCGAGACCCCCTGGCAGCCGCCGGAGAAGAACGCCCGTCCTTTTTCGCCTGACGCCCATTGCCTCAGATTGTGACCCCCAGATTGTGATTAAAGCTCCCGTCAGGGGAGCCGAAACGTCTTTTCTTGTATTCATTCAGTGGTCGGTGTCCTTCTTTTTATCCTTCTTCAAGCCCCATAATTCAATTAAAGTTTAAAACTTCCGCCACGATGCGATGTGTCGTGTGAGGCAATAATAATGCCCAATCCTCTCAGTCATTATGAATGATGACGCACAACAAGGTCTCAAGCAAGCACGTCTCACTGTGTGTTTTGTGGACTACGCACACAAACATCAGTGGTGCACGCAAGGTAACGTGTAACATCAACTCACCACTCTGGTATTGGACTAAACGCCGAAAAAAAAAAATTACACATTCGCCGCCAACATCACTGCTAACTATCGTCAAAGCAAACAGCATACAAAGCTTCGCTTAGATTGACTCCCGCAGTGCGTGTCATCCGTCGATTTCTATACGCTCATAATTTGGCGTCGAGAGTGTTGTTCTTGTGGTTGTTGTCGTTTCCTGTCACGCATGTGGCTCCTACCCACTATGGGGGATTAGCCAAAAATGGGTACCCGGAAAGCAGTTTCATATTGAAGCATCTTTAGCGCGTGATAGAAGATATATGTGTATGTATGATATATATATATATATATATATATATATATATATATATATATATATATATACATATATACGTGTGCCTGCGTGCGTGTGCGTGCGCGCTATTACATTATTACTATTATTATTATTAAGCTATTACATTAAATATTGCTGAATCATAACTAATACTATTATTGTCGATTAGTTCGCATGAGTGTGAGGGACAGAGCTATAGCTGAACAATGGGCGGGATGGGAGTGCGGCGTCGAATGAGTGCGCGCTCGTTCTTCGGTGTGCTTAACCAAGGTGCAACGAAGGATTGATCATGCGGGTGCGGCTTGATTATGCGGGTGCCAGCAAATGTTCGCCTGCGAAAGGCGCGCTATTTAGTTACGCGTATGCGGAAAATGTTTTACGGATGTGGTCGTTTCGTTTCGCCGTCTCTGTGAACACACTGTGCAAATATTTACGCCGCTGAAGAATACAAATACACGTGCCGCTTCAAGCCTTCAGCCTGCGTGCTGGAACACAGTGAACGTTATTATGACGATACTAATAATAACGAAATTTTATTGTCACACAAAACATTTTACGAAGCACGGCCTTTCAATGGCGCTTGATGCTAATCTTTAAAGCGAAGCTTTGCTAGCATCCCGCCCGCACAGTGGCTTGTGTTTCCTCTAAAGACTATGGACTGCGAAGGTACACTCTAACAGTATGTAGTACATAGTGTCGTGTCCGTTTATATAGCTCCGCATTTCGACCGCGTAATTGGCATCCTTTCCACACGCTTAACTTTCCTGAATATCTAATCAACCCCGGAATGTCAAAGCGTAGTCAAATTGTGGCATTTGATTACAGGTTGTGCGCTACACGCATTCTTAGTTCCCTGACCTCACTTGCGCAAGCGATGTAAACGCGCAAAAATCGTTTGCACGTTGTCTTTCGGCAGTAGAAAGAGCTGCTGCATTTGTCAAATAACTGGAAAAAGGTATTCCGAACTACTAACATATCAGAAAGAGGGAATGACGTCATCAGACACATATATAAGAAGCTGTATAAGACCCTTTCAGCTGCGAATGACACCCGCTTGAAAGTACCAGATAGAACAAGAAGAAAATAAGTGGTCTTAGACTATGGACACGCCGTAATCTGCAAATAGAGACCTGTGCATTGTATACATACCAGGTGTTGCGTTTCAGTTCACCGTTCTTCAACACCTAGAAAGCTTCACTTACATAGATAGACATCATGGGAGTGTCCTACCTAACCTCTGCATTATTTCCATCGCATTGCACTGAAGCAACGTCTTGGGCATAGAAAACAGCACAGCGAAAAGCAGTTAACGCACAAAATCTTTTCATCCCAGACACGGTCATACTAAACCTATGCCATGTGCTGGATTGGTTAAAGTCAGGTAAGCGCAAACCAGCTCCACCGTATTTATTTTTAATGTTCAACTCAAACACCAAATCGTAGACAATCCCGCGCGACCCACCAAAGTGATACTCGGGCTCGGCCCCCGAAAGGCATTCGACACCGTTGGAACACAAAGCGTACAGGCGTTGAGACTGGGTGAGAGAACGTACAACTACGTACGAGACTTGCTCACGGGTCGCCGGCCCCGCATAAGGATCGGTGGAGACAGGAGTTGCAAGGCACAGACACGGGTTGCACAGGCATGCTGCAGGGTTTTGGCCTATCACCCGTGTTCTTTAACCGCGTGCTTCTAAGGTTACCCCGAAAACTAGTCAAGATAGAAGGACCACCGCCACAACTTGTACCTCGATGACGTCACCCTCTGGGTTGCCGAGGGAAATGACGGCCGCGTAGAGAAAACATTTCAGACGGCCGTCGACGTGGTCCACGAGTACCACTGCCACACGGGCCCCGATGCTCCGCGGCCAAATCGGAGCTCCTACTCTACAGACCCACACGCAGGGACTGTAAAACTAAGAACGCCGATTCCGCAGCCGGGCGCGGTGACAGAGAAATCAGAGTAGTCACATCGGACGGCACCGTCATCCCGCAAGTTCAAGACATTAGGGCACTGAGCTTGCACCTGTCGGCCAACGGCCACAACGACAAAACCATAGGCAGACTAGAGCGCACGGTCGATGAAACGACCCGGCTGCTGAAACGCATCACAGATTGGCATAGTGGAATGAAGTAAAGCGATATGATCTGCCTGGTACAGGCGTTCGTAATCGGGCACATAACGTACGTCGCGTCCTACCTCGATTGGCAGGCGACCAAACGAACCTATAGCTAGACCTTCTCGTTCGCAAGGCGTACAAACGCGCCATCGGGTTACCGATCAATACTAGCGCGGATAAATTTCAAGAGCTGGGTTTGCACAGTACCCTAGACGGGATAATCGAAGCGCACAACGTTGCGCAGTAGGAGCGTTTGGCCAAGGCCGAAACCGGACGACACATCCTCGAGACGCTGGGCATGAGCTGCAGCACGCAGCACGGCGAAAAGGTCGGGACAACGACATTGATTCGCGTGCGCATCGTGGTTCCGCCGTTTCCTAAGAACATGCACCCAACGTGTCACATCGGCTGGCGCAGAAGACGGAAAAAGAAATACGGCGACAGTAAAGAAACGGTCTATGTAGGCGCGGCCAGTCACGAGTGGTGACGTAGTTTCGCGGTCGAGATCACGGACCACAGAGGAACTTGCGCGGCGAGTTCCTCTGTGATACGCACGAAAGAGACGGAGGTGGTCGAAGAAGCGGCGACAGCCCTCTCGGTAGCCACCACGGACGCCGAGGTGGTTGGCAAGCGACTCGCAGGCGGCGATAGGCAACTACGCTAGCGGCAACGATCTCCCGGTAAGAGGACTGCATTCTCCAAATTCACGACGGCAACATTTGCCGCAACAACGACGGCTTCCTCGTGTGGACCCCCGCCCACACGGACCCTTCGCTCGCGGACATGAGACGAACGGCCCACGCCCCAGCTCGAGGACTTACATGCCGATTTGCGGCGTCCGGCGGCAATCCCGACGTCTCGTCCACCGCGAGAGCGATGCGGGAGTGGACGTAGGCGGATCGCATGACCATTTTCAGAGACATCACGCAACACTACAGATTGGACAGGCGCAAATGCCCCACCGCCAGACGCCAAACTAAACAAGAAACAAGCGCTTGCCTGGAGGCCACTGCAGGCGCACACACGTACCCAAACCCGGCGACCCTGCAGCTCTGCTACCCAGACCTTTATTCATCCCACGGGTGCAGCACATGTTGTGGCAATGCACCGATTAGCGAACAGCAGGAGTCCCCGACGAACGGAGTAAACATGAGTTGAGTGGTTGTAGGCTACTGGTGGGATTAGCCTTGCAGTAGCTGCCGGCAATTGCTCCACCGTAGCGACACTTAAAATACATAAATCATATAAATCAGACACAGACCTCACAACTACACTACACATAGTCACACCTAAGGTCACCATGTGGAGGCCAAATCCGTGTCCTGCAGGTAATTTAAAAGAAGGCGAGAAACCTCCTTCCTATCTAACCGGTTCCCGCGCGGGAAAACAATGTCCTGTATAGAACTGTGGGGAATTCCTGTCCTCTTGAGGGACCCGAATAACTCAACAACTCAACAACTCAACTCCCCGACGAACGGAGTAAACATGAAAGTTTCGATCCGCGGGGCGTGACGGGACGCGGCCCCGTCCAGTCACTACCTCAGTTGTGGGCCGTCTGGTCGCTGTGGTCGCTGTGGCGCCAATCAGCTGTGGCCGTCGTGCCCGTGTCCAAAGACTCGAGGTCGTCACCTAGGATGGGGTGCTGGTATCCACACGTCGTCCAAATCGCCGAACATCATCAATAAAGTTTTCACTCGCTCAATTGCAGTTTATTCGCATTCTTTTGAAAAGTTGGACAGATCTTTCTTCCTTGATTGAACGCATAGTCATAGAGATTGGCGTGGTTTCAGAAGAAATAACTACGTACCAAATTAATTATTACATTAACTGAAATTCTAGTGTTTTCCGTGCCAAAATTACGATATGATTATGAGCCAGGACGTATAGCGGGGGACACCGGATTAATTTAGACCACCTGGGGTTCTTTGACGTGCACTCAATGCGCGGTACACGGGCGTCTTTTTTTTTTTTTCGCCCTCGTCGAGATGCGGTCACCGTGTCCGGGATTCGATCCCGTGAGCTCAGGTTTAGTAAAGCAATGTCAAAGTCACTACACGCCAACACGGTATGTGGAAGTGTGATTAGATCGAATGGGGTGTCAGTCGTCAGATCAAAGTACGAGAAACACATTCCGCATTTCGTGCGTACCATAAATGCGCTACGATCTTTGCCAAAGGGGTTTAACCACGTGAAATAAATAATAAAAAAATCGAACAGTGGGGTTTTACGTGCCGAGACCAAGACATGATTACGACGCACGCCGTAGTGGAGGACTCCGGAAATTTCGACCAGCTGTAGTTCTCTAACGCGCACTTAAATCTAAGTACACGGGTGTTTTTGCATTTCGCCCCCATCGAAATGCGGCCGCCGTTGCCGGTATTGCATCCCGCGACATTGTGCGAAGCGGGATCCAACCTTGTGCGAAGCGGGATCCTGCGACCGATCCCGCTTATCAGCCCAACACCATAGCCAATAAATAACCACGGCGGGTCGTCAAATAATTAAAAAAATGGCCAGGCTTAGCTTGGTTAAGCCAAGAATGCGTTGCATATTGCGCGCGTTGCATATTGCGCGGTCCGTGACGTCACGCGCCGGCGCAGCGCCCCTAGCGGGAGGAGCGGAAGTCAGGTGGTGGCTGCGGCCGCGCGCGACCGCGCGAGTTGGGGCCCAGCTTTTCCTCCGTGACGTCACGCGCCGGCGCAGCGCCCCTAGCGGGAGGAGCGGGAATCAGGTGGTAGCTGCGGCCGCGCGCGACCGCGCGAGTTGGGGCCCAGCTTTTCCTCCGGCTGTCGTGACGTCACGTCACGTGGTTGCGCTAAAGGTCAATGGTGGCTGCCCGGCCGCGCCCAAGGGCTGAACTGAGTGATTGCAATATGCAACGCATAAAACTCTAGTGTAGGGGTATGAGCCACTATGATGGCTCATACCCCCAATGGTGGCTGCCCGGCCGCGCCCAAGGGCTGAACTGAGTGATTGCAATATGCAACGCATAATATCTGACAGCAATTAAGAAGCTTTATGGTGCTGCCTGCTCCGGCTCAGATAGCGATTTAGATAAACATGTTCGCATCTCCAAAATTGTCAAGTTGTATGACAACGTTATAAAAGGCCATCGGTTGTGTCGCAAACAGCGTGTGAGTTCTGTACTATTATGTTCTGCCAGTCAATCGAGAAAAAAAAACACATGTTGGCCTAGTGGTTAGAGCTCAGGCTGTCGTACTGGCCGGCCGAGATTCGATCACGTCATTGTAGGCGTAACTATTTTATGTTCTATATATGCGGATATCCGGCAAAGCATCAGCAGAACCCTGGTTGGCAAAATCCGGGAGAATCCTCAAGGGAAGCTTGTCTTGTCTTGTCTTGTGTCCCAGACAGTGGCGCGTACCCAATATGGGGGATTGGCCAAGAAGCAGGCGGTTTACATAAGGTTAGAAGTATAGAGAAACTAGATTTGGATAGTGGAGCGTGGGACGATAGAACTGTAATTCAGACTTGCAATGAAAATATTGGTCAGAATTTTGATAAAATAATTTAACGTAAAGAAATGATATAATAGAAACTATGGATAATTGTAGAAAATCAGCAAGGTACTCTTTTTGTCTCTCTAATAAAATTGTAAACTGCAAGAAAAGCATCCCTGTGGCTGGTTCCCAGTGAAGTCGCCCCAAAAGAAAGAATGCTTGTCGAGGTTACCGATAGGCGAAGTTTAGTAAATGAGTATTCTAATATTTTTCTTTGTCTTAGAAAGCGGCGGCTTCGCTTTAAAAAGAAGCCTTGCATTCGTGGCGTTTCTTCTTCGTCGTCTCGCCCGAGAAGCACCGTTTTTTTGTTCCTCTCTTTAAACTTTTCTGGGCGCACTTGTCAGTGTGACACGCGGCATTCTTGCCCCTACAAAGTTTAAGACGCGCGCAACACCGAATGCTCTCGTTGGTCGCTCGTTGGCATTCGCGCTTGCGCTTGCGCTTCAAAAAAAAAAAGAAAGAATTCGCGAATGCCTCTGCTTTTATTGCGAGGGAGGTAATACATTACGACAGCGCAACCCACGTGCTGAAGCCAGCGCCCCTCGCAGTGTGCCGTGGCTTTTTCATCTCGACGACGACGACGTCGACGACGACTGCCTGTTCAGAGTTTCTGTTTGAGAGGAGTAGCCTTTCTTCCTTCCTTCCTTTCTTTGTTTCTTTTTTTTTTAGCGCGGCGTTGACGCATTCCACGTCGCCAGCGACAACTCGGCACCAGAAATCGAAAGAAAAAAATAACGACAAAACAAATAAAAAAAACAATTAAATAAGAACGGTGCCTTCTGCTAACGCCGTCGCCGCGTCATCCTGTTTTGCTATGCCGCATGCGTCGCCGCCTAAAAGGCATCCGCTCGGATGACGAGCTGTAGGCCCTGCTGAAAAGGGCTCGCATCCGTTCACAAACTTCTTTGTGTACGAAGTCAAAAAAAGTCTGCGTCTCTGATTGCTGAGGAAGTGGAGAATATCTGGCGTGTCGCATTTTTTTTTTTTTTAATCTCGTGCGATAGACCGCCGATTGAAGATTTGTGCGATTCTTTCTTCAGTAGCATGTGGCCGTCTCGTTGCTCGGTCTGGTCCATCGTGTTTGTTTGCGCAGGCGCAGTGTAGGCAGTTACATATATATGTATATATGTATACACACACACACACACACACACATATATATATATATATATATATATATTTATTCTGACGAAGGCCGTGCCACGGCCGAAACGGTAAAAACAGTAAAGATGCAATTTTCTGAAGTGTGCACCTTCGTTTCTAAAGCTACCTATGCACCGGACCTACAGAACTTCTCATTGAACTATATATATATTGTCACGTGGTGGTGACGTTGAAGAAAGAACACAGTAGCAATACTGTGAACAAGAAAACTAACTTTTATTGGGCGAACCTGTGCCCACAAAACAGGCTACACTTATAGCGCAACGATAGTGGCGAACACGCTCGGCGATCGTCGAAAATCTGCTCAGCGGGGCAAGCGCGTCGGCTTTTATACAGCAGTCGTCGAATGTTCCAGGCTAATCGCTGGGACCCGCGCGTATTCCACAATGTTCTACGCCATTCGCGTCAGGCGATGAAATCAGATAACATAAGGTTCGGCGACAACAGACAGCCGGGTAGAATCATCGATAACTTTCCAGAAACGTCGGATACATGCAGGCGCGTCCGTCGCTGTGCGATTACAGTTGTTAAGCGGCGAAACGTGGTCGCCCGATAAAGATAAGTACACGTGTCATTACCCCCCTCTTAAAAAGCATCGCCCCGATGCTGCTAACAAACGAAAGTAACAAAGAAAAGCACTCGTAGCAAAGAAAACAACAAACTAAGGAAGTTCATCAGCGTCCGTAAAATGGTTTAAGGCGCACCACGTGGACCACTTCAGATCGTGCGCGGCGCCGCTGTGAGTGCGAAATGCCGTCTGGCACGACCTCATAGTCTAGTGCGCCAATACGTCGGATGACCTTGTAGGGTCCGAAATAGCGTCGCAGCAGCTTCTCACTTAGTCCTCGCCGGCGTATCGGGGTCCATACCCAAACACGGTCGCCGGGCTGGTACTCGACGAAGCGTCGTCGGAGGTTGTAGTGTCGGCTGTCGGTCCTCTGTTGGTTCTTGATCCGTAGGCGGGCGAGCTGTCGGGCTTCTTCGGCTCGCTGGAGATAGCTAGCGACGTCAACATTCTCTTCGTCAGTGACGTGGGGCAGCATGGCGTCGAGCGTCGTCGTCGGGTTCCTGCCGTAAACCAGCTTAAACGGCGCGATCTGTGTTGTTTCTTGCACCGCCGTGTTGTAAGCGAATGTTACGTACGGCAGGACGGCATCCCAGGTCTTGTGTTCGACGTCGACGTACATCGCTAGCATGTCGGCGAGGGTCTTATTCAGCCGCTCCGTAAGACCATTCGTCTGCGGGTGGTAGGCCGTGGTTCTCCTGTGCCTTGTCTGACTGTATTTCAGAATGGCTTGGGTGAGCTCCGCTGTAAAGGCCGTTCCTCTGTCGGTGATGAGGACTTCTGGGGCGCCATGTCGAAGCAGGATGTTTTCGACAAAGAATTTCGCCACTTCGGCTGCGCTACCTTTCGGCAGTGCTTTAGTTTCAGCGAAGCGGGTGAGGTAGTCTGTCGCCACGACGATCCACTTATTTCCGGTTGTTGACGTCGGAAAGGGTCCCAGCAAGTCCATCCCGATCTGCTGGAATGGTCGGCAAGGAGGCTCGATTGGCTGTAGTAATCCGGCTGGCCTTGTCGGCGGTGTCTTGCGTCGCTGACAGTCTCGGCATGTTCTGACATAACGGGCGACGTCGGCGGTCAGGCGCGGCCAATAATACTTTTCTTGTATCCTCGATAGTGTCCGGGAAAAACCGAGGTGTCCAGCGGTCGGATCGTCATGTAGGGCGTGCAATACTTCTGGACGAAGTCCTGACGGGACAACAAGAAGGTAGTTGGCGCGGACTGGTGAAAAGTTCTTCTTCACGAGGAGATTGTTTTGAAGCGTGAAGGAAGATAATCCGCGCTTAAATGCCCTGGGGACAACGTCGGTGTGCCCTTCCAAATATTCCACCAGGCCTTTTAGCTCCGGGTCTGCCCGTTGCTGTTCAGCGAAGTCTTCCGCGCTTATCATGCCAAGGAAGGCGTCATCTTCGTCATCTTGCGGCGGCGGGTCAATGGGGGCGCGTGATAGGCAATCGGCATCGGAGTGTTTTCGTCCTGACTTGTAGGTTACAGTGATGTATTCTTGTAGTCTGAGGCTCCACCGTGCCAGTCGTCCTGAAGGATCCTTTATACTCGCTAGCCAACACAACGCGTGATGGTCACTGACGACTTTGAATGGCCTGCCATAAAGATAAGGGCGAAATTTAGCTGTAGCCCAAACGATGGCGAGGCATTCCTTTTCGGTTGTAGAATAGTTGCCTTCCGCTTTTGACAGCGACCGGCTAGCGTAAGCTATCACCTGTTCGACTCCGTTTCTCCTCTGGACTAGAACGGCACCGAGGCCTAGGCTACTGGCGTCAGTATGGATTTCTGTATCGGCGTACTCGTCGAAGTGCGCAAGTACCGGCGGCGACTGCATGCGTCGTTTGAGTTCTTCAAATGCGTCGGCCTGCGGCGTTTCCCACTTGAACTCAACATCACATTTAGTTAGACGTGTCAACGGCTCGGCGATGCGTGAAAAGTCCTTGACAAAGCGCCTGTAGTAGGCACACATGCCAAGGAATCTGCGCACTGCCTTCTTGTCGGTGGGCTGCGGGAACTTTGCGATGGCAGCTGTTTTCTGGGGGTCGGGGCGTACTCCGGATTTACTGATGACGTGGCCTAGGAACAGAAGCTCGTCGTAAGCGAAGCGGCATTTTTCTGGCTTCAGAGTGAGCCCTGATGACTTGATGGCCTCTAGTACTGTGGCAAGCCGCCTAAGGTGATCGTCGAAATTTCCGGCGAATACAACGACGTCATCCAAGTAAACGAGACAGGTCTGCCATTTCAATCCCGCTAAAACCGTGTCCATCACGCGCTGGAACGTTGCAGGCGCCGAGCACAGTCCAAATGGCATAACCTTGAACTCGTAGAGGCCGTCTGGGGTGATGAAGGCGGTCTTTTCGCGATCTCTTTCGTCGACTTCTATTTGCCAATAGCCAGACTTGAGGTCCATCGAGGAGAAGTACTTAGCGTTGCAGAGCCGATCCAATGCGTCGTCTATCCGTGGAAGGGGGTATACGTCCTTCTTCGTGATCTTGTTCAGACGACGATAATCGACGCAGAAACGTAGGGTTCCGTCCTTTTTCTTCACCAGGACAACAGGGGATGCCCATGGGCTTTTCGACGGCTGGATGATGTCGTCGCGCAGCATTTCGTCGACTTGTTCTCTTATAGCTTCGCGTTCTCGCGGCGAAACTCGGTAAGGGCTTTGGCGGAGTGGTCGAGCGTACTCCTCGGTGATTATGCGATGCTTGGCGACTGGTGTTTGTCGAATCCTCGATGTCGTCGAAAAGCAGCTTTTGTATCGTCGGAGCAGACTTCTGAGCTGCTGTTGCTTAATCACTGGGAGACTTGGATTAATGTCGTAGTCTGGTTCGGGAACCATGGTCGTCGGGGTAGATGCGGCGGAATCCGAGAGGACAAACGCATTACTTGTTTCCAGAATTTCCTCGATGTACGCGATCGTCGTGCCCTTGTTGAGGTGCTTGAACTCCTGGCTGAAGTTTGTCAGCAACACTTCAGTTTTCCCTCCATGCAGTCGAGCGATCCCTCTTGCGACGCAAATTTCACGGTCTAGCAGTAGACGTTGGTCGCCTTCGATGACGCCTTCTACGTCAGCGGGTATTTCGGTGCCGACCGAAATAACAATGCTGGAGCGGGGCGGGATGCTCACTTGGTCTTCGAGCACATTCAAGGCGTGGTGACTACGAGGGCTCTCCGGCGGTATCGCTTTATCTTCCGACAGCGTTATTGACTTCGACTTCAGGTTGATGATCGCGCCGTGTTGGTCCAGGAAGTCCATACCGAGAATGACGTCTCGTGAACACTGTTGGAGGATAACGAAGGTGACAGGGTAAGTCCGGTCGTGAATGGTAATTCTTGCCGTGCACATTCCTGTCGGCGTAATCAGGTGTCCTCCAGCGGTCCGAATTTGAGGGCCTTCCCATGCAGTCTTAACCTTCTTCATCTGGACGGCGATGTGTCCACTCATGACTGAGTAATCGGCGCCTGTGTCGATTAAGGCGGTGACTGCGTGGCCGTCTAGAAGCACGTCGAGGTCGGTGGTTCTTTGTCTTGCGTTGCAGTTGGGTCTTGGCGTCGGATCACGGCTGCGTCGTGTTGAATTGAAGCTAGTACGTCGCGTCGTGAAGTCGTCTTTCGTCGGTGCAGTCTTGGCTTCCTGACTTCCTCGGGACGGCGGCGCGTCGTCATTATGTCGTCGAGATGGTTTCTTCGGCGCTTTCGTCGGCGGCGGAGGATCTTCGTCAGTTCGACGAACAGCAACCGCACCTCCCTCGGTTGCTGCTTTTAGTTTTCCGGATATGGGCTCGCTGACCGGCCCCGGGCTGGGCCACTGTATGGTCGGCGCTGCGGCGACAGGTAGCGGCCTGGTGATGGCGAACGCGACGGTCGTCGAGAGCTCCATTGAGTAGCGGCGAGGTAGTCGGCGATGTCACGTGGGCGCTCTCCAAGCTGTGGACGCGGTGCGTTAACGGCGAAACCTCGCAGTCCCATCTCTCGGTATGGGCATCGTCGGTAGACGTGACCTGCCTCTCCGCAGTGGTAGCAGAGCGGGCGGTGGTCAGGAGCGCGCCAAACGTCAGTCTTCCTCGGGTAGCTGCGCTGGGTGACGGGTGGGCATGCTGGCGGCGGCGGTGGTGGTCGACGGAATTGCGGCGTTACGGGGCCCTGGCGCGGTAGTGGAAAGGGACCTTGACGGCGGGCGACGGCGGCGTAGCTCATCGCTTGCGGCTGAGGCTGCGGTGGTTCTGGTTGCACCTCAGGAACTCCAAGCGATCGGTGCACCTCTTCTTTTACGATGTCGGCGATCGAAGCCACTTGAGGCTGCGACGAAGGCAAGACCTTGCGCAGTTCTTCGCGCACAATGGCCCTGATGGTCTCGCGCAGATCGTCCGTGGCCAGTGATTGAATTCCTGCGTAGGGGGTAGAGCTTGTACGGCGGTTGAATTGCCGGTTCCGCATTTCGAGTGTCTTCTCGATGTTCGTCGCCTCACTAAGAAACTCTTCGACGGTCTTCGGTGGGCTTCTTACCATCCCGGCGAAAAGTTCCTCCTTCACACCACGCATGAGTAGGCGAACTTTCTTTTCCTCGGCCATATCCGGGTCGGCGTGGCGGAACAGACGGGTCATTTCTTCCGTAAAGATGGCAACGTTCTCGTTTGGTAGCTGCACTCGGGCGTCCAGCATAGCTTCGGCCCTTTCCTTGCGCACGACACTTGTAAAGGTGCACAGGAAGCCGCTACGGAACAGGTCCCACGTAGTCAAGGTCGACTCCCTGTTCTCAAACCACGTTCTGGCGGCGTCTTCTAAGGCGAAGTAGACATGCCGCAGCTTGTCGTCGGAGTCCCAGTTGTTGAATGTCGCGATTCGCTCGTAGGTCTCCAGCCAAGATTCCGGGTCTTCAGTCGCTGCTCCATGGAAGGTCGGTGGGTCCCGGGGTTGTTGTAGGATAACGGGGGACGCTGGGGCAGCCATTGAGGTTGTCTTGACCACGATCTTCTTTGTCGCCTCAGGTAGAAGTCCGTGCTCTGGGGGCAGGCCTTGCAGTCTGCGGCTAGCACGCTGGTCTTGGGCGGTGTCGGTTTTGTCCTCGGGCTTCGGGCTTGGATCGCGGCTTTGCGGGGGCGTTCGGTACATGAACGCACAAGCACCTCCACCAGATGTCACGTGGTGGTGACGTTGAAGAAAGAACACAGTAGCAATACTGTGAACAAGAAAACTAACTTTTATTGGGCGAACCTGTGCCCACAAAACAGGCTACACTTATAGCGCAACGATAGCGGCGAACACGCTCGGCGATCGTCGAAAATCTGCTCAGCGGGGCAAGCGCGTCGGCTTTTATACAGCAGTCGTCGAATGTTCCAGGCTAATCGCTGGGACCCGCGCGTATTCCACAATGTTCTACGCCATTCGCGTCAGGCGATGAAATCAGATAACATAAGGTTCGGCGACAACAGACAGCCGGGTAGAATCATCGATAACTTTCCAGAAACGTCGGATACATGCAGGCGCGTCCGTCGCTGTGCGATTACAGTTGTTAAGCGGCGAAACGTGGTCGCCCGATAAAGATAAGTACACGTGTCAATATGTATATATATATATATATATATGTGTGTGTGTGTGTGTGTGTGTGTGTGTGTGTGTGTGTGTGTGTGTGTGTGTGTGTGTGTGTGTGTGTGTGTGTGTGTGTGTGTGTGTGTGTGTGTGTGTGTGTGTGTGTGTGTGTGTGTGTGTGTGTGTGTGTGTGTGTGTGTGTGTGTGTGTGTGTGTGTGTGTGTGTGTGTGTGTGTGTGTGTGTGTGTGTGTGTGTGTGTGTGTGTGTGTGTGTGTGTGTGTGTGTGTGTGTGTGTGTGTGTGTGTGTGTGTGTGTGTGTGTGTGTGTGTGTGTGTGTGTGTGTGTGTGTGTGTGTGTGTGTGTGTGTGTGTGTGTGTGTGTGTGTGTGTGTGTGTGTGTGTGTGTGTGTGTGTGTGTGTGTGTGTGTGTGTGTGTGTGTGTGTGTGTGTGTGTGTGTGTGTGTGTGTGTGTGTGTGTGTGTGTGTGTGTGTGTGTGTGTGTGTGTGTGTGTGTGTGTGTGTGTGTGTGTGTGTGTGTGTGTGTGTGTGTGTGTGTGTGTGTGTGTGTGTGTGTGTGTGTGTGTGTGTGTGTGTGTGTGTGTGTGTGTGTGTGTGTGTGTGTGTGTGTGTGTGTGTGTGTGTGTGTGTGTGTGTGTGTGTGTGTGTGTGTGTGTGTGTGTGTGTGTGTGTGTGTGTGTGTGTGTGTGTGTGTGTGTGTGTGTGTGTGTGTGAAAATCAAAGGCACGGAAATTACCCGGAAGGAAGAAGTTCGGTTGTTTGCTCTGCCATGTGGCAAAGGAAGAAAGATGATGATGATGATGATGATGATGATGATGATGATGATGAAAAGAGAGAAGGCAGAAAGATTAGTATCAGAACGGAAATCGGCGCACGAAATCGGGAGATGCAACACGTCACTCATCGCGGTCCACCTCACGTTCACGTAGGCGGAACGAAGCCAACGGGTGCTCTGGTGGCTGCCTTTGGCACTCACGTGCGTTGCAACGTCCTCTGCGACCACCGTCCAAAATACTTTCCACTCTAGCAGCGTACGACTGTCCAGCGTCTCTAAAGCGGTACACAGTACCAGCCGCTCCTTGAGAAAACGTGCAAAGATGCGCAAAAGACATAGTGGAAGGGTACAGCGTGAGAACCGATGGAGTCAAAGGACGCGCACAAAGTGTACAGGCACCTCCTTTGTCTCCGTCGCTTATCGCGCTGTAGTCTCTCACTATGTTCAACCAACAAGTCCAACTAGTTACTCTGCACAAAAGACATGTGACCGATTCATCGCAGACAGGACATAGGAGACGAGTACAATAAGCCTGGCACTAATGCACTCGTCAGAGACGACATATGCGAATGCTGCTACTGCACTGCCTACAGAACACGGATGCAAAGACAAAATCGACGTCGTTGTCATAATAACGATCATCGTCGGCCTAGTTCGAGCAGACTAAATGTCGAGTACATCGCTCGCAGAGCTTTTAGTGTCCCAGTCGTTCTTTAGCCGAGCCAGACTTCTGGCTGCGACTTTCGCAATGTCATCCCTCTGTATAAATTTATGTTGCCATCCAGTGTGTCTCGCCAATCCTTCACTCCCAGTCTATTACACAAGGGAGCACTTGTTGTCTATTACATAGGCAACATAGGCACTGCTTGCTTGACTTTGCGCAACTTCGTTTCTTCATCCCGAACTCGAATGAAATGTCGTCTGCTCGAGCTGCATCTCTAATGGATTCCCTATCCCTTAACGCAAACTGATGGAGATCGACAGAAAAGCCCACTAACCTAAACATAACCAGTAAAAGAAACTGCAGACAATTCGGTTCAGGTCTAGAGTGAATGTGTTAGAGTGCACAAAGATAAATCCGCAGAGGAAAAAAAAGTAGACTGGGCGAGCGCTGCGCTTCCATTGAACTATATTTTTTATTTAGGCTGAGAACACCGGCCCAAGTACAGGATGCAAGTAGACTACATACCTTGGCTTATAAATTATGTCGTGCGTACGTGTTTTCCGTTTATTTTTTTCATTCATGACCATATAACAATTCTGGTATTCCGTGCATTTTATGTACAAAAGTGGTATTGCATGAACGTAGTTTGTGTGCTTGAAGCTGTGACTGCTGCGCAGAACGTGTTTATGCTACTTTCTTTCTTTTCTTTTCATTTTGTATTCTTTATTCTTGTCACGGCTTCACGAGTCGAACGTGCCGCTGTGGACCGT
The DNA here is from genome assembly GCF_023375885.2 of Dermacentor andersoni. Lineage (NCBI taxonomy): Eukaryota > Metazoa > Arthropoda > Arachnida > Ixodida > Ixodidae > Dermacentor > Dermacentor andersoni. The sequence continues at coordinate 130,908,562 of NC_092821.1, forward strand.
GCCGATGAGCAAGGCATAGGAGTTGGTGCGTTTGACAAAAGTTCATCGCAAGAAATAACGATAACAACATTGTGATTCACGATGACGGCGCAACACTACCAAGACGAAAACGCACAAAGAACTGAACAGAAATATCAAAGTGCACGCAATTTCACTAACAACACAACTTCGGCCTACAGAAACACGCAGTTACCCGCCGTGGTGGCGTAGTGGCCACCGCGTTGCGCTGCTAAGCCTGAGAGCACGGGATCAAATACCAGCCGCGCCGGTAACATTTTGGTGAGGGCAAGACGCAACATGACACTCGTGTACAGTGCATTGGGTTCACGTTAAAAGGAGCCCCGAGTACCCAATATAATCGGGAGTCCAACACTACGATGTGCCTCATAATCATATCGTGGTTTTGTCACGCAAAATACCAAAATTCAGACCTACAGTTACACGTCAGCGGGTTGACACATTCCGAGAATGAGTTTGAACGTAGAGGAGTTGGTGAATTGGATTCCCAGACACAAGCGGTGCAATATGGGTCGATTCGCATCACTCGCACACGTTACCTGTCTCTAACAACGCTATAGTGTCGAGCGGCTCCAGGGAGAGAGAGAGAGAGAAAGAGAGAGAGAGCTTCTGTATTGGAAGGCACATATTTTTTGCCGGCGTGCTCACAACCGCTACATGCTACCGTGCATGGGTAGGGGAAAGCGGAATGCAAGGTCGAAGACGCTTGTGGAAAAAGGAAAAAACGGAAATAAGGGGATCTGCACTTTGCTAGATATAGAGCGAAACACTCGTCTACTATCGGAACGTGATTGACTAGCGCTCCCAAATAAACTCGTGCGAGCTCACCGCCTACAGTTCTTGAATTGCAGTACGTGCCCTAGCGCAATTAAGACGTTAGTTGGTGCATTCTCGTTAATTAGTTGAATATGTGTTTCGATTTCTTGTTGCTAATAATGTCCGCCCGTTCGAATGATCCAGCTGAGGGACAACAATTACGGTATCTGCAAAAGGTGATATTTAAACATTCCGGGAAAAAGAAATGAAAATTATCACCCTGGATATGCGTTGCTCAAGTTCCTGAGGTCTACAAGCCTTCGTGATAGACATTAAAGATGTCGCCAGGTACTGCGGTATCGTGTGCGCGATTTAGATTGTTCCTGCTTCCTTCCCATCCTTCCCCACGTAACCAACCAAAACAACATCAGGTTAGCATTTCTGCTTTTCCATACGTGAACGGTAGTGATATATAATCTAAGTCTAAATTTGATCGAACGGTTTGTATGTATGTATGTATGTATGTATGTATGTATGTATGTATGTATGTATGTATGTATGTATGTATGTATGTATGTACTATAATATATGATACAGGATATGTGATGTGACGCATGATGTATAATGCGACATGACATAATTGTCTGTATGCGTAGTATACCTTTTCCTACCCCTTTGTGTAATGCTTTATGCCCTGCAAGTAAGTAAACAGATAAAAATAAAACAAAACAATAATAATTACATCCTTTCTGTCTTTATTATTTTTTTTAGTTTATACAGGTATCTTAATAATTTCCCGTAGCCAGCAGCTCAGTTCCGCCTACTGATACAAGACGTGAGGGGAGGTCTCGTATTCAATTTTTAATAGCACTATTGTTGTGAACGAAAAGAAAAAGACACCACCGTTCTTCACCCGCCACAGCCTCACGAGTGTCATAATTAATTCCGGAGTCCCGCTAGCCGTCCGGAAGTCAACGCGTTCGCGCACGCTGTGGTCCGGGAATTTACGAGCAAGGCTTTACTTATGTGCAGCTCTTGCTTCGCACTTTACAAGTTGAACACTGTGACACATTCGCGTAACTTATGGTGGGCGGTCACCTTAAAATTTATTTATTTAATTATTTATTTATTTATTTATTTGCCTTCTTTCAGACCCTTAAGCACCTGTACTATTTCTCTTCTGTTTCACCCGCCCCCCCCCCCCCCCCCCCCGGTCATCTGAAATAAGCCGCAAACCAAACAGGCAACGAAAACAAGTTACGGCCGGTGCGAGGTTATGTAGAGAGCCATCACGGCGCGTTTGTCACCACGCAAACAGCCATATATCCAGCGAGCGCGTATAGATCAATGATTGAGAGCCATAGAGGCATTGGCGATGCGTGGTAGGGCGGCAACGCCTCCCGCAAGGTCGGTGTCAGGCTCGTCAGACCGGGCAGAGGATTTATGTCTGCCCGGGTAGGGGGAGGGGGGAGGGGGGGGGGGATCGCGACGTTTTCTTAGTCTGTAAGCGGGAAAGATTGAGGCAATGCGTTCTGGGCTCTTTTCCCGTTCTAGTTTGGATGCCGTTAGACCTACGACGTCGGGCTGTGACTGCTGGCTCTCGTAATAAAAAAAAGGGTGCGTCAGATTTTAGTTCGGAGTTGGCGTCGTCGACCGGCGTCGACCACGCGGCGTGTTACGCGGACTGAATTGCGAGGCTGTGACGAGAGGGGACTTCCTTGCGAAATATGTCGCCGCTAATACCGCGCAGTGCAGAGGAATCTGCGAAGTGTTGTGAAGCAATAGCGGGTAGGCGGTGACGTCATCTAGGCCACCATTTTGTTTTACATCCAGCCAGGAGGAAAGCTGTGCTTTATCTCGAACAGCTTGTCTCCAGCCGCACAGGGGTAACTGTGATCAGGAGCAGCAAAATGGCTTCCCTGACGAAACTTTAATACGCCATATGAACTTGCGTGGAGAAAACCGTAGCGGCGAGTGCCCGCTGTACAGCCAACGTCATACTTAACCCGAGCACACCTCAAACGTCTTTATTGCTTCTCCAGTGGATGGTTTTAAAGGTTTATAGTTCCTTGAATGTGCTTGCTAGCCTAGTGCATCTTGCTTCCAAAATATTGAATGTTTAATCCTTACGTATGGAGTTTCTGAGTTAAGCTATCAAGTTGCTAGAGATGTGCCTTTATTGTTCGAACCGAGTCTGGTGACGGCTGCGCTTGTCTGAATTCAATATTCCACCTGTAAAGGGCCGTTATAATTAGAAATTTCGCCCGAAGGGATATGTGGCCCGAACCAGCACAATTTCTCTAAGTGAGCACTGATGAAGGACATTACATAACTCTACATCGTATGTCATTTTCTTCGAAACCTAATCTGCAATTCCCTCGCAAAAATTAAACAAAAGCAAACCTCATCGCCCTCCATTTATTCTTCTCTCTATTTCTCTTTCTTCAACTAAATGGTTATGTCCCACTCAGTTAGATGGCTCATCTATTCGCTACATTGCAATAGCCGGCCCACTACTTTAGTGACTATGGTGTTGCGCAGCCTACGGTCGAGTGCACAACTTCCACCCCGATTGCAGCGGCCGCATTTCGATTGGGTCGAAATGCAAAAACACTCGTGTACTTAAATTCAAGTGCCAGGTAAAGAGCCCTAGATGGTGCGCCTCAATTTGCAATGCCCCACTAACGCGTGTCTCGTAATCACATCTTGATTTTGGCACGTAAAACCTCCTAATTTATTAAATATAACTATTGAAATAATTGGCTCAAAAATCTGCCACTTCTCGACTCCCAGGCAGCGCAGACCATATAGAAGGCGGAGCAAGGGGCGATTTCAGACGTGGTAAAAAAAAGGGTAGAGAAAACAGGTCGTACATGCATCCTTTCAAGATGTTTGACAACCTTAATGCGATTAGCAATCTGTCTTACGATTTGAGCGTAATTGCCCGCGATATGTCTGATGCGATAATTAAAGTGAGAAGCGACACATAGCATGTGACCAAAGCTGGCACCACAGAGGTTCGTTAAAAGTGGGGCATTGCCCAATGGCACGTACTCTGCGACCCTAGTTGCCGTCAACAAGGTACGTTGAAGAGCGCCCGTACCCGATGACCCAAATTGGTCCGACGGTTGGTTTTCGAACTCCTTTCCTCAGCACAGTGGTTGGATGCGTTAACGATTTAACAAAGGTGGCCGAAGTCGGTGGGAAATACATACACACATACACACAACACGCATAGACACATAGATACGTAGGCACATGACCCGAACTGGAAGTTCCCGAAGAATGCTAATCGCAATAAATGTGTGTCCTGTAAAGCGTGCACCACCGCAATTGTGATGTTTATGCGGAGAAGCAACACATCTGCTGAAACTGAGCATTATTGCTGAAAGAGAGGGGGGAGGGGGAGGGGTAAGGATGAGGAAGGCAATGAAGTCAATGAAACGACCGTTCGGTTTACTTTCCTACTGAGTGGCTAAAAAAAAGGAGGACTAGAAAGAAGAAAAGGGGTCTTGGTTACCAATAGCGCAATTCATGCCTTATATGTCATGTTCCTTTTTATAAAGTGAATAGATTTCTTTGCCCGTTTCGTGGTTTCCTGTTGGTGGTTGTTGCTCGCACTTTCAGCACAAAGGCACCGACGCAAAGGACGCGTGCCCTCTCGCAACCGAGTTGCGGGGACGCATTCGCCGCCGAACTAGCACTTTGAGACGCACTTGTGTTAGCTCTGGGGCCTCTGAACATTTAGATGGTGTATGGGAAAGGTTAATGAATAACTGTCTTCCTCTTCTCCCTCCACCCGCTTCCTCTGTAGCGGCTGCGAGAGAGGAGGATGGCACTCACCTTGTACACCGGCGCTCGTGCGGATTGGGAGGGTACACATACATGAGTAATCTGCTTATAGGCAACGCCACCTACGTTATCGCTACAGATGCGCTAGCTCACTGTTCGGCATGATGAACAGTGCGTCGTGCAGTGTTTGTGATTGCGACGAGATCATATGATACCTGTTGATCTACTATCGCCCTCCCCCTCCCCACCCTCTTTTTTTGACAATGACAGAGAGACATTGAGTGCCGCTTTAAGTCGACTGCATGATCAAGTGTTCATAGAAGAAGGAAAAATACTGGTACCAATGGAATTTATAGCAATGCACGCTGTCGGCTATAGGAGCACTGCTGCACTTTTTGAAAGTCACGTCCGTTAAAAAGAAGCTATTTACTGGTAATTATAAAGTGACAGAGAGTTGTCTTTCTTTTTTCCTCGCCACACGTATAATAGCACTGAATAGGAAATTCATTTTTGTTGAGTGAAATTCAACTGTGTATATTTTTAATTAAAAATGGTTTTTCTTGTTCAATCATTGTTTCTTCCTGATGTCGAGGACAATTGACTCTGTACCGCTCTTCACCCGAAGCTTCGCCATTCATTCCGATGGACCTTGCATTTTCGCCCGATCCCAGTCGCTTCGTGATCGACTCTCTGCAGGTGGCGTAGCTTGCGTCCTCCGTCGTCGTTGTTCGAAAACCTGAGTCTAAAATGAAATATTAAGGTTGTTTCCTAAACGTGACTGTCATGACATATTTCCTGCTCTTGCAGTACACAAAACCAGTGGATTCGAGATATGTGTTGGCTACTCCAAGGGAGCCGTTGCTGGGGGGGGGGGAGGGGAGGGGGGGGGCGATTTGGACACAATCTATTATGGGGACGCGCCATTCGAGACGCAGTTAAAGTTTAGAAGCCCAACCAGTTTAAAGAAAGTTGTCTGGAACGTAGCTTTCTCTTTATTTTCTTCTTTGTTTTGCAAGAAGCGCATCGTCTCTGTATACTTGCAGGATGGACACTTGCCTTTGAGAAGCGCTCTTATCAGTTGACGACGTAATTAATGCGGGTCGACTCACCGTACTCGTCGTCGTCGTACTCTTCGTCATCGTCGTCATCGTCCTCCTCGTCGTCGTCGCTACTGCTGTCTGCACACTCAACGGTCGGGCGTGCCGGGCGACCGGGCGCCTGGTTGCGGCTTCCCGCGCTGCCGGCACCACAGCCCGAGGTGCGGCACTTGAGGAAGCAACGGCGCTGGGGGGCGCTCGCGTCGCAACTGGCGTCTGCGCATCGTCACGGAGCAATGGAAAGAATGGAGTCACAACGATTATTTTTTTTTCTTTTTATTGAACAGTACGCACACACACGCACACACACATGCACACGCACGCACGCACATGCACTCTCACGTGAACACGCGAACACGCACACACAAGCACGCACTCTCACGCGAACACGCGAACACGCACACAAACCCACATACACACGTAAGCATGCGCGTACATACAACCAATGCCTCCTTCACTAGATGCCAGCCGCGTTGTCCGTCAACTCGGTTCCTGGCCCTCTCCCTTTTCTCTCCTCCGCGAAAAGGCAACGAGCGCCGCTTGTGGCGGACGTCTGCAACCTAGATCACGTGCTGCGGCCTCTGAGATTACCATGGCATCTGTTGTCATCTCGGAGGCCCGCGATAACGCTCGCTAAGAGACGCCCGCGCATATAAAGCCGGCGGAGCATTCAGCCGCCGCTGCCACATCCGCCGGAAGTTGAAAAGTCAACGAGCGCCGCCTCACGGAATTTATGCTGAACTAACTTCAACTAACGGAACCGCCGCCGCAATGGGAAAGCGAGCAACGCGGCTGGCATCTAGTAAAGGAGGCATTGATACAACGTACATACATACAAACACAGCGCGAACACTCACACACACGAACTTTCATACGCACGTCCACACAGACGCACGCACGCGTACGCAAGGACACCCACACCCACGCACTTTTACAAAAGAACGCACAAGCTTATACGAGCAACAAACATCCGCGAACGCCAGAACGCATAAACACGAGCTCATATGCAGCTGCACTAAGACACAACGCACACATACGCAGACATACGCACACACCCAATGCGGATCATCGTATATCACTACCTATTGCCAGAAATTACTGTGTAATCTTTCCAAAAGGGCTGCTGATGTTCTTTTGAGCTTCTACACTTATTAAAGCGTTCTGTATGCGTTGTCGAAATAGTATTTGCTCTCCGTATCATACGCGCGGAAATGATGCGGGTACTTGTTTCTCCCTATGGATAATAATTAAGCCTCGTGGACGCGTCGGAAAGCATGCGGGCCCATATCCATCAAAGTATTCACTTGTTCATACCATTTTAGGAACTTCGAAGTTTGTGTGCCTTCATTGTGAAATACTGGTACGAGAGTAAACGAGAGCATGCTTGAAGAATTTAAAAATAAGGATACTGAATAGCTAGATTGCCACCGTAATGCGACCCTGGACGTTCTCGGTATAAACACTCTAAAGAAAATCTACACCTTTCGGTGCTTATCTTGTTCTCAAACAATGATAATCTTCTATCTTGCACGCATCTCCTTCGTGTGACGCTGTGATCCCGGCACCTCAATATACCGAACGGCATGAGCGTATCTGCGTGGCATAGAGTACCTAACAGGGAAGTAGCGAGCGTAAAACATTAAATAAAGGAAGTGCACTCAATATTGATGGCTAATATTGTTTTGGGAGAAGGGTGGACCGAAACGGTGTCAATATTTCTTTTTACACTGTATACTCGTCGCACAGCGACAAAAAAGGACAGCAAAACGCTGGATGACACGCTAAACTCGCAGAGCTCAATTCGGTAGTTTAGAGAGTTTCAGCGAACTAATGTCTGAAAAACTTAGGTCAGTACGAGACCACTACAGAGAGGCTTACACTGACCCGCCATGGGGGCTCAGCGGCTATGGTGTTGCGGTGCTAAGCATGAGAACACAGGATCGAATCCCGGTGGCGGCGGCCACATTTCGATGAGGTCAAAATGTGAAAGCGCTCGTATGCCATGCTTTGGATGCACGTTAACCAACCCCAGGTGGTCCAAAATTATTCAGGAGTCTCCTACTATGGCGTGCCTCATAATCAGTTGGTGGTTTCGGCACGTAAAACTTTATAAAACCCCATAAAGCCATAGAAAGAGACTTACACTGGACGACTCGCATGCAGCAGACTTATAATAGAAAAACATTTGAGCTGCTCGATTTTAAAACTACTCTTTGTTTTGCGAATGATCCTGTACTTCGATGAACACGGCTCCTCTTGGGCCCGCTGCTGTCTCGACGAATAACTCGAGTACGCAAAACGATAGAATTAGGACGCGTCCGGTGGTGGGAACGAATATCGGACTGCCCGCAAAACAGCGCGATGCTCTAAACGTTAGGCCACAACCAGGCACACACTTCCCTCGTGCCAATGCCAAGTAACTGTTTGAGACGGTTGGCGGGAGTATCACGTGGCGTAGCTCGTGCGTAGCTCGCGCGACGACGTATGAACGAAATGGGCCAATAATATGCGACCTTAACACTGCATTTCGCGTGTGAAACCGTCCTCGCGACATCACCAGCACGATGACGTCACGTCTCACAGTGTGCATTTGCGTGGACTGCTGTTCGCATTTCGGCACAACATGGGGACCGTGTTGTTAAAAAACATTACGTGGTAATAAACCTTTACCTGCGCGCTGTATAAACATAAACGTTGCGCAGTGTTGCAAGTTACATAGGGTGACAACGCAGGCAGTTGTATGCATCGCACTTAGTATTACAGAATTTCATTACCCACTTGACGACACCTTTGCTCCGCATAGAACCCCACATGTACATCGAATGCGCATATTTCCTTTTTGTTTCTTGGTATTCACTTGAGTCTTTTGCCTCTGCGTTCTTGCTAAGTACCCTTTTTAGCTACGTACGAAATTCTAAGTACACTTCTTCCTTGGGTTTTCTCTTTCTTTCTTTCTTTCTTTCTTTCTTTCTTTCTTTCTTTCTTTCTTTCTTTCTTTCTTTCTTTCTTTCTTTCTTTCAACGTTTACCGTTGACGCACATCCACCAATTAACACGGCGTGTCGGTCCTCGCCGTTCGAGCCCGACGCTTCTACCGAGGTCTCACGGCGGGTAACGCCACGGTACGAGTTTATGCACCAGCAAAGTATTGCCCGGACTCACCTTCTACATTTAGGCCGACACAGCAAAGCCGTCTGAAACACGGGAAACAAATCGAAGGCATACTACCAGTCCATCCCAAGCCGGGCTTCTAAATCCTGCCCACCTGCGCGGCAATTACAGCAACTGGCTTTCCAGGGAGGGTTCCTACCCACCTTTCGGAGCCTGCTTCCCAGATAGAAAGGGAAGCGAGATACCTTCGCTGGACTATTTCACAACGAACGCGGCCTTGAACGCAGCAGCCTGGTCTCTATCCTTCTTTTTATTCAGGTATTGTTAAATTAGCGTGCGCAGGCTCTGCGAAGCGAGCACGCAGATTCAACAGGGCGATCACACCTGCGAGACGCCGCAGCGGACGACGGTTGTGCAGAGTCACGCCATCGCGTTTCACCGGAGGGCCCTGCTGTTCTCAACCAGGCATGCCCCTGTTTCTAAGAAAGGCAACTGCGTCTCTCGTATTGGTCATATATAGGTGCTTCGTGTTTCCAAGTGACGCCACCATGGACGTCACCGACGGGTTCTCAGGCGTTCGTGACCACCGCTTGTGTGTGTATATTGTTCTGTTCGCGTTCCAACGTCAACAGATGTGTTTGGGTTCGTTCATTTCGAACCACAAGTTCTACTGCAAAACAAAAAAAAAGTTATGGAGTGGAGCTAGCCTCAATCATTTATATACATCTCAGACCGCGAACAAAGTGTTCCGCTGTCGTCAGTGAAAGTCAAGACCACACTATACGCCAAAACTATGGCCTCCAAGTTCGCGTGCCATGGTACATAAAGTTCGGCAATCTCCGAGGTCAAACGAAATGGTTGCTTTCACAGACCTGCGACACCTCTGCAAGAATCAGTGTTGATATTCCATTGATTCTCAAGAGACATTCTACTTAATTATAAAACAAGATATCTATAGAACCGCTACAGAATATCTATTTTGGCTTTCGTAAGGGCATAGTGTTACAATGTTGAAGTCTATTGATAGTCGGAGAATAGCGATGCTTGTGTGATACCTGCAGTGCACCAATTATAGGAATGAAGCCTGCACGTGACTGTGAAGCCTCCGCGTTGCGTCCCAATACACAGCTTTCTTGACGGTCATTTAGGTAAGCGTCCCGGAATAATGCGCCGTTTTCCAGGGCTCTGGCTGTATAACATCGACGTCGTTTTGCATTTTGCATTGATGTCAGCACAGCGAACGAAACAAAGAAAGAATGACGTCAGTGCAGCGAGAGAACAGTAGCCGCATGGACATTTTAGCCAAATATGCAAGCGATAAAAGGTTTCGAAATTCGTTGCCGTGATCCGGCACGCGAAATCCATGGCGCTGCGCCCTTGCTCTACCGTGTTTGGGCGAAGCAGCTCTAATTAGTGACCCGCATGAATGGATCAGTGGCGCAAATAAGTATCCCTGCGATAGCAAAGCAGTCCTGGACCAAAAATGATTCTTTGTTTCGCATTACAACTAATCTGACGACCGCTCTCTCATCCCGAAAGATCGCAATTGTTCGAGCCGTCTACACTGCACAATGGCGACTGTGAGCGAAACAAATGTTTCGCAAACGGCGTAATGAAGGCAGTACCGTTAATAAGGGGTTCTGTTTATCCAGCTCTGCATTCCACGTGCTGCCCCAATTTCTATGCGACGTCTGTGATTATCCGAATCCAAAAGGTTTAGCAGCGAATGAATAACTACAAGTGAACTGTACGGTCGTAATGCTTGTAATACGGTACGAAAAAATGTACCGCGTCCCCCATCAGCCGGAAGTGAACATAGCACGGCATGATTGGAACGAAGTTTGATACAGCTAGTCCCCGGAGTAATTAGGGCCGCATGAAACGCCTTCCCAATGCGGCAAGCTCGCCGCTATGCAATGAATCGTGTTCGTAGATCAACAAAAGGCCGGCCTCGCCGCATGTGGACCGGTCGTGTTCTCTCACGAAAACCGGGAAGCGTAAATGAAACCAGAACAAAGCCGACGCACGTCCATGCGCCGAACATGACGGTGACGTCACGACGTGAAGGAGCTACCTCGGGTACCCTGTGTAAGGGTGCTCACTGTGTGTACCCTAGGCAAGGGCACCCTGAGTAAGGGTACCATGGGGTACCCAACAGATGGGGAGCTGCCTCGTCATCTGTTGGGTACCCCATGATGCCTCCTCATCTGTTGCCCTGGGCAATGGTATCCTGGGCAATGGTATCCTGAGTAAAAGTACCAACATCCACCCAATGAGTTAGTAGGTGCAAAGGCTGCCATCCTTATGTGCCCTTGGTATATCCAACGTGCTGACTTTGGTATCCAAATGGGTACCTTGCTTTGCATCGTTTTCAATCCTTTTCAATGCTAACCCGAAAGCGATTACCAAAAAAGAATGATTTCGGATAAAAAGTCGGTTGTATTTGAACTGCACGAAAGTTGTTAAAGTATTCTGCCAGTCATTCTCATGCTGGCCCAACAGCCATACTACCGACACTATCGTTAAAGTTCCCTCTATTTGCTTTTGTAAGAAACTCTATAGTTTTTTTTAGGAGACCCAGCACTTCGCGAGTTTACGGAGTTTCAGGACTCAGCGCCGAACGATGACACGCCCAATATTTAAAGCCGCTTTTCTCCTCAAAAGCGCCGGCTCCGCGCAGTCCGCGAGAGAGGAACAATCGATGGCTTTATCGGCCCCGAAACACCTGCTTCATCTCTGCGTGCGTTTAGATTAAAGCATCCCTATTTCGAAACGTCACATATCATCCATTATTCTTTACTTTCGACTGCATTGCGATCAACGCCGCTGAACTGTATTTTTTCCCTATTTATCGTTTTTTTTTTCCTGTTTGTCGGCCCGCTTCGGCTCGGTACGCATAAATAGTGCTCTCCAAGATAACGCATCTGACGTAAAAGCTCTGATTGAAATATATGATATTTAGAAACGTGTCACATAAATCCCGACACACTTTCTGATTGGACGTGTGCTGCAACTGTTGATAATACGTGGAAAGTGTTTTAGTAAAAGAATTTGCAAGGTAGCCGGCTGGGTGTTTTCTTTATGTGTCAGTATGTCGTAATGTAGCACAGTTTTCATCATTTTTCACAGCGTTTTACACCATCATTTTTCACAGCGTTTTACACCAGCCATATTTTTCGGGTATGGAAAGATGCTTTTCAAGTAAGGCAGATGTGAAATAGTTGATGTTTTTAAATCTGACTTTCCCGCAAGGAGTTTTCGCATGGAGTCGACATTGCGCAAGCTTGACAAAATCTCTAAGCTTTTATTGGTAGTGAGGACGCAAGAAAAGTGGTAACACTTGGTGCCCGCTCTCAAGGCACTGCTGGATATGCGCTGTAGAACCTGGTTACTGCTCCGTTCCATGATGCAAAATGTGCGTCACCCTTCGTGATAGCTTAACGGCTATGGTGTTGCGCTGCTAAGCGCGAGGTCGTGGGATCGAATCCCAGCCGTAGCGGTTGCATTTCGATGGGCGGGCGAAATTCAAAAACGCCCACGCACCGTGCGTTGGGGGTACGCTAATGATCCACAGGTGGTAAAAATTCATCAGCTGTGCCTACTACGGCGGCCCTCATGAAAAAATCGTGGTTCTGACACGTAAAACTAGCTGAATTCATGCAAAATGTGCATCAATGGCAGTATCCTTTTTCTTTCTTTTTTGGAAGCCGTAGAAGCGTCGGCGCATGGATACGGCACCAGCTATTTCTTGGCTGCATGAACAGTTGGTACAGTTATGGTCGCAGTTTTTCTTTTACAGGAAAATACACGCGTGGCTTACGTGAACGATTGAGTACAAAGGCCATTAATGCGTACACAATTATATTACAACATACAATTCAATACAGCGCAGCCAAGATACAAATAGACCATCGAAACAGAGCCATTCGAACGGAAACGGCATGATCACGTAACACACAAGGCGACAGCATCAATGAAGACCGCTCTTTTACAAATGTTGCTGTTACTAATCGCAAAATCGGGCGCGTGTTACATAAACCGCTAACTGTTATCTAAACTCAAACCGAGGGCCTGTTATCTAAACCGCAAACCGTTACCTAGGCGCCAACCACGCACCTCTTGTCTGAACCGTACACTGTTATACGAGTACGAAAAGTGCGCCTTCTGTTGACCCGAGCGAAGAAACAAAAGAATACGGAAAGAGAGAAAGAAAGAAGGAAATGGAAGAAGAAAGAAGAGAGATCTGAAATTTCACCGTCGAGACGATGAACGACAGTTCGCCTTCTCGAAGCGCAGCGGGCGCATACGAATCGTCCGTTTCGATTTGGCCGCTTCGGATTGAGAATCCCATTTGCCGTCTGTTCCTCTCTCTCTCACCTCGTTTCCACCCGTCGTCCACTTTTGAGTGTGCACCTTGGACTCCCCACGGGGCCAGTGCAAGGGCTCCCGCGGCACGTGGCCTCTGTAGCAGGCTCGAGCGGAGATTTAAGAGACGCGCTCCTAATCCCAGCTGACAGCTCGGAAAATGAAAGTTCTCAGCACGAGTTAGACGCAAGCGCGAAATGCACTCTCCAGTTGTCCCTACCTTCGGCTTTCTCTCTCTCTCTCTAGTTATCTCCCTTTGTTTTATTTTATTTCTATATATATGTTTTTATTTTCGACTTTCGAAATCGGTGCCCTCAGCCCCAGTGTCCACTATCTCGAAGATGTCCTCTCGAGCCGCTGGGACAATTCTGAGGCTCCTCTACTGCCTTGGCTAGTGTATGCCGCCCTATGCCTAGTTCTTTATTTATTATTATTATTATTCTAGAAGAATGAAAAGGTAGGCTACATTAGAAGCTGTTGCGCTATAATTCTAAGTTTATTATTCAGGCAACAATAAATAAAAAACAGGAAGAAAACATCACGAACTACTTTACCCACGCCACTACGTCATAAGCATGCAGAGGGCGCTTTCATGGGCACTAGAACCGAAAGCGCTCGACAACTACCCAGCGCACAGAAGTGAAAGGGCGCACACAAGTCCCTTGCGGACGCATATGTGAGGACAGCAAATTCCTTGAAGAATAAACACAACCTATAGATGGCAAAACACGTCATGTAACTTGCAAGCGCCTTTCTTCAAGCAATTCTTTTTCGTTGTTGTTTGGTCGTTGTTTTGTTTTAGTTTGTTCTCGTTGTAAGCGTGAAGAGACGTTCTCTCAGTACACATCCCTGCCCGGATTCAAGAAATCTTTTTTTCTTGCGCAAGACTTATTGATAGCGATTTGCTTTCCAGCCCGCTGACAGTGTCGCTATTGCTTAGCAAGACTTGTTGCTGGGCTAGTTCGTTCATTCTATATAGTAAAATTAAGTGAGTGCCAAAAAAAAAAAAGAAGAAAGGACACGGCCAAAACTGAACACCACAAGTGCACGTTGTTATTGTTTTTTAGCACTGGTGGTGTTATAGAGCGTTTGTTTTGTTTAGATGTAGGGCTTTCAAGAAAGAAAGAAAAAAAAAGATCAAGGAGAGACAGGCAAAATATTAAACTGCGATAAATGTGGTAAATACTGATTACTTCAAGCAGGCTTGGTGACTCTTTGCTACTACCCCGTTTCGTAGCGTATGCCAGTAGCAATCATCACCGTCATCAACAAAACAACCAGCAATTCCAGAGGCTTCTTTCAACAAGGCCCACGATATCTGCGCCTTGCTCGCCCCTTCTCGCCAACATGTAACCGAAGCGTCGTTTTCGATGCAACAAAGCACATACAGGCGCATGACACTGCTACGGAGACTTTTATGACAAGCATGCCGCTTCGAGAAGTTCATTTTTTTTTACAGAAAGAGAACTCTAGTGCTACCCGCAGCGGTAGCTGAGTGGCAATAGCGTTGCCCTTCTAAACTCCATGTGAGGAGTTTGGATCCCGGTCGTGGGGGCGGCCACAAAAACCTGATTCGGAGTTCCACACTAAGGCACGCCTCGTAAACAAAACGTCCTTTCGGCACGTAATACTCCTGAATTTATCTTAAGTATCTCTGGCGCTGCGATTGATCCGCTATCGTGAGAATGGTGGTCGGTGCACGGGCTTGTGTAATACCTGTGCTTATGCCTTCAAATGTTCTTATGCCCTTTTTCATAAGGCTTTATTATCCTTATAAGTTTCCAAGCAATTTTTATTTCTTAAGCACATGAAACCAATAGGTTTCTCTGCGCACGAGCATGTTCTTTGAGATTTGTTTTGTGTTTAAAACGAATTGTGTTTGTCGTATTTATCCCTTGTTGAAGTTGACCAATTTATGCAAAGTCACGAATCCGTGTTAGACCAAAAGAAGTTCAGGCCGAATCCATGCATTGCCGTTTCATTCCCATGCTGCCCATACAGGCGCACTTGGAGCTCCCGTAGACGCCAGCGCCCGAATTCTTTACAATAATTTTTTTTTAATTCTACGAGGACATTAAATCGCATCAATCAAGCATTCGTTTTAGATTGCATGCCGATGTACGCATACTAAAGTCACTCACTCACTACAGAGTGACCTCTATAATTTCAGGCCCTGCAGGTGGCGCCTTGTGCTCTGCAGTAAATGGCGTGCGTTGTAAGGAAGCCCGTTACGTCCCCCGTCGTTCAGAAGAACGTGCCCCCGTGCTATGCGAAATAATCTACACCCTCATTACAGCGGCGGAACGACGGAGCGCTCAATTTGCATGTCACTGAATTAGAGATGAGCAGCCGATCTCAAGAAACGGTGAATTCTCATCCAAAAGAATGGAGCACGCGCCAAGCAAGAGAAACCGTTGACTCCACACGCCTTCCTGTGCTCTGAAAGTGAGACGGGCCAAGGCTGCATTCTCATAACGTACGGCTATTGTACATCGACATATTTTATCGACGCATCCTAGAAGGCAAAAAAATTTTTAAAAACAATGTGTTCCTCGCTCTCGTTTTAACGACTCGAAGCGTGGGCCTGGCCTTAAAAGAAGCGGCGGAATCGATGCCAACGCCTCGAGTGCTTTTGCATAATTCAAACGTGGAGTAACCAGCATCATGGTTATGGCCTGCGGTGCTGGCGTTTGTCCCGGCCAGCGCATGAAGCTATTCAAAAAAGCATATAGCCGTAACATAGTGCAAAAGCGTGCCGGAGCAATAGAGAGACGACGGAGTGCAGGGAGGGACTCTCTTTAACCGTCGGGATAGAAACCCGTCTAACGGTTTGCGCAAGCAACTCAGTGTCGGAATACCTGCATCACGCGAATTTATCGAGACGCATTGCTGCACTGTAAAAAGATCAACGTCCTTAAGGATGCTTTCTTGTCGCACTTGTAACATCCTTACCATTAGGGCCTTACACAAATTTATAGAAAACGACAACGGTGCTCTAATCAGGCGCGCGATGACAAAAATATAGTTGAAAACTATGTAATCATTATGACAGCCTTGGGAGCACAGAAATTTCCGACACAAGTGTTTCACATCTCTGCCTGTGAAATTCTGTCGCCATCTGCTCGCAATGGCAACGCCACGCAACATAAGTTATCAGCGTATACAAAGGTCCTGTTCCTGCGCATCTGATCGGTTCTTCAGTGTTGCGAGTGCGGTGGTGCGACTGAAAAAAAGACGAGCAGCGAACGGCTCGCCCAAAATTGGTTGCTTTTCGAGAATGGCAACCATTTGCGACTATTCGCGAACGGTCGCTTTGCGACCAACTTGGTCGCGCGACCTCTGTCAATCGCCGGTGTGAATGAGCCTGAAGGCTTTTGCTAGCCACATCCCCCGTTGTGGCTACGGTGGAACGTCTATCAATCTTTCTTGTTTGTTTGTTTGGTTGTCTGCTCGCTCGCTCGCTCGCTCGCTCGCTCGCTCGTTCGTTCGTTCGTTCGTTCGTTCGTTCGTTCGTTCGTTCGTTCGTTCGTTCGGTCGGTCGGTCGGTCGGTCGGTCGGTCGGTCGGTCGGTCGGTCGATCGGTCGGTCGGTCGGTCGGTCGGTCGGTCGGTCGGTCGGTCGCTCGGTCGCTCGGTCGGTCGGTCGGTCGGTCGCTCGGTCGCTCGGTCGGTCGGTCGGTCGGTCGGTCGGTCGGTCGGTCGGTCGGTCGGTCGGTCGGTCGGTCGGTCGTTCGTTCGTTCGTTCGTTCGTTCGTTCGTTCGTTCGTTCGTTCGTTCGGTCGGTCGGTCGTTCGTTCGTTCGTTCGTTCGTTCGTTCGTTCGTTCGTTCGTTCGTTCGTTCGTTCGTTCGTTCGTTCGTTCGTTCGTTCGTTCGTTCGTTCGTTCGTTCGTTCGTTCGTTCGTTCGTTCGTTCGTTCGTTCGTTCGTTCGTTCGTTCGTTCGTTCGTTCGTTCGTTCGTTCGTTCGTTCGTTCGTTCGTTCGTTCGTTCGTTCGTTCGTTCGTTCGTTCGTTCGTTCGTTCGTTCGTTCGTTCGTTCGTTCGTTCGTTCGTTCGTTCGTTCGTTCGTTCGTTCGTTCGTTCGTTCGTTCGTTCGTTCGTTCGTTCGTTCGTTCGTTCGTTCGTTCGTTCGTTCGTTCGTTCGTTCGTTCGTTCGTTCGTTCGTTCGTTCGTTCGTTCGTTCGTTCGTTCGTTCGTTCGTTCGTTCGTTCGTTCGTTCGTTCGTTCGTTCGTTCGTTCGTTCGTTCGTTCGTTCGTTCGTTCGTTCGTTCGTTCGTTCGTTCGTTCGTTCGTTCGTTCGTTCGTTCGTTCGTTCGTTCGTTCGTTCGTTCGTTCGTTCGTTCGTTCGTTCGTTCGTTCGTTCGTTCGTTCGTTCGTTCGTTCGTTCGTTCGTTCGTTCGTTCGTTCGTTCGTTCGTTCGTTCGTTCGTTCGTTCGTTCGTTCGTTCGTTCGTTCGTTCGTTCGTTCGTTCGTTCGTTCGTTCGTTCGTTCGTTCGTTCGTTCGTTCGTTCGTTCGTTCGTTCGTTCGTTCGTTCGTTCGTTCGTTCGTTCGTTCGTTCGTTCGTTCGTTCGTTCGTTCGTTCGTTCGTTCGTTCGTTCGTTCGTTCGTTCGTTCGTTCGTTCGTTCGTTCGTTCGTTCGTTCGTTCGTTCGTTCGTTCGTTCGTTCGTTCGTTCGTTCGTTCGTTCGTTCGTTCGTTCGTTCGTTCGTTCGTTCGTTCGTTCGTTCGTTCGTTCGTTCGTTCGTTCGTTCGTTCGTTCGTTCGTTCGTTCGTTCGTTCGTTCGTTCGTTCGTTCGTTCGTTCGTTCGTTCGTTCGTTCGTTCGTTCGTTCGTTCGTTCGTTCGTTCGTTCGTTCGTTCGTTCGTTCGTTCGTTCGTTCGTTCGTTCGTTCGTTCGTTCGTTCGTTCGTTCGTTCGTTCGTTCGTTCGTTCGTTCGTTCGTTCGTTCGTTCGTTCGTTCGTTCGTTCGTTCGTTCGTTCGTTCGTTCGTTCGTTCGTTCGTTCGTTCGTTCGTTCGTTCGTTCGTTCGTTCGTTCGTTCGTTCGTTCGTTCGTTCGTTCGTTCGTTCGTTCGTTCGTTCGTTCGTTCGTTCGTTCGTTCGTTCGTTCGTTCGTTCGTTCGTTCGTTCGTTCGTTCGTTCGTTCGTTCGTTCGTTCGTTCGTTCGTTCGTTCGTTCGTTCGTTCGTTCGTTCGTTCGTTCGTTCGTTCGTTCGTTCGTTCGTTCGTTCGTTCGTTCGTTCGTTCGTTCGTTCTTACTACCGCGATGAAAACGTTGCAAGCAGCGCAGCACGCAGCGAGCAGACCACTCCGCCAACAAAAGCCAACATATCTGTTTGGGGCGGGAGAATAGAGCGCCGCACCCTTGATCCCGATCGAACGAAGGCGAACCAGAGCGGGTTTCTGAGTGACTTGACTGCCGAGCGAGACGGAGCTTGGCTTCAGACGCGAGATGCGAGCGAAGAAGACGCGTCGGCGTCGAAGAAACCTGCAGCGCTTGCCGAGGGACGTTGAGCCTGCTTCTCCGCAAAGGGGCCGCCGTAAGGGTTTATCGGGATCAATATGGAAACGACCCGAAGAAAGAACGCCACCGGAGTCTCCCAGTGAGAGCCTCGTGGCAAGATCGCCCCCATCCCTGCCGGCGCCTTCTGGATGCGGACTCGGAAAGCCGGCGTTGGTGTTCGGGTAGTGGCGAACGCGGTGGGCGATTCGGCGGCATGAACGCACGACGCTCGTTGTTTCTCCCATTGTTTGTATCGACGTTGAGCCTGCGTTCCATCTCCTGTGCCGTGGCCTCCGAGATTGCGCCGGCATGCCATCTCGGAGGTAAAGATAATTAACGCTGCAGAGTTTCCTGCGAAAATAACTAGAGGCGAAATGTGGCCCTAGTGTATACGGCAGCTGCTGCGGACTGCTGCTGGTATGTTGCAGTTCAGCCAGCAAGGAAGGATGGTTATAGTACATCGACTTCCCTAAACTACCTCCTCCCGTCTTCCTAACGCCTTAGTGGCTTAGCAAATCTAACTTTTTTTTGCAACAATGTATCGCGTTATAAATACAACAATCCGCATTGACTTCGCATGGGTGCGGAGGCTAGACGCTTTGCTGTGTCACGAGCCTACGAGCGTTTGGAAAGTTAGAAACGTAGAGCGTAATAATTAACGTCAGAAGAACGCCTAAATCAACAAGCCCGAATATTAGTAGGCAAAACTCATGTACTCGTCATCATTCCTCATGGTAGCGGAACAGTCTTAACGCCAGAGTTCCCTCTAGCAATTTTGTAGGAAATTTCATGTTTGATAGTTTCATGGTGAGGGTATCACTAATGCCTGAGAATTTTCTGCAAAGATTACTAGAGCGAACCCTGGCACTACAGTGTCCACCGAAACTTCAAGAGTGGCAGTTCAGCCGGCATGGCAGTCTGATCGTTGTACTATATGGATATGGCAATCGGCAAAGTGTAGAAAGGGGAAGGGGGCGGGGGGGATGTGAGCTTGGCCTACCTCCTGGCGGAAAGACGTCCTTTAATTAACTTTTGTTTCCATTTTTCTCGAAAATATAGAAATATTTCTACAATTCATTTTCCCAACTTCGTTTCCCATACGCTTTCAATCACTTCAGTATTTGGTGGCGTCATATTTTGTTGATACTTAAAATAAGAGCCCAACCGATTCCTGATGGCCCACTTTGGTCATCACTGGTCCAATACCATGAAACGCTCATATAACATCATCAGCATCATAATCATCCTCGTCCCCCCCCTCTCGCCCTCCTCTATTCTAGTCGCTCATTATTATTGAAGTTGCATTGTTTCCATTCCGCTCGGCTACAATCGTTCGGCATAATTTCTCTAACGTCGCTCCTTACAGCCTCGACACTGTCCTGCCGACTCGCACTGAGTTCTACGAGTTCTCATTGACATGTCTCCACTCACTTTCAAAACTCTCCAAACGCTTCGCATACCACTATGGTTTCGCGTCGCTTAGGCGGTTTCTTGCCTGATGAAGTCGCAATTGTTTTTTTACTTGAAGAAAGAAAAAAAAACTATAGGAAAATACAGATTATAGCGAGAACTGTCCGACATTCGAAAAAATAATTGTAGAGGCTGTGATAAACGCACTCGAAAATACAATCACGCCGACAGGCAGAACACACTTCAAACTAAAATCTAACAAGTTTCACAAGACGCACGCAACGTAACCGCAGCGACGATCGTAAGACGCCAGAAAAGAAAATGATATCGACAACACGAAGACAACGTAACAGGATAATGGAAACGACGATTACACTGAAAATTAAGTCATAACATACCATTTACAAAACGTTGTGCTTATGCACAGGCTCCAACGGGTGCGCTGGGCTTGTATGCATACAGTATATACGTATAGTGTTGTCCTTGTTCCCCTTCTCAAAACGTAGGGTAGCCAACCGGGCGCTTTCTTGGGTTAACATCCCTGCCTTCTCTTCTATTTTGTTCTTCCTTCTCTTATTCCATTTACAAGTCTTGTAATCGTTGGTTGGTCGCTTGTATAGTAATGCCAGTCCAGAGAGAGAGAGAGAGAGACAAAAGGGAAGGAAAGATAGGGAGGTTAGCCATTGTAACTACCGGCTGGCTACCCTGTGCTGGGGAAAGAGGTCCAGCTTCCCTCATTGGAACCATTCCTGAAAATGAGCGCCCTTTCGCTGTGAGTTGTGTCAGAGAGAGGGCGCACATTTTTGGCATGATTTAGGAGCATGCCTCCCTAAAATTGGGCCTCCTTCAAAGCCTGTTGTTGTGGTACAGCGGATACTGCCGACTGATTCTGAACGTCGTTCCAGTCCACTTTCGTTCATACTCGCCGAATTGCCCCTCTTCATGCCAGTTCTACAAGCACCAAGCAGTAGTGCTCAGGGCTTTTGACTCTCGTTCAAGGCACGACTTCCTTCGTCGCCGTGAAAACTAAGAATAAAAAAAGTTGCATCTCCTCGGTACCATCTATCAGTGAGCCAAGCAGCCGTTCCAACTTTCTCATAGTGCCAGTGTGAGACGGCGGCCCTAGAGGCTTGTTATTTTTCAGTTTATTGCAGACAGGAGCAATAAACGGCTTGCTGCCTTAAGCGTTTGGGACAGAAGTCAGCAGGCAAAAGTTCTCCGACGCCGGAATTAATGTTGAAGTTCCAAGGAACGCACTTATCTCTGAAGTAAGCACCTTTCATCTACCATCCCCCCTTTTCGTTTTTCCATTTTTTTATTCTTTTTTTATTCCTACAAAGACAGGCATTCGCAATACTTCACTGTGATGCATGGACTTCAAGGGCCGAAGCGCAGAACACTCGAACGTGCATTCTATTTATTCTGTTCCTCCTGCCGCTTTCGCTGTGCACTGCTCGAATACTCGGGAAAAAATGAGGGGAAAAAAGGGGGGTGGGGGGCGAAAAAGTAATTCCGAGCAAGTAAGAGGCTTTGAGCTGGTAGGCGTGCTTCTCCCGTTTCTCGTAGTCGCTCGACAAAGCCATCGGCCGACATGCAGTGCGCATTAGTGAAGTACCGGCGTCCTCGAGAAGTTCAGCGAGTGAGTCAAAGAGCACGCATGACGCAATAACCCCCCCCCCCCCCCCCGCCCCCCGCATATGAGTATTGCGTGCCAAACTTGAGCACGTACACAAGAAGGAGCAATCGCCTACGAAGATATGCGCAAGCTTTTGACGAGCCTCCTCGGAGCTAGCGCGTCGACACATTTGGGAATATTCTAACCTCGCAAGGCAATCGTATTTCGCCCTTCAATTGAAGTAGTGGTAAACAGGATACAGAGGCTCCTTCTATAACTAGCGATGAAGTTAGAAGGGCCTTGCAAGACGTGACCCGGGGACAAGTAGCAGGAGAAGACAGAATAAGAGTCAGCTTAGTCAAACATGAAGGAGATTGCATGCCTGAAAGGCTTGCGGCCCTTTATACGAAATGCCTCAGGACTTGAAGTGTACCAGAGAGCTTGAAGAATGCCAACATTATACTAATCCGTAAGAAGGGAGACGTTAAAGAACTGAATAATTATAGCCCCGTTAGCTTGCTTTCGGTGTTGTATAAAATATTCAAAAAGAACAGGGCAACACTTCAGTCAACCAAGAGAACACGCTGGCTTCAGGAAGGGATATTCTACAATGAATCCCATCTATGTCATCGATCAGGTAATCAAGGAATCTTAGGAGTGCAATCATCTTCTCCATATGGCTGTCATAGATTATGAAAAGGCATTCGATTTGGGAGAGATACCGGGAGTCGTAGAGGCATTGTGTGATAAAGAACTACAGGAGGCATACGCGATTATCTTAGGAAATATCTACAAAGATTCTACAGCTACCTTGGTTCTCCACAAGAAAGGTAGAAAGTTACCTATCAAGAAAGGAGTCAGGCAATAAGACTAGTCTCTCCAATGCTATTGACTACATGTTTAGAAGAAGTATTGGAGACGACATTGTCCTCTTCAACAACACTGCGTATGAATTATAATAAATAATTGAGGACCTTAACCGAGCAAGTGTAATAGTGGGGTTGAAGATTAATATGCAGAATACAAAGATAATGTTGAATAGCATGGCAAGGGACCAAGAATTCAGGATCGCCAGTCTGGATATAGAGTCTGTACAGGAGTATGTTTACCCAGGTCAATTACTCACAGGAGACCCTGGTCATGAGAAGGAAATTTACAGGATAATAAAAATGGGCTGGTGTGCACACGGCAGGCGTTACCAAATCCTGGCTGGGAGCTTACCACTGTCGTTGAAAAGAAAAGTGCACAGCCGTCACAGCATTCTACCTGTGCTAACATATGGGGCAGAAACTTGGAGGTTAACAAAGAAGCTCTAAAACAAGTTAAGGATCGCGCAAAGGTCGATGGGACGAAGAATGTTAGGCGTAACGTTAAGAGACAGTCAGAGAGCGGTGTGGATCAGAAAGCAAACGGGGATAGCCAATATTCTAGTTGACATTACGAGAAAAAAATGGAGCTGGGCAGGTCATTTAATGCGTACCGTAGATAATCGGTGTACCATTAAGGTTACAGAAAGGAATCGCAGTCGAGGACGGCAGAAAACTAGGTGGGGCGATGAACGAGGAAATTTGCAGGCGCAAGTGGGAATCACATAGCGCAAGACAGGGGTAACATCGTCCTGCAGTGGCCATAAAGATAGGCCGGTGATGATAATGAATCGTACAATTAAGCCCCTCTTGTGTCCATATGCTCGGTTACTTGTCGCTTTATCGTAAAGATTGATGCACTGATCGACATGAAGTTCGGCGATCCGCATTCCTGGGAGTCCGAGAAACGCCTTAGGAGAAAGGTGAAGGCTCAAAATTTATTTCTACCTCCTCAGATGCATTAATCAGAACATATGAGCCTAAATGTACAGCAAGCGAAATGGGAGTTTATTTCTACCTACTTCCAACGCTTCTTACATCCCCCTAAGAGCTCTTGTACAGTATTATTGCACATTTCAATTATTTTCAAGGTTTTACCACATGATACTACGTCTTCCTCTTTATGTTATGGCAAAAAAAGCGGATTTACCACAACAAACTTAAGGATATGGTTAGTTAACCATTGTAATTAAACAAAAACTGACAGGGTGCGCGAATATTCGTAACTTTCGAATAACAAATAGGATATTCTTATTCGATTGGGTCGTTGCATGAATAGCCAATATATTTAAATACGCATATTTTCCGAATAGTTTTCAGATATGTCGAGTCACCAACGGTGATGAAGCATCGAATTGGGCAAATGAGCGATATGGGCAACAACTTTAATCCCGGCGGTTATAGTAGACATCAGACACGAGAGTAGTGGAGCAAGCTACGTCGCTCAGGGAATCAGACTTTTCCAGCTAAGACGCCATTATGCGTGTTGACTAGCGACACTTGTGCGTGCTAACGAACAACTCATTTGCCACCAACTGTCTGTGTGTGCTTTTAATACACAACACTCCATAATGTCGCATCTAATGACAGAAATTTGCTAACGTTGTTAAGGCACAGGATGTGAAAAGAGCTTCAAAATAATAGTGATAACGGGTGCTCGTTATTCTAAAACCATTCGAAAAATATTCGATTTTCGATTCGATTCGCTTCTGGAGCTATTCGATTCATATTCGATTCGGTCTCAAAAATAAATGTGCACGCACCTCTAAAAGTAAGTTTTTCACGTTGCTAATATCTTTGCTTGTAATAAATACATGCATATTTGAAAAGGGGCGATGATGTCCCTGAGATTCTGTCGAATCTAATGAAGATACGGCGTATTGTTATGGCTTGTATTGCGGCAATATACACTAGCGGTCAAAAGGTTGCGGAGCGCGCGTGCAAGAGAGAGAGAGAGAAATTTATTGACAGAAAAGCAGAGAGGTCGGCCTGAGCTACAGCTCGCTCTGGCGCGCTGCTCTATCTACACTGGAGAAAAAGGACGGGGAGAAAAGGGGTTGATGAATGATGACGACGACGACGACGATGACGGCGATGATGATGATGATGATGATGATGATGATGATGATGATGATGATTATGATGATGATGATGATAGCGACGCGAGGAGGAGGTGCGTGTAGATTTGAGACGAAGCTGAATATTTCCCCACTCTGATGTTTGGTTTTCGAGCCATGTGCTAGATTATGCTAACTACATATACTGCTGTACGATTTTATTATCTGCGAGTTCACGAACTGCTCGGAAGTTCAACTCCGCAGATCCGACGGCCCGTAATATTTTGGGCAGCGCGCTTACACACGCACGGTACACGCACCTCGCCATGCTCCGACGCTGCACCTGTGAACTACAATAAACACCTACGCACACGGAAGTGGTCGCATACGCAGTTCAATATTTCCATATAGTTTCATTACGATATAGTACAATTCTTACAGCATCTATATAGAATCCATATATATTCCACATAGTTTCTGGTAGTTTCCGCGAGAATCGTACGGCAAAATATGGAATTAGTAGACTGCATAGGGGACGGTTCAATGTAGAGACCAATCAAAACGGACTCCTACCCCCATTGGAATCCCGCCACCACAGCGTGTATCGAGCCCACGACCTTGTGCTTTGGAGCTTAATGCCCTAGCCACTGCGACATGCGAAGTATAAATTTTGTTACAATTTTATTTATACTTGGGCTACTATAGCATATAACTACAATGATCACCGCGAATGCTATATAAAAAAAAAATAGGTACAGATATGCAAGCGTCCGACAGCCTGTCTTAGGCACTTTTATCCCTGCTTATACAACTTCTATCCCACGGCACAGTTAACAATGACTCGAGAATCCATCCTCGTTCAAGCCATAGCAGCAGCGCATTCGCTTCCGTTTGCTGTTCTTTGTGTGATGTCTCGTAGTTTGGTGCTGCTCCTGTCGCAAAGTTCTGCTTTGTTGGCAATGTGAGGCTTAGCTTGGGCTTTCGTACAGTGCCTTAAGCGTAACTCGTACAAAGCGTGCCATACGAGAACCCTGTTGCTCGGGAAAGATATGAAAACAAAGAATAATAGAGGGCGTGCTGTGGGAGAAGTTGTTAACGAGATTAAAATTAAGTGAAACAAATGCGACGCAGAGTATGGAGGCGTTATATATTGCGTACTCTGGCTGCTTCCTTATCAAATGAATCTGTTTACTTCGAAATGATTGAGCAGCTCGACCTAGAGAACAATTTGCCGAAATGTAACATTGGATGGCTCGGTCACTGTAAGCTCCACAGGCATCATGATTTATAACGTGCACGTTCCGCGCAGATTACCGTTTAGCAACCTCTAACAATACGAAGCACTGCGCAGGGCAACTTACTTAAAGTTGGGCGTGCGCCGTGCTAATCCCACTTGGCTGGGTTCACAAACTAGGGAAGAGCGGCCTTTATACAACGACGCCTAGTGGTGCTTCGCGCCAGAGCCACGTGCGGATTTTCACAGCATCCGCCACCCGAGTGGGATTACACTCGCAGATACACCACGTCGTCTGCTGTGCCATTCTCTCGCGCCAGCAGACGATGTCGGCGGTGCGGACGCGCATTCCTTGGCATAGGATATAGGCTTAGGAGAAGCTCGCTCTCTTGCTACTGCATTAGCGACCTCGGTGGATGTAGCTTATGGTGTCGTAAGCTTCCGGAGGGTCACCGCGTAGTCCGGCGCCAAGTGCCCTAGACGCCGCTCCTTCGCCACCGTGACACGCTTTCGCGAGTCTGTCGCTGAGACTCCTAGGAGGATGCGAGACTCGGCAAGGGTGAGCGTCTCAGGTGACGCCCCCTCCACTCGGGCTTAAATTAGTGATGCGCCGGAGACGTTCTAGGGTGGCGTCCGGGGGAAAAGCGGAATCGCGGTAATTTATTAACTCCGACGTGATAAACCGCGGACAACCGGAACCGCTCCCTTGCGCCGCTGGGTCCCGCATAGCGAGCCTTCCAAGGGCAGAGCTCCACTCTTTTAAGTGAATAATTAAACGGACGCCCACTCGCGCCGAAAGACGAGCTTTCATTGAAGGCACTCTCATGCCGGCGACGATGGAAGATGCGTTTCTGCACCTCGCGGGGCTTGAGACGTGACGTCTGCTCGTGTACCGTAATTTCGAGAATGTAACGCGACGATGGGTGTCTTGAGACAGCGATAAACGCTGTTTTTGGAAAGTATGCAGAAAACGGTCGCTAGAATGTCTTAGTGTATATGACCGTAGTCTTATATTCTTACAACGTTCCAACAAAGATTGTATATAGACATTTACTGTTAGATGCCTATACAAATTCACATAGTCCACCCAAATAAAACTTTAGCTGCCAAGCCCTAGAAAAGTATGTAGGAAAGGTCTATGTCTAAATACCTGCTCATATTTATTTGTTGTTTTATAATAGCAACAGCACTTACTTAGTCTTGGTCAGCGCACTGAAAGACACAAGCGAGCACGCAAACGTGAACACACCCGAACGACTACTACTACTACTACTACTAATAATAATAATAATAATAATTAATAATAATAATAATAATACTGTTGCTGCTACTGCTGCCACAAATACAACCATTACTACCTTTACTACTACCTTACTAGTACTTATACTGGTACTACGATTACTAGTACCAGTGCAACGGCAACTACACAATGCATAGAGCATGTTTCAAGATATGCATGTGCTATCGCTCTGTGTATGAGCCACAGCGCGAAAGCACGTGGCAAAGCGGTCGCGCATTGTAGATCGTACCGAGAGCGATAGTAAAGCACAGAGAGGAAATTTCAGGCGAGAAATTATGGTCGTAGGTATAGTGCGCACTATTCCCGAGCATATGCGGTACCTACTTGGGGACACGCGTCATATCTTGGTAGCCGCGTAAAATTTGAAACCAGCGTAAGCGGAATAGAGTGTTACTCTAATGCAGCCGAAAGATACGAGCGGGAAGGACTCCCGTAAGGAGCGGCAATAAAGCTTGCACACGAATACCGTATCGCGGAGGCGTGAGAGCTGTAACCAACGGCCAACAGCAGCCTCATCGCGCCTCACTAAATCTATGCAGGATTGCGAAAGCTAGTGCTGACGTCACTGACACCGGCGCCGCATAATCCTGCCCAAAATTTATTAAGCTATTCACCGGCAGCGACGGGTCATGATTGGCCCGCTCTGTATATCAGCTGTCCAATCGACCCCTCGAAAGGAATGACGTCGACAGATTATCGACGTCTAATAGACCACTTTGTCAATTGTTGTAGATTCGATCATCGCTCCGCAAAGCTGCTGCGGCACCGATGCCTAGAGCAAGGAGTTTTCACAATCCAGTGGCTTTTCGGTGAGTGAGGCTTTAGTGCCGTTGTCGCAACAGAACGCTTGAAGCGGGACGTTTTATAGCCTATTTCAAAACGCCATTCCTGATGGGCACGCCCTCCAATATCCCGTTTATCGCCGGCTGCGAAGAAGTGAGTGAAGCTTTAGTATTGCCATATACCGCATTTCCTCGGAGCCAAGGGTCCCCTTTCACGCCCGGGGTGGTCAACGCAGCGCGTATCCGAACAAGGCACGCATTGTAAGGTCCGGTCAAATAAACTACCTTTTGTTAAGGAGAAACCTAAATTAAAGAGCGCCAAATTATGTCCAGCGTTCGGAAAGAATGTGGTTGCGCACGTGATTTGGTGAAAGACGACTTCAGCGAGAACCTGCGATCCGTCGCAAGTCAACTCAAGTATACTTCAAGCGAGTGAATAGGTGTGTCGGTGCGGTAGCATAAATAACCAATGTCGATCGGCGTCAACAATGCGAAGCTGCGCTCTGGTCGTGTCACACCGCGCTTTCTTGCAACGTCATTGCGACGTCATGTTCGCACCATCCTTCGGGACACATAGGAGGGGAAATGGGGGGGTATTCTGCAAGTGTCCGCCCAGTCGACACGTCCATTTCGTCTGCTGCAGGAGTTCTGATTGGCTGGGCTGGGGTACGCGTCAGAAGGAGACAGGCACCCCCCCAGCCAATCATCACTTCCGCAGCAGACCAAATAGACACGTTCACTAGGTGGACACTTACAGAACAGCCTCTATCCGTTCACTTTTCAGCTCTTCCTTCAGTAGCTGTGACGACCATGTGGGAATAACTATGTTCACTCATTAATGAATCAATCAAACCCGACAGTTGAGTGTGGTACGAAAATAAATAGCTCCGAACGCATTCGTACGTTTTGTACAGAGCATTCAATCGGACAATTTAGCCTGCAGCTTGTGTGTAAGTCGTACCTTACGAATTTTGTGACACAAATTGCTTTGACAATTTCAATATTGGTTCAATAACGCAGTTGCTCTGGGCAGAAGGCCTAGAGAAACGAGGATGTATGCTGCACTCGCGCACATGTGCGACCGCGCGTGACGTTCGTCGCTTGTGCTGGTGGTTGCTTGTCTGACGTCCGCAACGGCGTCGCTGTACATCCACTTTCACACGGTGGAATGATCGTTCTTTATCTTGTCGAGATACCATTCCCGCTGCCGGTGCATCGCTGCCTATCTTCATGAGCTTTACGCTCGAGGTGCTGTTGGGTAGCCTTGACTAACGTTCTGATCATAGTGTTGACCTTGTTCAGCTCGGCCTGCGACCATTTGAATAGACCTGCCACGTAGGTGAAGTGACAGAGCGAAGGTGTGCACTAGCCTTAGAGCCTGTCCAAACCCCGGCCCTTGTGTTTGTTGGTGATTCTCCTTAGTAGCCTGATGACTTCGTCCGTCTTGTTTGAAATGGGTTGAATGGCATTGAGGTTGGTACCTCCCGCTGCAATGTGGGAGTCTAAAACTCTAATCTTATCGACCTGCTTGATCGCGGATCCGTCGTGATAGCGTAAGATAATCTTGGCTTCCTCCCCGGGGACGTAGGCGCGACGCTTCAGTGGTTCCGCGCGAGTCTCAGCGCTGGCTGGCCCACCCCATCCACGTTTAGATGCACGCTGCAAGTTTGGTCAGGCGAGGTCAATCTGCTCCATGCAGTCGAGTTGACTCGGCCCGACTCGACGTTCGCTGAGCCCGACCACGGCCAGTGTTTACGTGAATTCGACACGCCGATGTCAGTCCCACAAGCCGACTCAACCTGCTTCTCTCGGGATCATGCATGCGCCTTGAAATCTGTCTCTTTTGCCGGCTTAGTCAGAATCGGACTTGAGATAGCCGGTATCCACTGAGCCGTCTATTCATCCACCCACGGCGAGAAGTGGAATACGGTCCCAGCCCCTACCGCTACGTAGCAACCACTAGACCCCTCTACAGGCAAGTGCAATTCGCAACTGTACTGGCACACTGGAAATTGTCGCGGCATCGCCACCAACCATGCCGCTGACGAAGAAGAGGACAACCACGCGAATAAGCAGGTTACATACTAACAAGCTATAATTTTTTTTTCCTTATACGTTTTCTGTAACCTCCTTGCACGCGAAGGGTAATCGTGCGCGGACGTTCAAAAGGAATCTTCATCAACATGAACTTTGATGATCTCCTGGGCTGGTCGCAACCCTTGCCGCTCCGCGCATCTTCACATCTACGCTCTTGAATAAATTTTATCACGGTCGCCTTCACGACGACCTCTAAAAAAATAATGCTAGAGACGTTCGATTGTGGGTTCCGGAAACTGAACAGTAAGTTATGAGGGACGCGGCAATGGAATGCTCTGGATCAATTTCCACCCCTTGGTGTTTCGCAGCACATAAATTTCAACACGGAATGCATGCACACAATATGAGCACATAAATCTAAACACGCCTGCCTTCCCCACCTCAGGCACGTGTATGTTTGTGTTACAGTTGAATTAAGAGACTAAAGAACGGCACGTTTGTGTAAGTGAATGTGATAACGACTGGTCAAATAGCAAATTGCACTGCCTAAATAACAATAATTAATTCGCATATCGGCTGCCAAAAGTGAGTGATTCTTATTGAACGCCTGAAAATTATTCAGCAGAACTTATCTGTCCCATTCCTTAACTCAGTAACAGCTGTCCTTGCGCAACCCCTCTCCCCCCTCCCCCGCCTCTCGCGCAACTGAATCATTCGGAACAGATCTAAATTGCACATCGCCCTTTCTCGTTCAACCCTGCATAAGTGTTGTTTACCCTTATGTTCAAACATAACAGAATATTCGACAGTTTCGAATGGTCAATTCTCAAATCGAGTACGAACGAATTGAATAACAAGGACTATTCGATTCGACTTCGAAATTTCGAATACAAAGGAAAATGGCCAGTACAAAGAAAAGGCTGCGGATTCTGTACCAATCTACGTGTCTTATTAGTAATGAGACATCTAGACATGAGAAATCTTATAATAAGGGATAGACGTCTAATTACTAACGAGACGTCTACAGCTCATTACTGAAATTCGCATTCTTTCCTCGCAGTCCACATTTTCTTTCTATTATTTCATGCCGGGTGCCAGAAGAAATAAGGGAAAAATTTCGTTTTACCTAAATCTCTTCAGGGTCTCCTCGAATCTGTCTTTGAAAAGAAATAGAAAATCGCTAGCTAAACTCGACGCTTAAAAAAGCATAGTTGTTAAAGAAAAAAGTACTTGACTAGGCACGCTCGACTGCATGTTCATTTCCAGCACACATTTAGGCACTAATAGACAGCTCCTCCACACGAAAAAACGTGTTATTTATTTGAGAAAAAAAACAGCACAAATAGCCCTTAAGCGAATAAAAAGGAACCGTTGAAATATAGTACCGAGGCTATGAAAGATTTTCGCTATATAGAAAAAAAATTGAGGACCACTCCATTCTATGAAGGTAGATGACTAGTGAAGCTGTATCACATCGCACAGGTTTAGACAAGGGCACATGTATTAACCTTCATCATTTGGTAATGGTAGTTACCATAGTATTGTGGTTACTTCAATATACACTGTTTGGTTCGGTTACAACATAGATTTCTGGCCAACGTTAAATGTGTACACGACTGTTGCTGAGTAGTTGTGTGACTTGGATTGGTGTGACACTTCAAACCAAACTCTTCTAGCGCAAACTGAGTGAACCATTTCTTGTCTGGTTTTGAAACGTCCAAACTGCAGTCTCCAATGATGAACACAGGGGTAGTATCATCACGGCTAAACCATGCAAAGTGCGAGGTCACGAACTTTTCCATATCACACTTGGGTGTGCCCAGAGATACATACACAGTGGATCTCACTATTCCGTCATTCGTTTGCATGGCACAGACATCCCCACAGTCAGTGGCATTATCCTCTTGCGAGTATAGGGTGTAGGGTTGTACATACATTTTGTCCTTTGCGTACGTGGCAAAGTCTCCTGCTCGTGAGTCTTTGTGGTGTTCACAAACGATTCCAGTACACCCATCGATGTGAAACGATGTATCTCGATTTAGTTACTTCATTTATTATTATTATTTTTAGGGGCGGAGTGCTTCAAGCCTGCTTCACCTCCACCACGGGTCAGCGCGGTATTCCACTATCTCCGTGATTGGTCCACGCTCACATTTTTTTTTTATTGTTCACGCGCAAACATGAAAAATACATAGAAGCCTAGCCATATACAGCTTCGCTTTAATGAGTCTAAAGTTTCATTATTTGCGTTCCTTTGTTTATGGTCCGAATGCCGGGGCATGTACGCGCTATTCTCGGCAAAAATTAATTACGCACAGCTCGAAAGACCCACACACGGGAGCTAGACCCGAGACGACAGAGTAAAAACTGAGAAATAAATAGGGTGAACAGCGCCAGCCAGCTTTGAAAGAGCCGCAGTACATCTTTATTTGTCTCTTCCCTGTGCCAACACGCAAGGCCGCGTTAACAGAGTTCCTATTAAGCTACATCCTTGCCTGGCTTTCCTTATTTGATTTATTTTTGTCTCCGTCGCAGAGTGTATTCAGCTCCGAGTCCTCGAAATAGGTACCGCGATAACGTATAGATTTGATCGGCCACCTGTATAGGCGTTTTTTTTTTTTACATGTAGTTCTATTTCTTAACTCGCCGGTGTTCTTAACACCAGTGCCATTATTCTTGCGTGGGTGATGACGTGCCCCATCTTGCGATGAGGAAAGCGTGGGCGTATTAATGTGAAGTATGCAAAGGTCTTCAGAGGAGTGTATTAAGGCGCGTAGCTTGAGCGCCCCGAGGCTTTTCTTCTTATGGCGCACAGAATAAATTACAGAGAAAGGCGAAGTGAATAACGACACGCCGTCGAGTTAAAATAGATACCTGGGCTAGTTCGGTGCAGTTCGTAGTTGAATTGAAGACGCGAGGGCGAAATGAAGACGTTAGCGGTAAGAACAAATTCAACGCTGACTGAACGCCGCTTTCGTGTACAGTGTGCATGCACGTGCAGACGTCGCTTCTATATTCATATATTTCTATATTCAATACTTCTGTATACCTTCTTGCGCGCCTATTTTTGAAATAAAATTGCCGGTAATTTTCCCGGCGCTTGCCTCTGCATCACTGTCGGTTGGCTTCATATGTTTGTGTCTAGGGAAACAATCGAGCCCCTGTGTACCTACCCCTCCTTTTCGTTCATGATACAGTGTGTCTCCTTGTTCTTTTTTGTTTTCTTTAAGTGCTTTCAAGCTTTACGCGCTTACGTGATTTACGTTTATTGAAGTACCACTGTGTTGATGTGCGGCATATTCGCACGTCCATTCGTTACATTTATTTTATCCTTTTATTCCTACGTTTACTACGGGGGGGGGGGGGGAGAGGGGGGAGTCATTACTTAGCCATATTAGAATAGCCTGGCAAACGGCAGCCGGTACATCGCATGTTTTCGGTCAACAAACAATAATACTACTAAAAACAATCTTCACTTCACTTCACTTTATTACCTTAAAGGCCCCCAGGATTGGGGGTATTACATAAGGGGTGGGTAACTAATAAAAGAAATGAAATACACAAGGAAAAAAATGTTTAAGTACAAGTTTGCTCGCTGGTAAATATGTTAATTATGCAGTTCAAAAACGTGGATGGGCAGGTGATTGCGGCGATGTCGTGTGGAAGGCCGTTCCAGTCCGAGGCTGAACGTGGGAAGAATGACGAGGCAAAAGTGGTAGTGTGCGCCCGTGGACGGGCGACTTGAAGGGGATGACCAATGCGGAGTGAAATGCGTGCAGGAGGACTGATGTAGGGTGGATGATGAAGTGAGCTGTAAAAGAACCTATGAAATAAGTGCATAGTAGCGATGCGACACCGACAAGCCAGGGTTGTTAAGCGGGATTCTGCTTTTAACGATGATATACTGATATTATATGAATAGCATGCATTAATGAATCTTGTGGCATGGTTCTGTACTGATTCTAGAGAGTTTGTTAGATATTTTTTGTTAGGGCTCCAGATGGCAGAGGCACATTCCAGCTTAGAGCGTACGAGTGACTTGTATGCAAGCAATTTTAGGTTTGATGGCGCTAGACGTAGATGACGTTTTAAGGAACCAAGGCTTCTGTTAGCAGATGATATCACTCTAGTGACATGCGTGTTCCAGGTTAGATCATTAGACCATGTTACGCCTAGGTATTTGTAAGACTGTGTTGATGCTATCGTGACGTGCGAGATTGTGTAAGGGAAGAGGAGAGGATTACGTTTTCGATGAAATGACACGAGTTTGCATTTATCGGGGTTTAGTTCCATGAGCCATTGGTTACACCAGTCCTGGACGCAAGTTAAATCACTTTGGAGAGTTAGTTGATCAGAGGGGTTACTGATTGCGCGATATATAACACAGTCATCGGCAAAGATACGTGCAAAAATCACGGTGTATTTGGGGACGTTGATGAAATAGTTTCGTTTGGACAGATGATTATAGCCACGTTGTATTTTGCTTGCTTTCGCAGGCCGTAATATGTGTTGTTCTTTTTTCCCCCTCTTGTGAGATTTTGTATTCTAAGTACACTTTGCCATAATGTCATCTCAAGATGCGTTCCCTTCTTTTTCTTATTTCCTTAAAGACCCCGCACAGGGTCACGTCATAAAAGGCTAGTTCAAATAATATTAATTAAGGTGAGATAATCGCTGACAATTCTTCCATTGGTCCTAATTGGACCCAATTGGATGAGTAATCATGTGAAACAATAAAATAGTGGATAATAATAAAAACGTAATTCTAATGTTGGTCTTCGAATAAAAGATCTTTCTATTTGGTCTCTTCAATTCAAAGAAGCATTTAGCTTTTTGTGAAGTTGAAAGTCTGCTTTCAAACGTAGTAAAATTCTCTTGAACGACTAGCAGCACCTGGTCCAACAATTTTTTTTACTTACATTTGTAGCAATTGACAGATATCGCTCGTAGTGAAGTGGTGAACGGTGAGCAAGTCATTGAAGATAACTGCCGTAGCGTTTTCTTGCATGGAGTCTCAGGCATATGGGTGTCATATCGATCGCTTAATACACACCTAGAATTTTATTATTATCTTTCTTTATTCATATCGGTGGTCCCAACTAGTCCAATTATGAGATCAATTGGTTCCAATCGGGTCCAACAGTGGTCGAAAATCCAAATTGGTCTAATTGGAATTATCAATGGATATTTCTTGGCTGGGATGTATCTGTAGCATTTACGACTATTTTTATGCACTCCTTTCGCTTTTGTGATTTTCGGCGATATCAATTGCATTTCTATAATTTTTTTATTTCGGTTTGACAAGGGGCCGCCAGCTTCACATCTTCCTCTCAACATAGCCTTAATGGATCACGTGATTCGAGAGAGAAAGAAAGCAACTGCGCGTTGTAATGTCTATGGCACAGTCCGTGAATCACACAATGCACGATATAAACCCAATGCGCGTTGTGAACAAGCCGCGGAACTTATACTAACTGCAAAATTATATGAACTATCGCGCTACGCAAGTATCTTACCACTAGTTAAGACACTAACCAAAGCAAACTGGGTAATACTTAAAAGAGAGCCAACGTGCACTTCTTAAAGAAAATCATGAACGATTGTCTAAGATATCTGCATTCTAAAATAAGTTATGGAATATGAACAATGACCTCGTGCTGCACTTTATAAGAATACTAAAGGCCTTTTTAAATAGAAAGCATTGAGAACGGTTTCAGGAAACCGGTAATGGTCCTTTCTTTTTTTTTCTTTTCTTTTCTTGCCTTACTTCTTAATATCGTTCTGGCTTCTTCTTATTCTTTTCTTTTTATTCCTTTAATTCGCAAACCAGTGAACGAAAACTGAGCACACATAATCACTGAATATATCCTTCTGTATTGAATGATATGAACATTATGTAGTTATCGGGCTGAACGCGCAAGACGTTCATTTGCGTGACAGTGATTAATATTCGCATCTCGCCGCATACGAGCTGAGAGCACAATAGCGTTATTATTCGCAATACCTGCTCAGTCCATTGTTTAGGACCGTGAGGTTATGTTATGCTGCTGCGATCGATGTGTTTCGAAACCACGAAGTGTTCTTTAGCACATTAAGAGCACATCCATTTGCTTTACGAGGGAGGCCCGCGTTAGACGATCCAACATATTTTTTTTTAAATAACGCGTTTGATACAGCGCGACCTGAGGATGTACGAGTGAGGGCGCTGCTAGACGGATCGATCCAAATTACAGCGTTTAAACTCTTTCGAAACTACCATGCCCTCGAAAATAAATATAAACGCGCAAATTGAACTGGTCGTCCCACATACGTTAAAGCGAAGCACCTTAATCTGTGTTAATGCGAAGCACGGTCCCTCGCATGTGACGAAAGACTTTAACGTTATGTTGTCCACTGTGTCGTCCTTGGTATCTTTGTTCGTTGGCTTCTCAGGATATGATTAATAAAAATCGTGCCCCTTGGTTCCCTTTGCTTCTCGTCCATTAACGTATCGGGTAGCATGTACTTCACTTGACACGACTCGCTAAGGTAACGTGACTCGCTAAGGGGCTATCACAGACTGATGCATACCCTCTAAGCGCCCAGTTCAGCGTGGTCTAGTCTCATACAGCGCGACTGTCACGTGGGCCTTCCCAACTCCACATGTGTAGCGTGGCGTACAAAGCACGACACATCAGCGCAATGTGAGCGAGAAAACACCTCCCACACACGCAGGAGGCGCTTAACGTTTTTTTTTTTTTTTTCCTTCTTGTGTCTCAGCGTCTGCAATGTTTTCCAAAACTGACTACGCGACACAGCACAGTTCTAATCCAGGAACAGGATTACTCGAAGAGGCGTTCATTACTTGCACTAGAAGTCAAAACGCGTAATCGAACATTAAGCAAGTTTTCACTGATTAAGTTTTTTTTTAATAATAGCTTTTTCGCACACATTGCATTTTATGAATT
Organism: Dermacentor andersoni; assembly: GCF_023375885.2. NCBI lineage: Eukaryota > Metazoa > Arthropoda > Arachnida > Ixodida > Ixodidae > Dermacentor > Dermacentor andersoni. The sequence continues at coordinate 130,945,444 of NC_092821.1, forward strand.
GTAGAAGGCGAGCTTGCGAGGCGTAGAGACGTGACACAAATTCTGAGGATGGCACCAGTTGGGACAGAAAAATAAAGAGTTTAATGGAAATTGAAAAAGTCAGATGCGTAGTCAGCGCTGTTGTCGGTCCTTTCCTCACATTCTGTTTATTTTGCGTTGTTCCTGCTAAAGGCATGAAGATGTCAGCCCTGCTGTTTGCACGGTTTGCTCAATTCGGATGAGGTGCTTCAGAAGAAATGAAAAGGAAAAGAACACAAAAGGTGGAGAATAAAAATGAAAAGCAAGGGAAGAAAGTGAGAATTAATAAACCAATCAAGCCCGGACAGCTAACAAAAGACCAATGAATGTCCATAAGACCTGACTGGCCTAAGAGTAACAACAGAGCCTGCGTGGTTCAGATTACATGCCCACTTTGGCCCTAGGGCCCTACAAAATCACTAGCCTGCATTTCTCCAGATATACCAAGTAAATTTTTTGGTGCTAGCCGACAATGGCGCAACGCGTGGCTAATGTCATCAGTTAATCTCGAGATAAGCGCGATCAAACTTGCCTAAAAAATGCACAATTGTAGTCCCACTTGTTTCTTTAAACAAAAAGCCGTTTTATGCAATAAATGCATTAAAGTAGCTGGACTGCCAATGTATTTTGTCGCATATTTCCGAAATAAATATCTAGAAACCAGTGTCATCCTGAGAATTCGTTCTAAGAGTGTACGCCTTGCGAACTCACCGGCTACAATTCGTAAATTACAATATGTAACGTGAAGTAATTGTTTAAAAATTTAACCAACGCAATTTTGTTATTGAGTCGATCTCGCATTTTTATTTCTCGCGCAAGTAATCCCCCGCTTGTTCGAGTAATCTAGTTCAAGTGTTAGTATTGTGCTATCTGCCTCAGGCGATTTTTTAAAGTTCTGCAAGACAACCGTTTCTACAACAACGTTTAAAGTACAACACCCCAATCTACTACTCTTCAAATATAAAAGGCAACGCTATGGTGACTGCAAGGGAACCTTTCACGCTACCTGCATTCGAGATAGAAAAATAGTGTTATCACGTGACAGCCACAGATTACGTAATTTGGCGTCACGTTGACTTCATACGGGCGTCACTACACGTGAAGCAATCGTCAAGTATAAGACATCGCAGGTTTGAACCTACTAACCACGGGAAGACGAGCGTGACAACAAGCGGAGCGATACATTTCTATCGCTGTAGTATTTGCGTAGCTTCTCCCCCTTCCCCATCTTTCATCTTCCCCATCCCTCTCCCATGTGTAGGGTAGCAAACCGGTTAAGCTAAACAGGTTAACCTCCCTGCCTTTCCTTCTCCACTTTTTCCTTCCTTCCTTCCTTCCTTCCTTCCTTCCTTCCTTCCGCAGTGCAGCCCGCTAAGCATGAAACAAGGTATAGACGCACCGTATTCTGTGCACGATAGAGAACGAAAGAGAGAATGTGTGACGTCACTCTCGGGGAACAGAGCGGTTGTGCGGGCGAGGAGCGGAGGCTTCAACTGAGGGAACGCGAAGAACGCCCAGCTGCAATACGCAGCCCGTCGGATACGTCAACGCGTAGAAAACAAGAAAATACATGCACGCACAATGCGTCACTGGAAAGCAATGAAGGGGGCTAGTTGGTGAACGTTCATGGTTATATTGCGCTCAGTTTTACAAACACGATATTAAGGAAGGACACGACGTGGACGGACGTAGCGCAAACTACCAACTGTTTAATACTGTTAAAGAACGCGCTTATATACAAGGAGATATGGAGCGGGGGGGGGGGGGGGGGGGGGGTTACATATAAGATATGACAAGGTGACGACGTGTGATCATAGTTCGGGTCAGGCATACATCGTTCACATGCACCCGTTCGCCCTGGGAAACTCGACCTCAGCTTTGATAAGCGCGATGGACGGAGTGCTTACGCACATCTCTTTTTCTTTAGCTATCGCAAGCGCCTCAAAAATTTCTCGCTCCGTTTTTGTTTTTGATGTTCCAATGACTGTGGTGCTTTCTATTAGCGGGGAGCATTTGCATTGTTTGCAATGTGCGGCCAAGTTGCTAGGTGCTGTCAGAAGCTGACATGTGTATTTGTGCTCCCGTAACCTATCATTTAGACAACGTCCAGTTTGCCCAATGTATACTTTCCCGCAATCTAGTGGGATTTGGTAAACAACTGAAGTAGCGCATTCCACGTACTTTTTCGCGTGCTTAGTCTGACAGACCGTAGCACTAGGGTCGGCCTCTTTGGATCCTGCGTTCACCCTCTTGCACATGCCTTTTAGCTTTTGCGGGGCGGAGAACAGAACTTGAACATCATGGCGTTGGGCTGTCTTTTTTATCCGATGTGACAAGCCATGGATGTAAGGCAACACCACGCGTTTTTTCAATTTTTGCTGTGTTTTCTGCCTTTTCCTGTTGGCTCTGGACAGGACAGGACGTGGACGGACTTGCGCTACGTCCGTCCACGTCCTGTCCTTCCTTAATATCGTGTTTGTAAAACTGAGCGCAATATAACCATGAGCGTCACTGGAGCAGACACAACGCCTGCTGCAGGCGAGAGAGAAAGGGCGAGGGAGACAACGCTTCACGTCACGCACCAAGCGGTCTTTGCGGGTGTAGTGCGGAGAGGGGACTGAGGCTCTACCCGGACAGTCGAGAAAGAAAACCCAGGGAGCGAGCCAAATGGCGATTCTCGTTTCTAAAAAAAAAAAAAAAAAATGGCGATACCTGCGCAACATTTAGTGACGGTAGTATAGGTTCCAAAATTCATGCTACCAAAACACTAGTCGCGAGGGAAGAAGGGCTACCTCTTTTCTGGATCGTGCGGTGTTTCAAATGCGGAGCAGACTGCTAACGGCCCTGTGGCAAGCGCTGCAAGCCAATGAAGTGTAACGAAGAAGAGTAGCCGCCTGCGCCACAGCACCATCGCCACCGGCATGAGCTCGTGGTTGCTGTCTTTCGCCGGACGCTTGTGACAGCTACCCCTTCGCGCCCGTTGCTAATAAATCTCATAGCAAGTGGTGGACGTGCTGGGTTTCGACCACCCTGGAACTTCGGAGTCGCACTCTACCCCCCATCATGCCCGACGACGCACGCACTCCTCCAGCTCCTCCAACGGCGCCGGCCACTTTGGTTTGTGCCGGTGCCTTGCGTCAGCGAGATCCCCCTATCTTCTCCGGCACAGATGACAAAGACGTTGAAGATTGGATCTCGTTTTATGAGCGAGTGAGTGCCCATAACCAGTGGGACGACGTTACCAAGTTGAGAAACGTCGCATTTTATCTTACGGACGTTGCGAAACTATGGTTTCTAAACCATGAAGCCGACCTCACTTCGTGGTTGGTCTTCAAGACCAACTTTACCCAAGTTTTCGGTCGGCCTGCAGTAAGAAAGCTTCGTGCAGAACAACGTTTGCGCACACGAGCCCAAGAGGCCGGAGAAAACTTCACAAGCTACATTGAGGACATTGTCGACCTTTGCAAACGGGTGAATGCGTCGATGTCAGAGGAGGAGAAGATAAAACATATAATGAAGGGTATTCAGGACGACGCATTTCAAATGTTATTATCGAAGAGTCCTCACACTGTCGCTGAAGTGATAGAATTGTGCCAGAGTTACGACGAGTTGCGCAGGCAACGGCTTCACACCCGACGTCCCACCCCACCCGCCGACTCTCTATCAAGCCTTGGAGTCGACGACAACCATGCTGCTCTCTTCGTAAAAATCCAGGAATTCGTTCGCGCAGAGGTCGCCCGCCAGCTATCTTTGATATCTTCTGTCCAGGAACCACCCCCTGCTTTGCATCCTACGATCCGCGACTTCATTCAAGAACAAGTCTCTCAAGCCGTTCCTCCAGCCGTTGAGCAGACACCAGTCACGGCTCCTCTCACTTACGCTGAAGCAGTTTCCCGATCTCGTCCACAAACGCCCCTGCCGCCCTCTATGCATCGACCACCGACATTTTTCCCGCCATCTATGCCGCTTCACGACCGCCGGCATTTTCCTCCTATGCCGCTTCCCGACCGACAGCATTTTCCGAATCCTCAACCGCGACTCGGACCTTACCCCCACCAGTGGCGCACCTTCGATGACCGCCCAATATGTTTTGCTTGCGGTGGTGCTGGTCACGTGGCGCGCCATTGTCGTCGTGGCATGCTTCCTCTTCAGAACATCCGGCGAGCGCCATCTTTCCCCGCTCCGTTTTCCTCTTCGCCTTCCAGCCTTCCTACCTCTTCCTTTTCCCCTGACCGCCCAACCGCCTCTACTCGCCGCTCACCATCTCCCCGTCGTCGCTCGCTTTCTCCGATGCGGCGTCGTCCCGTGTCCACCGAGCAGGAAAACTGATGGCCGCAGTTCCCGAGGCACGAACTGCGTCCACGTCGCAATGCCCAAGTCCTCGTCCCTCTCCAGCCAACGTCATTGAAGTCTCTGTCGAAGGAATCGCCGTCCTGGCACTTGTAGATACAGGAGCCGCCGTATCCGTAATTTGCGCCGAACTCTGCCGCACACTACGAAAGGTTTTGACGCCTCTCTCCGACTTCTCCCTTCGAACCGCAAACGCTCAAAATATAACGCCTCTCGCTGCCTGTACTGCTCGCGTCTTCATTCAAGGTCTACTGTATACCGTCGAATTCGTCGTGCTGCCCACTTGTTCCCATGACATCATATTAGGCTGGGACTTCCTTGCAAATAATAACGCCGTTATTGACTGTTGTCACGCCGAACTCGAACTTTCTGCACTTCCCGACGTCGAGCCTATCGAAAACGACCCTTCCAGTGTTAAACTGTTTGTGTCCGAAGACAATTCCGTCCCTCCACGCTCTTCCCTGCTTGTGCCTGTGTCGTGCGCCGCTATTTCTGATGCCACTGTTCTCTTTACGCCCTCTGAGCTGTTCATTCGCCGCCGATGTTCTCCGCTGCCCTTTGCTCTCCTTACTCTTCGCAATGGCGTCACGAAAATGGTCGTCGACAATCCCACAGCCTGCCCTTTAGTTTTATCTCATGGTGAATGCCTAGGCCTTGTTCAACCGGTCGACACCTTTTGCATCTTTGACACTCCTGCCGTTTCTACTTCTGCGGACCTTCGCGCACTTACTTGTGACCCTGCGGTTGATCAGTCACTCCTCGACGCTTTCTACTGCTCCATCGACGATGGCACGTCATCTTCAGAACGAAGCCAGCTTATTGCTCTCCTGCAGAGGTTCAGCTCTTCTTTCGACAGCCATCCTTCCGGTTTAGGCCACACATCGACCGCTTTTCACCAGATAGATACCGGCAGTCATGCACCTTTACGGCAGTGCCCTTACCGAGTATCCGCCTCTGAGCGCCGTGTCATTGACCACCAGGTTGCTGACATGCTCAAGCGTGGCGCTGTGCAGCCTTCCAACAGTCCCTGGGCATCACCGGTCGTCCTCGTTAAGAAAAAGGATGGCTCTATTCGATTCTGCGTCGACTACAGGCGTCTGAACAAGATAACGCGCAAGGACGTTTACCCGTTACCGCGCATCGACGACGCCCTCGACTGTTTGCAGGGAGCTGAGTTCTTTTCTTCGCTGGATTTACGTTCCGGATACTGGCAAGTCCCCTTGGCACCATCTGATCGACCTAAAACAGCATTTGTAACACCTGATGGATTGTACGAATTCATCGTAATGCCTTTCGGCCTGTGCAACGCCCCAGCCACTTTTGAGAGAATGATGGATAATATTCTACGCGGCCTCAAATGGAACACATGTTTATGCTACCTGGATGACGTAGTTGTTTTTTCTGCTGATTTCCGAACCCATCTCAGCCGTCTCGAGCAAGTTCTCAAATGCCTCACTGACGCGGGACTTCAACTTAACTTAAAAAAATGTCGTTTCGGCGCCCGAAAGCTCACTATTCTTGGCCATGTTGTATCACGAGACGGCGTCCTTCCGGATCCAGCCAAGCTCCGCGCTGTCACCGACTTTCCGCAACCAAAGAAGTTAAAGGAGCTTCAAAGCTTCCTTGGTTTATGCTCATACTTCCGACGTTTCATTCGAAATTTCGCTTCCATAAGTGCACCCCTGACAGCCCTTCTAAGTGGCGACAAAGAACTTTCCGCTTGGTCACCCGCCTGTGATGACGCCTTCACGAAATTACGCCACCTGCTAACCTCGCCACCTATCCTCCGCCACTTCGATCCTGCAGCGCCCACAGAGGTCCACACCGATGCCAGCGGCGTCGGACTTGGCGCCGTACTCGCACAACGAAAAGCGGGCTTTGATGAATATGTCGTTGCCTACGCGAGCCGAACTCTGACAAAGGCCGAGGCTAATTACTCTGTTACAGAGAAAGAGTGTTTAGCCATTATTTGGGCCCTTGGAAAATTCCGTCCTTATTTGTATGGCCATGCTTTCGATGTCGTCACTGACCATCACGCCCTTTGTTGGCTGTCTACCCTTAAAGACCCATCTGGCCGACTTGCTCGCTGGGCCCTTAAGCTACAGGAGTACGACATCCGCGTTCTCTACCGTTCCGGCCGCAAACACACGGACGCTGACGCCCTTTCTCGCTCACCGGTCTCCGCTGACTGCGCTTGCCTATCCGCCCTTGAGCCCACAGTTCCATCTCATGCACTGCGCAACATGCCGTCGGAGCAGCGCAAGGATCCCTGGATCAGTGCTCTCATCAGCATCCTTTCTGATCCATCCACCTCTTCACCATCTCGCGCTCTTCGCCGCCAGGCTACCCACTTCTGCATTCGCGACGGCCTTCTTTATCGTCGTAATTACCTCTCTGACGGTCGCAAGTGGCTTCTCGTGATACCCCGCCATCTCCGTGACCTTATCTGCGACGCTTTCCACACAGACCCTCAGTGCGCACATGCCGGCCTCTTCAAGACCTATGCTCGGCTACGCATCCGATTTTACTGGCGCGGCATGTATAACTACGTCAGAAAGTTCATTCGCTCCTGTGCTCAGTGCGAACGCCGAAAATTACCTCCCGGACAAGTCTACCCGTCACAACCCCTTCCCTGCCCTCGTCGGCCCTTTGATCGTGTTGGTATAGACATCTACGGACCGCTACCCTCCACTCCAGCAGGCAACCGTTGGATTATTGTTGCAGTGGATCACTTGACCCGCTATGCTGAAACAGCTGCTCTGCCGACTGCCACCGCCCGCGACGCTGCATCGTTTCTGTTACGACATTTCGTTCTTCGCCACGGTGCCCCTCGCGAACTTCTGAGCGATAGAGGCCGCGCCTTTCTTTCCGAGGCTTTGAAGGCACTACTCGACGAATGCCGAATCGTTCACCGCACCAGTACAGCGTACCATCCGCAAACTAACGGCATGACCGAGCGCTTCAACCGTACTCTTGGCGATATGCTCTCCATGTACGTCGCCTCTGATCATTCAAATTGGGACCAAGTTCTCCCTTTCGTGACGTATGCGTACAATACTGCGACCCAAGCAACTACTGGTTTTTCCCCTTACTTTCTCCTATACGGACGAGAACCTTCTACTACTCTCGATACCATTCTGTCATATACACCTGACGCCTCCGAAAGTACTCCGCTATCTGAAGCTGCTCGTCATGCCGAGGAATGCCGCCAGCTTGCCCGCTCTTTTTCCACCGAGGACCAGTGGCAGCAGCAATCCCGTCAACCTGCCGGCCGTTCTGCACCAACTTTTTTGCCTGGCTCTCTCGTATGGCTTCGGGTACCCGCTACTACACCCGGCCTCTCCTCAAAACTTGTCGCAAAGTACCTAGGACCCTACCGCGTTCTCGAGCAAACGTCCTCCGTCAATTACATCGTAGAGCCCCTCACGCCATCGACGGACCTACGCCATCGCGGCCGCGAACTTGTCCACGTCTCTCGCATTAAGCCGTACTACGACCCAATAGTAGTCTCTTCGCCTTAAGCCGCCAGGATGGCGCCTTTTTCTGCGGAGGGCGATTGTAACGAAGAAGAGTAGCCGCCTGCGCCACAGCACCATCGCCACCGGCATGAGCTCGTGGTTGCTGTCTTTCGCCGGACGCTTGTGACAGCTACCCCTTCGCGCCCGTTGCTAATAAATCTCATAGCAGAAGTTTAAATCCTCAGGCATTTGTTTGTAGTCAAAGCATGCGGATCTGTGAGGAAATTCTGAGCGCTTAACTAGGTTCAGTTTAATGAGTGTGTGCAGCGTTTATAACTGACGTTAATTTTGCCTTGGTGGCCGAGAGCGTCGAGCCAAGACCTCCTCCCAAAAAAAATTGTGTAAAGGGAGTCTGTAGTAGAGTGCTCGAAAACAATATCGTGGCGCTCAAGGACAACGTAACAGAGCAACAAGCAAGTAGGTGGAATAACACGGCTCGTCTTAATAGCGGTGAACGTAGCAAGTGCCATGTCGAACGGCACAATGCAGAGAGAGGCGATTAGAAGAACAGCTCACAGTGGTGGGGAGAGCGACAAGAGAGAGAGAACGGAAGAAGGAAAGGCAGGGAGGTTCACCAGACTGAGTCCAGTTTGCTACCTTACACGTGGGGAGGGGAATGGGAAGTGAAACAGACAGAGAGAGAGAGAAAACATGATTCTATATTGCACTTTCACATGCACTAAGTTAGGTGCCGAATGTCAATAGTCGGGCAGGCACTCAAGTCTGTTGCCTTCAAGTAGTGAAAAAGCGACAACAAAAATGTATCCTACACAAAGGTCGCATTGTCACTATTGACTGTCCAGACTTCCGGTTGCGGACAAAAGTCATTTGAACGCCGGAGCCGCGGTCGAAATGCGTCGCAGCGTCCCCTAGCAGCCTCGAGGGAAAGCGAGGCATTGGATGACGCATGCGCAAAGTGCAGCGTTCATGGCCAGTTCGCACCGCTCGATATGTTTCTTCACATGTGTTCCGGAGCGTCGTTCGCAGCGTGTTCCGATTCGAGTAGGTTTTGACTACTTTTGTCCGCACCTATACGTAACACATGTAGCAGTTGCACCAACTACATACGTTACGTTGGTACAACTTCGAAATCGGTACATATGCCTAGTGAAACCATGCGGAAACCATAGAGTATATTTATGTTTAGTAATGTGGGACGAGGTGCACTCAAATGAATGCAATAAAATACATCACTTGCATAAACTGCAAAACGCAAATTGCGAAAGAATGCCTAAATACATACTATCAGGGAATCATTTCGCATGTCGATTTGTCAGCCCGTACACCGCGCGGGCAATAGCACCGCAATTGCCATGCGATCATGATGACAATATTAAATAAAACGAGCACAAAATCTTGAACAAGGCAACAACTAGATTCAGAAGCTCCCATCCACCCGCTTTGCCCGCCGCCCTTAAAACCGCATTTTTTTTTCGAGGTCATCGCAGCTGTTTCTTGTTGGGTAATATAGTGTCGTTTTCTGCGGTACTTAACGGCTTTCTTTAGTATAGCGTTCTTGTTGCGCGATATCTAATACGATGTGACCGTATTCAGAGTCGATGGGTGCGAATGATCGGTTAAGTGCGACGCGACTACAGTGAGCCAGATTGCTAAGAAAAACGGAGGAACACTTCTAAGTGACGGCCGTTCTGCATGCTAAAAAAAAATAATCGCTAAGTTCCGTTTCGTCTCAAAAAGCGAGATCCATAGAGAGGACAGCAAAAAGAAAATGTGCGTGAAACGACACGTTGGCTTGAGAGACGTTGACACGGCTTTCAACGCTTCAATGTCACCCGAATGCGGCGTTACTCAGAGTGTATCGCTGACGCGAGCGCTTTTCGTGTTGTTGACAGCATCGCCTCCTCATCAAAAAGTCTGGCTCGGAGAGATGGTCTCATACATAGCTGTCGTGATTGCTATTTCGTTTTCTTCTTGAGTGCTGTCAGTAGAATAAGTCGCGTCGGTCGATAGCGTACTGAGAAACGTTTGCTTATTCATGCTGAACACAGAGAGCAACAAATTATCTGTGAACTCGATGCGAATAAATGGGAAATAAATGTAAAATAATAATAATAAATTGAGAGAAAGAAAGAGAAAGCGGAGCTTCGATACCATAGATGTGACGGAATGTCTTACGGCTTTCGCGTCGCAAAATGCCATCGAAATCACGTTTACGTGGCGTGCGTTGCTAAATTAGACACTAAAAAAGGGCAATCGGCGGTAAAAGTAAAAATTGATCATATGTAGTAATATTTGTCTTCTTTGCGGCTTCTCTACCATATTAACCCATTTAGCCTTTTTCGTTTTGTAACCGCAAATGCTTCGACCGTCTCTAAATATTTCGTACTTTCGTGGTTTTCTTCTTTCGCAACTTCATTCTTTACCGCCCTTTGTTTATTATTTCCTTCTTTGTCTTTAATAGCCCATTAATAGCTATTTAAAAGCCCATTAATAGCTATAGACAAGCTTCATGTTTTCTAAACAGGCAGAGCAAAGAGGCAAGAAGAGTAGCCGGCGACGTTGACACTTCTATCTATCTATCTATCTATCTATCTATCTATCTATCTATCTATCTATCTATCTATCTATCTATCTATCTATCTATCTATCTATCTATCTATCTATCTATCTATCTATCTATCTATCTATCTATCTATCTATCTATCTATCTGTGTGTGTGTGTGTTGGTGTGTGTATGTGTTGGTCTGTATGCCTGCCTGCCTGTCCGATTCTTTAATCTTTTCTTTTACCTTTCTGTGCATTGCCGTTTTTATTCTTTCACCCATGCCGGATAAAGAAGCTGAACACTCCGTTAATGAAATTAGTGCCAGTTCCATTTCTTCTGCACCGCTTGGCCGGACGTCCAGAGCTCGGCCATCGCAACAGCACCGCGTGGGCCGCCTGCCTGGCTAAACGACTTCTGACACGCGAAACGGAGCCGCGTTTTCAATTCGCGAAACTCCCCCATTTTCACCCGAGCGTCCTTTTAGGGTTAACACACAGCCAACAGTAGCGTGTGCGTTTACGTCGGCCTGTTCCTAGCACAAGAGATGCCGAACAGAAGAGCCGTCTGTTCCCCATCAGCGTCGTCTGCGTCGCCGTGGGAAACGCAGACGACGGCGCTTGGCCCGCGCATCGCAGACAGCTCGCGCGCATGCATCTGTAATCAGATTCATTACGTCGAGAGCAGGAGGCGCATTTATAATTCAGCGCGAATCTGCGTCGTTCCCCGTGTCAAGGCATCCACAGCATCCTGCAGCACAGAAGCCACTGTCGATTCCACCTCCCAGCCCCTCCCCCCCCCCCTATTTCCTTTCTCTGTACTCTCATTGGCCAGCTCGATCCCTGCGTCGGCATTGCCTTGTACACTAAGAGTTTATATGTCTTCTACATGGGTGGGCCGACGTTATATTCCCGCTGAGCTACCTCGCTTTCAGCTTTCAGGCTGACATCAGGCGGTAAACACCATGACGACTGCAGCAGGCTGCTTTCTCGTGTGCATCGCAGTCGGTTAGCGGCATTCAATTAGGTCGGAAGCTTAGCAGAAGTTCTACTATGGACGTGTAGCATACGTTTCGTAGAGACGTGTGGCGTCACGTTTCATAAGCAGTCCGCCTGTTATGCTTCCTTTTCGTAACGCTCATTTCGTGATAAGAATCCATATTTAACGTGGTGCGCCATGCGGAGACGCTGTTTGCATTGCCGAGAATGGCGTGTTTGTGTGTGACTCCTAGGAGAAGAGTTTTGCACGCACGTCCCCTGCACCTGTTGTTTGACAAGCGCAGTCGTTGCCTGTGTAGATCTACTGTTCTTGGCCAAAGAACTCGCCTGTATGCAATGAGAATTCACGCTCAATCATTGGGATCGACCTGTATGTACTGGATGTGTCATAAATACTGTCACATTCTCTACTCCTAAGATTTCGACTGAGAGCTAAATATAGAAAAAAAATGTGCGAGAAATCTTTTTAGGGCGCTTACCCGATGTATGAGGAACGCAACACAAACGCTTTTACTCAATATCTCCGCTCGTGGCCTTGATCACGGCCTTTAAACGTTCTGGGCACGTTTTATTCGTGGTCCCCGAATTATACCCCAAGAAAATTATTCGCTGTCCTATCTCCTGCGATGCTTTCAGGTCTACCATGCTAGGGTGCTGATGGGCGCGGTAATTTTCTTAGCGAATAGCCCACACACAGAAGTTCATTGGGTCTAGGTTAGCGCACTTCACCGGCCACTCTTTCAGGTGGAATGAAGGCGGGCGTGAGAGCGAGACACCACCGCTGTGGTGCGTCTATTTGATCTTCGACTGCTGTGCTAGCACGACGTCCTGCTGCCAAGACCAAGGCTGCTCGCCGAAGGGGGAATGGGACGAGGGCAGCGGGTGAGGTTTTAGAATGTCTTTGAAGTACGTCCGAGTGTCGATCTTAACGACTTTTGTCACGGAAACAAGAAGAATGCGGCCAGTGGTGGTTACACCAGCTGAAAGCATTACAATACACCATTTGAGAGCGTCGCAAAACTACAACTGGCTAAATCATCAAGCTCTGACCTTGGAGCAACCACACGAGAATTCCGAGCGCTGTGGGGGAGCCTCTGCCGCGATAATTTTCTCACCATTGAAGACAGTCGCCAAGTGTTTCCCAATCGCGGCCTGTGTCAATAGCAGCCGATGTTTTCCCATCTTCCTTTCCTCCGCAACTCCGTCAGTGCATATCTTCTCAAGAACTTGTAGGGGAACATCTTCAGGTTCTTTCGCACGGCTCTTCCATTGTTGTCTACGGCACACCCATCTCCAAGGCCTGCCATCTGACGCTTCTCTGGGGCCCGCATTGAATTTTGTCACTCCCAATTTTCTTAAGGTGAGAAGTTGTCACAGGTACAGCGCAACCACTGCGGGCTAAGTCCCTGTGTGTGCCACGCTTGAGTACCCAGTGAACCATCTTGCGGTCAACTTTTAGAATCTTGAAAGCGTTTGGCCTGAATCATTCACGATACGCGGGCCGATGTTGATTACGGTATGCCTTCTCCGAAAGCTCAACAGACCAGCACAAAACACGGTAGAAATACGGAAGGAAGATTAAAAAAAGACAAGCTTTGAAGAAATGACGTGGATAAGTGAAAAATGGAGGCCCAATTAGTGGTGGAAGAGTGTGACAGAGAATATGGTGTACCCTGAACATCTAGTGGCATGACTGGCTCTCCCAGTGATCTCTAGTTACGGATGTCTTGCGTTAGCCGAGCACATTTTATGCAATTCGCCGTAGAAGTGACCACGTTTTCAATGCCACGGCACCAGTTCCGTAAGGATGATACCTAAAAAATACCCGAAGGAAATGTTTACGTTTACTATCTGTCATTCGGTGTTGGCTGAAGATATTTAGTCGCGAACTCCGCACTCAAAACGCAAACTCAGCAAGGAAAAAAATATTTAGTATGCTAGTGGTTTCAAATCATCATCCTTTATTAAACTTAACAAAAATTAATTGGCCTAGTGGTTAGTCCAACGTAAGTTAAATGCGACGCGTTGGTCCGGAAATAACGACACAACGGGGGAGGCGGAAAGGGAGCGGTGAACATGAGTAACTAGGCAACGAATCACGGAGAAATCATTCTCCATACTCGTATGGCGTTTACACGGCGCCCATGAATGAAACATCGGTAACGCGCAGGTATTATTATCAGTATTATTATCATTATTATCGTCGTCGTCGTCGTCGTTGTCATTGTCGTTGTCGTTGTCGTCGTCGTCGTCGTCATCGTCGTCGTCGTCGTCGTTGTTGTTGTTGTTGTTGTTGTTGTATGCACTTGACGGGAGAGCGAAAGCGAGGGGTAGCTGGCCGCTGCCACTGGAAGGGACACAATGCCTGCTTATTCTTCAGAAAGTAGGAGACAGAAACATAGAAATGAAGGATAGGAAGAAGCGGTGAAAAGAGGAAAGAAGAAGCAAGATGACAAATCTCAAAGAACAAAGCAGAACACATCGCAGCGAGTGTATGATTAACGCACAGCCTCCTAGCGTCTCTTGTGCTGGTTAGGGTGCTGCTTATACTAATGGATAACGTACCTCAATTTTGATGAGGCAGCGGAGCTAATTCGCTGTTTTCCAAGTCTCCTACGGTAACTTGCTACCGGCTTCGATGCAGTAAACAAGCGAGTAATGGTTGAATACTTAACGTGCAGTTAACTGGTTACTTATCCGGCAGCACTGTCTATTACATTTTTTTCCACTATAGTTACATAATGCAAACTTTTCGGTCCCAAGCAGAGGGGCGTCTAAATTATAAAATTTAGAGAACACAAGAAAGCGGCAATGAAACTTTGTTCTTGTTTGGTGTAGCAACTGGAATGCAGTAACGCAGATGTGGCAATGGCACAATACGGGTGCAGTAACGGTGCAGTAACGGTGACTAAGAAGGTCTTTAGATTATTACGCTCTAATCGAATACCTTGCGTGGGAAATACAATTACCTGTGTCAGCTCTTGGAAAATAATGGGGCTAGTTAGCCAAGAATGGCTAGTAATAGTGAGAGATATGGTGATTATTCGATTGAAAGGTTACGGTTAAAGAGCGGGGAGAGAAGCTCAATCCTGAACTGAGTTTCGACGCGTTTAAGGTAGAGAAATGCCATCGGCTTTGACTGTTACGAAAGGAGGGTCCGATTGTAAGAATGTGTTATAGATAAAGTGAACTTTTTTTTTGTCCTTTCGAGTCAGTTAAAGTTTAGCTTAGTATAGCATCCCTAGGTTTTACATGCGTATAGCTTAGGTCTAAATAACGAATAGCAGCTAAGCAGTTAAGCATCTTTCGGGGTGCTTCAAGTTTACGCTTGAGCAAACAGGGTTTCTCAAAAGCATACGAGAAATTGTTGCAATTATTGCTTTGGAGAGTTCGGCATCATTGGTGACAACTGATACGACGCTTTTTCGTTTTGCAAACAAGCATGTATCGTAGTTAGGTCAGCTCAACCAAACAACAAACAGTTCATATTTAAATAAAACGTCTTACAATATTACGAATCATAAGCGCCTTCACAATTCATTTTTTTTTCTCATCTGTGCTGACACCCTTTCCTGATTCTCAAAGCGAACTGTCTCGCGAAAGTTACAATCTGACTCGATTTAAAACGCCGCGTGCGGGCAGCTAGTACATACAGAAGCCTGCAAAACAGCTAAACACTGCGCAGGCTGCCTTTTTTTCCTTTCTTTTCTTTTTGTCTCTCAATGCATTACAAAAAGCTGCAAACCGAAGGTCGTGCGCTGCGGTGCATTCATAAGTGTCAGATTGCATTAGGGGCTCTCTACAAGAGCCTCCCTAGCCGACAAGAGAGAGAGACAAAAGGGAAGGAAAGACAGGGAGGTTAGCCAGTGTAAATACCGGCTGGCTACCCTGTGCTGGGGAAAGGGGTAAAGGGAATAAAAGGAGAAGAAAGAGAGAAAAAAAAACAAGAAGAATGCACACAGTAACGCGATGTTACTGTGACCGGCTCCGCTCAATCTGTCACTAGCCGACAAAGCGAAGACATGTACAGTGCCCGAATTGCACGCTGGATGGATACATTTAGAGGACCGCTTGTATGCGCTGGAGCCGTCGGATGTGATGTGATGCCACGCACGTGTGGTTGCTGGCACAGGATCCGGAAGGTTGGGTAAGATTAAGCCAAGTGGAGCCGAAACTGGGTGGATAACAAACTTTAAATGAACCCGAGCTAGGCGCAACAAGTGATCGAAAGCAAAATGATAAGTGTAGCGTTAAGATATGAAAATACGGCGGTATCAGCAGTTAGAAATTACACAGCCATAAACTTCTTGTTGTAATCAACACTTAAACAGCATTTAAACATATTCAATGCAGTTTTCTAGAAGAATTTGCTTAAATCTATTTTGGAAATTTGTTTATTTAGGTCTAAGATGTTGCCAAGTTAATTAAGCAGACTGGGTATATTGTGCAGAATATGCTGCCGACCATAGGTAGTTCTAATGTTTGGTGTTCTTGTACTTTGTGTACGGAGGCAGTATTAAACACATCCAGAAGAACTGTACGTGGGGTATAGCTTATTATTTTGGATATGCAAAAAAAGCTTGAGATAATAGATTTGGTTATCTTGCAATATGAAATGTTTTATAAATAGCGGACGCGTGCTGAGACCTTGCGGGCGACCATAATATCCCTCAAATATTCGTAGTACCTTTTTTTGTAATGTGGTATGCTTATGGTATGTATGGTATGTTGGGCTGACGATTGTTCAGTATAATTCAAGGGGATTGAGAACGGCCTTCGTCCTAGGCGCGGAACTTTTAAAAGTTGAGGGCGACGATTATTTGACAGTCGCACTTCGTAAACAAAGCAAAAACAAGCGGTGGAGTCGGGCGTGCGAGGCAGCGGGGGGGGGGGTACGACTTTAGTGAGCTGAAAAGCAGAGAGGCTGGCTGGAGGAGCTCGAAGACGGAAGGGGATTGGCCGTAACTTAACGACCTTGCGACAACGCATCAAACTTCCCTCATCGCGCATTAAGATGTAAACAGATGTAAATAAACTCCGAATTACATATTCTGGCAGCAATCTGCATAGTGCAGGCTCGGTAGCACAGCTTCTTCGTTAAGAGGCAACCATCAAAGCAATAACAAAAAAAAAAGAAGAACGAGAACAGTAAATGCAATGCAGTGTAATGCAGCGAGCCTGCGCATGCGCAGACCAGCCGCCCGAGGTCATCGAAATTCGACGAGCTGTCGAAGAAACGGAACTTCGTCGTCGCTCGTTATGCGCCAAATCGAATCATCGGGGTCCGCTGAATCCGTAATAACGCACCATCGGAACGCTGGCGTCAGCATCTGCGTCGTTCGTTGTTGAGCATCGCTAGCGGTAAGCCTGCCGGAGGATAAGAGCGTCGCCATGCCAACGAAGCCTAAAGCCGGCCTCGGAGTTCCTTATTTTAGCCACTTCGCTACAATATGCCGTCACCATCGTCATTTAATATAGCTTAACGGCCCCCTCGTCGGGTATTAC
Source organism: Dermacentor andersoni (assembly GCF_023375885.2). Classification (NCBI taxonomy): domain Eukaryota; kingdom Metazoa; phylum Arthropoda; class Arachnida; order Ixodida; family Ixodidae; genus Dermacentor; species Dermacentor andersoni. The sequence continues at coordinate 130,962,336 of NC_092821.1, forward strand.
ATAAAGTGGGAAGGGGCGGGAGGGGAGTGGAAGGAGAGGCATGAACATCAATAAGCGAGTCATGAAAAGATTTTTTTAAAAATTGGCAGTGGCTTAGCTCGGCTATGCCAAGATATACGTAGCAAAAGCTAAGGCATAGCATGGTTAGCCTTGCTTAATCTTGATTGCAAGTCCAGGTTAGTCTGGTTGTCTAGCTATGTTGCGTCGTTTAGCCCAGTCGTTCGGCGCGCTGTTCGTCTGTTTCCTGGGCGATTCGTTTCCTCTTCATCTCGTTCCGATGTCGATTCCAGGCCTCCTCCTGCTTATCAGAATTGTCGCCGTCCATACTGCTACCTCAACTGGGGTTGCGGCGCACGCGAGCTCTCTTTTTCAATCCTCCGACATGTTATCTGGCATGCGACGCAGCTGGCGAAGCGAGCGGAGGCGAGCGCAACGACGAGGAACGCGGTGGGACGTCATGTGCCTCCTCGGAGCACGGCCATGGCGAAATCGCAAGTTCGCGGCCAGTAAAGCTTTCGCTTTAAAATGTTACTGCAGAAGTTGAGGCTGCTGAGTGCCATACCAACAGTGAAAGTAGTCACAATAAGGTTCGCAAGTGTATGGGATCGAAATGTGTATTATATACCCACGGAAGAAAACTATAAATTTCCATCTCGACAAGAGATGCTGCGCGTCTTTTTTCGAGATAGACCGAAATCTCTTGCGTTTCAACACAGACAAAGTTGTAACGTAGCGAAGCTGGTTAAAACGCTGACGCGGCGTCTGGGAAACCTCATGGCAACTCGCCGTATTCGAAACGCACTTCACGGCCAGTTTCCTTCGCGTGTGACGTCACTACGGTGTGGATAAAAATATATCTGTCAATGAACTAATTACCGCATGAGGTTTTACGTGCCAGAACACCATCATCCCATTATGTGTGGCCCGGCGTAGTGCAGCGCTTCCGTGTCAACATCGAGACCACCACCTCGGCTTCACTCAACGTGTGCCCAAAGCGAAGTGTACGCGCGCGTGTGCTTCGCTTCCCTCCCCCATCGAAATGCAGTCGTCGCGGGCGACAGCGAACCCGGGACCTTGTGTGCAGCAGCACGACGCCCACAGTGACCAAGGCGGAGGAAAGGGAGGTCAACCACACGCACGTCCGGTTTGCTACCCTACACAGGGGGAAGGGATTTAAGGGAAGATGAGAAAGAAGAGGGAGGGAAGAAGGTACTAGCAGTGTGAATACGTGCGGTTGTGCATAACTTCACGGCCTATAATCGGTCACCGAGGCCAGTCGATTTCGGGAAACGTAGGAGTGCCCGCGTCGCTTTGTAAGTCTGCGACGCGAGCGGCCATGGTCCGAGAATCTTAGTCTCTGAAAACGGTCTGCTATCTAATCGGTTTAACGCCCTCCGAAGAACTATGCCATCGTGGCTGATAAATGATCCAATGCAAGTGCCCTCCTGAAAAATCACTGCTACCGCGGCACTGCAAAATGAATTCGCGACCCAGGAGCAACTCCAACCCTCCTGTATTGCAAAACAAAAAAGAAAAGCAGAAAAAGGCAACATTGATAAATAAATTGAAAATGGCCCTATTCAAGTGATAAACCAAAAACAGACACAACCTACGCATAACGGGGCTGCAATGACGTGGCAGTGTTTCTTCCGATCCTACGGCAGGCAAAGAGCATCCACCTAAGCATTTCTTATTCTCCATTCACTCGTTCTCGTCTATTTATTTCTGTTTGTCTGTTTATTTCTTACTCTCTATTTAGGTTCGCTATATTTCGCAAAGATCCCTGGGCCCACTGGGCTACAGATGGCTCGCGTTGACTTGGCGCGTTCTTGTTTGCACACTCGGGGAGAGCCTCTCCTGCGATGAAGCCGACGTCGGCCTCGTCGTCGCGCACCAAGAAGCAGTGCGGGCTCCGCGCGCGTCTATCGGCAAATATTTGAGGGGGAAAAGCGCGGCGTGCGCCGTTCCGATCTGCGCGGAATGCGCGAGCAACTCGAAGCGCATGGTGTGGTACGTGCCGAGCGGGCAGGGCACAAAACCAACCAGCGAGCAGTCTCGCTCACTCTCGGACACTTCAAAGCGAAGCTTTATTTGCCTACCCTTCCCAAGGTTGGCGCGCCCGCGTGCTGCTGGATCGGTAAGTATATGTATATATATATATATATATATATATATATATATATATGACATATTTGTTAATCATAAGAAGCCAAAAACGACACCAAGGACAAGATAGGCGATATTACTTGTCCTTACTAATTGAACTAAAGAAATCATAAATTAATGCCAATGAAAGTGGATGACAAAAAACAACTTACCGTAGGCGGGGAACGATCCCTCGTCTTCGTGTTACGCGTGCGATGCTCTTACGCATTAAACGTGTGATGCGCGCTATGCATAGAGCATCGCACGAGTAATGCGAAGACGTGGTATTGTTCCCCACCAGCGGCAAGTTGTTTTTTCACCCACTTGAATTTCCATTAATTTATTATTTCTCTCATTCATTTAGTAAGTGCAGGTAATATCCCCTATGTTTTCCTTGGTGTCTTTGTTTGTTGGCTTCTTATGATATATGTGTATACACTAGTACCATAAAACGGGCTTTTACCGTGCGCCCCCCGTAATTTGTGCCGAAGTTTTAACATAAAGTATGCAAGTACTACGTAGCTGGACAGGGAGAGCGACCCGACCAGGGAAAGTTGCGCGCAGCAAGTCACGTGGCAATCTTTTTTCGTGTTTCGCGTGCCTTTTTGCAGGCTTGGAGAAAAAAACTTTTAAGTAGCACCTTTTGAGCAAGAGAAATCAGTGGATAACCTTCATTTCCTAATAACCTTCTTCGTAATAACCATCGTAAACAAAATATTCAGTATTCAGTCCTTTCGGGCCCCGCCTCTCCCACTCCTCAAAGAGAAAGACAGAAGAAAGGGGAAAGGCAGGGAGGTTAACCAGATGGCAAGATCCTGTTTGCTACCCTACGCTGGGGAGAGAGGGGAGAGGCAGGTAAGGTTATAGTAAAGCAGAGATAAAGAAAGAAGGGAGTATAAAGGGACAATCACAGTCGGTCACTGTAACCGCATACCATCACCGCACAGCATAGTAGCACTTGCAGCACTATAAACATCTGTTCAAGATACAGCCGCTTGTCCAATTCTGTTGCCCTTAGGAACTGCATCAGTGCCCTCGTCGCCCTCCGCTGAGATGGCTTGTGATGTCGGCATTCTAAAATAAGTTAGAGGTCTTCGGTCACGGCGTGGGACTCCTTCGCCCTCACATGGGAATAAAAACTGGTGGAGCCATTAACGCCAGCTGTGACCTCATCGATGTCGACAAGTGCGGAGCGGTTCTGCAGCTGATTCAGACGCACTGTCGCTGGCGGAAGATCGGCTGCAGTGCCCAGTATGTGGCCTTCGAACCGTGCAACCTTGGAACCTTATATTGTGAAAGCGCCAATCGTTGGATGCCCTGAGACAGGCGTCCAAGGGACTGTTCCTGCGTGTTGCGTACAACGAAAGCTATAAATGACGGCGCACATTGAACAAAAGACCCCTGTGCACGAGCCTTGTTCGTTCCGTGAGGATTAAACGGATTCGTGAACTCTTTTAATGCCTAGACCCCCAAAGCAACGTGTAAAGTTATTTACATGCTTAAATCTCCTGGTATATTTTTTTTTCTTTTATGCATTTATTCATTTAGCTTTTAATAAATACGTTTCATCGCTGCAGAAGAGTGTAATAAACTTGTTCGAACTTTTCGTTCCAAGGCGCGTTACCGGGATAGTCAGTAATTCTCTTCGCCACAGTTTTCGAAAAGCTGCGTCGGCGCGACGGGCGGCTAACACGATCGCTTTGGGAACGATTTCCGGCGCATCAATGGTGCGCAGTTGACAGCGGTGCGCAGTTGACAGCGGTTGCACATCTAATTAGCGAACGCTGGCGTCGGGTATCGGCGAAAAGTTATTTTCTTTTTTTGAAATACCCGAAATAACTTTTACAAAGCTTCATAATAGGTGCGAGTCAATATGAATCGTTGCCGCGGACCTGTAGAGGGTGGAGATCGAATTCAAGCAGCCTGACGCCCGCGACAATGAGGCAAGCGTTTCCGAGTTTGTGAAACTGAGAAGAGAAGTGCGACAAGGGCAAGCGTACTGCATTTCGAAAAATGTTTCTTTCCATTAAAAAATATGGGTGCGTAAGACCAATGATCCAGTGAGTGGCAGGTACAGCCAATTGTACTTTTCTTATTAGGCGTAATACGTGAATGACGTCACGCGTTTGCGATCGAGCTTCTTTCAGGGATGAAGTATCCAGCAAGGTACAGCTTACGTATCCACGGAACAAGAAAATAAGCTACAGTGGAGCATCACAACACGCTGCCAGCATCGGCAAGCCGGCCCTCCGTGTAGTCATCCCCTTCGCTTTTCTCTCTCTCTCTCTCTCTCTCTCTCTCTCAAAAGAATTCGGTCCAACACGGGGCCCTGCGCTAGGTGGACTCGGCCCAGTGTGCATGGTTCGTGGTGCATGTTTTAATCGACACAGACTTGTTCGCGATCACATTGCCAAGCGCGCTATGTACATTTTTCTCCCGATATGTTCGCACGACTTCAGCAGTTCATGCTGCAACGTATACATTAATCGTTTTTTTTTTTTTTTTGCGACGTGTGGCCGAAGCCTCGACGTAACAAACAGTCGTTTCAATTGAAAGTTATCTGTATAGAGCAACGAAACAAGGACACAAAAGGAAACGAAGACGAGCGCTAACTATCAACAACGAAAACTTACTTCCGGGATCGGTCATACTCGGGATATTTTCGTTGTTGATTGTTAACGCTTGTCTTCGTTTCTTCTCGTGTCCTTGTCTCCACTCCTGGAACTGTTGGCATCAATAAACTTTAGGTTTTCGTTTACGACAACGCGTCCATTGTGTCATCACTTTCTCGAATAACAACTGGCCCACTGAGCTCTTACATTCTCCTGATATATATATATATATATATATATATATATATATATATATATATATATATATATATATATATTATTTTGTTTGAATCACAACTTGCAGAATACACGAAAGCTATCTCTTCGCAATCTGTGTTTACCTGCAAGAACCTCGATTTGATTCAAAGCCCGGTCCACAAAAAGAAAAAAGGGAAAAAATAGGCGCAATCCCGTTCCTGTCTGGTTCTGTCATTCCGGCAGCGGCGACAGAAGATTGAATTCTGTCTCTTCGCCAAGGTATACAAATGTACGTGGTATTGTCTCGAAACACACACAATTCCCACCCGTCCGAGCAAGATTGCGGTGCCACGCGGGCGCGCGCGCTAACCCTGACCAAAATTAAACCGCGACGCTGCCAGCGGCTGCCGCAGCAGATTTGTCCTTCTATGCGTTGACGAGTGAGCACAAGCGAGGCAGACACGACCGCGCCGTTTAATCAGGCTGGCTTCATTACCAGATGCCCAGACGCCAGGAAAAGAGCGGTCGGCGACTTGATTGGGAAACCTCGATGCGGCGATGCTGGAATTCATTGTAGTTGCTGTTTTTTTTTCTTAGTCGAGCGGTTTGCTGTCTAAGTTGATCAAATTGAGAAATTTTTAAGCGAAGCTTTCTTCTTTTTTTTCATCTCGTTGTTTTTGACGGAAGTTGCGGGACAAAAGAGAAGGGGAGGAGGAAGGGGGGTGGGTGTTTTCGCACTTTGGACTCGCTGTACTGTGCCAAATGTGTGTTCTATTTTTCTCGATAGACGAGACGCTTTAGAGAGGCATCGTCGAGCCGGCCTCAGCTATTAGTTTGCAGAAATCGGTTCCTGCTTTTTTTTTTTTCACAACGTCTAGCCGTTATTGCTGGTCCCACAAAGAACGGCCAAATATAGCTTGCTTGCCAAGCGCCTTTCATCACAGACTGCCAGATAGCAAAACCCGGTCGAAGCACTGCGCTGTTATCGCGTTGCGGTGCTGATCGAGGTTGCGGATTCGATCCCTACCGCGGAGCAGCGTTCCAATGAGGGCGGAATTCAAAAATTATCATGTGTTTATGTTTAGGAGCACGTTATCAGAGAACCCCAGGTGTTGAAAACTAGAGCGTGGTTTTTGCCACGTGAAGTCCTAGAAACAATTATTTTTTAGCAATTAAAAAGATTTCGCCACGCACAACTCCACGAGTCGGGGTTCATCGATACAAGCGTTGATCTGTAAGTGCGTCCATGTCTCGTTTAAACTCCGAGAATAAACGTCGTGTATGAGGGACTCCACAGTAGAGGGCACCGGGTTCGTTTTGACCACCCCGGGTGCAGAGCAGCGGGCACCCAAATCACAGCACCGGTGTTTTTTGCATGTCCCGTCTGTAGGAACAACGGGGCCGCCGCTTGTGGGAATCGAGCCTCCGACCTCGAGCTCAGCGGCATAGCGCCGTAGTCGGTGCAGCCAAATGCGGTGGGTGGTGGGTTATAAGTTACGTGCGCCTGCCAATGTGTTTGCACATGCCTGTGTGTGCCAGAGTTGCGGAGTGGCAACTACGGAGTCGGAATGATTCCGAAATGGTTCCGCATTTTAAGACAGCCGGAATGAAACACAATGGAATGGTGGCACCAGTCGGACAGATGGAATGGGTATAGAATGGGAGCCCAAGATATCTGAAGGGAGTCGGAACGGAATGGGAACCTAGTCCTAGAGCGGTAAATGCCACTTTTTGTCAAGACAGCAAAACCTACAAAGCCGGTAAATTTGCCATTCAGAGTAAACTAGGCTCGGCCAATATAGTCTACTTCTCCCACCGGATCTTTCAGTGTCCACCTATAGGTCAGTATACTTCGGACGCGGTAATTATAAACGAGAAGGTACTCTGGGTGTGCATTCTGCACTTCTGAAGGCCCGGAAACCTTTGTGCCACGCACGCCCTACGACAAAAAGATGTAGGCCAAGAACGACGCCGCAGTGGTTGTTGTTACACTCTGCGCGAGTCCACGGTGATTTTGGAAACACGCGCCATGTCTTTCTTCTTTTTTTTCGTTTTTTTTTTCACATGCTCGAGTGTGCATAACGCACGATAACAGGAGGTGAGAGAGAAATCCAGGAAATAAACGGTGCTTGTTAACATTCCGGTAGACTTCAAAAAAAAAATTGGTGCCTTGAGAAATGATACCAGTCTGTCTCGCTGTTATGTTAATCATCAGAATTGATGGAGTAACCTAGCAGGACGCACGACCTTCACTACGGTGCAAGGTTGTTTTCTAGCTTCAGAAGAAAGTAGTTTCGGAAGAATTAGCAGATTCTTGGAAATTGCGTAATATTTATAACGCAGGCCGGTGGTTGTGTCACAGTGGGCAATGTGATCGCGAACCGCCTAGAGTGAAGTCTGCAGCCACGATCGAGCAGCTATAGACAATTAACTGAAAGAAAAAAAAAATTCACCATGATGTCAGAAATTAGCGTAAGAAAAAGAAGAAGAAGAAAAAAAAACGACGGTGGGCGGGAAGTGGAGGAGGGACTATCTTATTCGCTGGAGGAGAGTGAGCCATTGTGCCTCACCCCTCCGCCGCCGTCGTACAGGCCCTTTCCACGAAAAAACACACGGCCGGCTGACACACGGCCGTGTCACCGGCCGCGTGAATAGCACCCCTTTCTTTGCAATTCTACACCCTCGCCACTGGCACACCTTAAATCGTTGTCTCACTCCCACGCCTTACCCACTCACCCCTTTAGAAGAACGCTACCTATATATACTGCGCCGTGGAAAGCACATGTCGCTACCTATATATACTGCGCCGTGGAAAGCACATGTCGCCTTGAAAAGGATAAGTCCACTTGTCGAAACGCTGGCTCCTGCTTTTACCTTCTAGTTTTGTTCATCGTCTTGAATTTCCATCTCCCGCCTTCCCCGTGTTTCCTCTGTATATGTGTTTTTTGTGTAGGTGTTTGTTTCCACGTCTGCGTGTCTTTGCGCGCGTGTCAGTTTATCGGCGTCTATATGTATATGGGTTCGTGTGTCTCCACGCATATTTGCCATGCGTGCACACGTGCGCTCCTGCAGTGTAACGCGAACGGCAACGGCAAGGTGTCGAAGTGCTGGCAGTCGTTAAACGTGCGTTTCCCAAAACTTCGAAAGCGCAGACACTGCACATTCTTCTTTCCAACCGGCATTCTCCGAAATCGTTAAAGCCGTTCGGGGCCTTATACTTTCCTCCGAGGCTTGATGCCGCAGCGTTTCTACTCCTCGCTAGGCACTCGCGATACAGTACGACTGCTCGCTGAACTGTTTCCGAAGCTTTTGAAGTTCTAACGAAACTTTTTGCTGACGTGCTCGCCGTTACGATGGGCAGAGGCGCATGCACCATAGTCGCCGTCCAGACCGAGGCTATGCGCAGAGTTCGTGCCCAAAATGCGCTACCCGAGCATCTCGCTCGCAGAAGTTTGTGTTGGGAGGCTATTTTATTTTTCTCATCTTTTACTCTAATAGCTATCTCCCGGTGTTAGTCTGGCACGCGAACTCTTTAGCTGGAGCCCTCCATGTGCCTCGGTGCCGGAGCAAGTTAGTGCTCCGCTCCTAGACAAATGCCCGCCCACCCATTCCGTCGAGTGGTCGAAGGCGCCGGCGCCCTTCAATACCCTAGCGAGGTAGGTTTCACCACACTGCCCTGGGATCTCCCAGACGCTGCCTTTTTCTGGATCCATTCCGATGCGCCCCCCCCCCCCCCCTCCTGCCGCCGTTGTTCCCGGAAGAGACTCCGCGTGGTAGACGCCACCAGTGCTTTGCTTATACTTCCTTTCATAACTTTTGTGCGAAGCGGCGAAGCCACCGAGCCGCCGCAGTGACAGGGTACTGCAATTTCGGTGAAGGGTTGCGGAACACTGGTGGTCAATATTAATCTAAAATTCTCGTAGCCGTAAAACTCCAGTATTGGGAGTATACGCTAAATCTCCGCTAGCAATTCCCCTGCGCTTAGCCGGAGATTAGGGGGAACTTCGCGAAAGGATTAGCAACGGGGCATCAAACAAGGCCTCCTTGTTTCTTTATTTAGTTCAGCTCTTCTTTAACTCGCAGCCGGTGCTCGTTTCTGGTTGATTGACGAGATCCGTATATACCTTGGGTACCATACTGCACGGAGTTGTGTTGGGCGGAGCACAGGGAGAGCCAAGCCCCGGGCAGCGAAGCGCAAAATGCCCCGCAAGTACTAGTAGTCTCCGCTCTCCGTAAATCCTCTCGACGAAGACGAAGTGAACACCCGACGGTTCCGCCTCGTCTCGTCCTCCCGCATCTCCTTGCCGCCACCTCTGCCAGTGAAGACAGCTGTCATCGTGATACGGATTCGCCTGCCACCTCCACTCGACGTTCCCACGCCCGACTTCAGCGAAACGCGAGTAAACCGGACGCCATTCCCGTATGAATTTTTTTTATCGATTTCTATGTTCGCATTCGAAGTACTTCTCGGAGAATCCTCACTTTTCTTTCCCTTTGTCTCCGCGACCGCTGCGAAAGAAGGCGATGCGGCATCTGCAGTTGGGCGCACACAGCTTCCTAGAAAAAAAAGTTATGCACATCCAACGCATATTTAGGAATCGATCTGAAGCGGAGCTTTCGCGGAGGGTTTATTATAATGCTCTAAAACGGTTCGTTTGCTCCGACACATTTGGTGGCATAGCGCCTACTGCCTACGCCTGCGAATACAAAGTCGGCAAAGACCTTTGTCATTTTCGAGCACCATGGTTTAGTCGCCACAAAGATTTCGACGAAATTTGACACGTGCATGAAAAAGCCGAGCTGTTGGAGTGAGGTCGTCGAGGTTTCATAAGGCTACTGTGCAAAACACGAGCACGAAGAAGAAGATGAAAACGCACTACAGAATACTTTTACAACCTTTGAAAGTGAATGAGGGTGTAAATTATTTTATGTATTGCACGCTCCGGGCGCTATCGTCACTGTCAGTTTCTCGCCTCCTGTGCTGGTATGCGCTACGTTTGCCCTTTCCGAGCCTTCGATAAAAAGAAATTCCATCAGAACACCCTCTTAAGATGTTTGTCGAACGTTAATGCGATTGGCATTGAAGCAATGTAGCGATACAGCGTATTTGCCACCGCCGAAACGCGTCATTCGTGAAACGTGTACTGCATCCGTATTTCTTTCTCGTGCATCATTGTGGACACATGGCGCCATCTCGCGACGCCACCATGAAATCCGCAGGTGGAGCGTGTCTAAATATACACGTGACGCGGATTCGGTTCCGCTTACCACCGGATAAATTTTAACGTTTCTATATAAAAATCACTTACTAACCTACAACGACATCACTAAATATTACTACTTGGGCCGTAGGCAATTCCCTCTGCCACAGGTAAAATTGAACAGGGCTCAGGCACTCACGCTACGTTTACTGCAAACCGGGACGTACCCCACTCCGTATTTCATAAATAAAATTCACCCCGAAAGAGAAATTAGGAAAGAATGTAACGTGTGCGATGGCATCATTAACATCAGACACATGCTGGCGGGCTGTCCCGCGACTCTCGCCGACCCCGTAGAAAAATGGCTTTACTGCCACAAGTTGTTAACAAGCTCTTCATATAAAGATCAGCTACGGGCTGTCCAGAGGGTCCACGATGACGCCATAAGGCTCGGCCTGGCGGTGCCGACGTGGACGCGGCCCGCCTCGGTCTGAAAAGACCGGGCTTCAGGACACTAATGAAATTTTGTGAATGAATGAATGATGTTTTATTGTCATTCAAGAGCGGTACATACCGAGTGGAATATGCTCAGGTACGCAAGTTGCGATGAAAGGAAAACAGTCATACCTGGACTTGGACAGTTGCCAGAAAGCGTACACAATGTGCCAACAATGCTAATGCCATTAACTTTCACAGCAATCACGGTGATGGCCTCTTCATGGCTCTCTGTTGATGTCTGTGTTAACGCACGGGAGTGAACGTTAAGCTATAGTAGCTATATACCCTGGTCCCCAAGAAGAATTAATAGTAAGCTTTCCCTCTGGGCAAACTCCGATTGTTTCATTATATTGTATGCGAAGCGCTTAAACAATCTCATTAGAAAACAACTCACCATATATGAATGAAATTTTTTTACATTTACGAGAGAAAGCTTGAGCCTACCGAGCGTAGAAACACAAGTTCGATTTAGAGTCTCGAATTTGTCGCAAACGTTGTCGGAAGTATTCAAATTTTCAAGAATATGCACGACCAAATGTTTACAGAACCGTGACACTGAGCTAAAAACAAGTTCTCTTAACTCCGTTTGTTAGTAAACCCAAATCGTACAAGTCTTAAACAACAGCTGCCACATTCCGTCAAAATGTTACATTTACGAGAATCTTGAGACAATATTATTCACAAATTAGTGAGATAATACATCACTGTTGTCCTCTTTATATGTCTCAATAAGGGGGTAGTTTGAAGCATGCTAGTACCGTTTTCTATCAATGTGCGAATAGCAATTTTTCTGAGCAAGTAGAATACGCATCGAACAGTGCCAACAGCGAATCGAATCGAACATCGAACATTTTTCCAATAGTTTTCGGATAGTAAATGGTCGTTTTCGCAAGTATAGTGAAACAATATTCACATCCTATAGCATTCACAACATCAGTGAGCTTCTGTTATAACATCGGACGTAATGAAGTTTTAATTACTTAAAGCACCAATCCTTGGGCAAATAAGCAGTTCATTTGCATAGTCGCGACTCTTCTGAAAGCTTTAATAACGTTCTTCACTGAAATTGACACTGTATCGATGTGTGAATATGTTAAAGGAGTTGAATGTTGGGCTAGTTGGTATTTTGACACGAGAACCGTCTTGAAATAAAAAGAAAACGAACACAGGCGCAAACTAACAACCGGTTTCATTAAAGCCAGACCCACAACTACATATATATATATATATATATATATATATATATATATATATATATATATATATATATATATATATATATATATATATTCACAAGCTGCGCAGGCGCACCGTTACAAGGAAAACTGGAATTTGTCGAACAGGAAGTGATTAAACCAGGCGCGAAAGGAATTTCATTTCTGCACTGCAGAATGCCATCGATGTTTCGCTTACACTTTCTTCCTTCTGTTCCGCCGTCCCCTTTGCGCGTTATTTCAAAATGGTTCACATATTAATACTTTGCTTGTATTTGTGTCTTATTGTCACGTCGCCGAATTCTGTTTGGGTTATAGATTAATTTGTGCGCTGTTTATTTTTCTATATTGACTGTTGCTGTTTTAGCATCTTCCAAAAATAAGCTTTAATGCCGGACCGTTCGTTCCTCCGTCCGTCCGTCCGTCCGTCCGTCCGTCCGTCCGTCCGTCCGTCCGTCCGTCCATCCGTCCGTCCGTCCGTCCGTTCGTTCGTTCGTTCGTTCGTTCGTTCGTTCGTTCGTTCGTTCGTTCGTTCGTTCGTTCGTTCGTTCGTTCGTTCGTTCGTTCGTTCGCTCGCTCGCTCGCTCGCTCGCTCGCTCGTTCGTTCGTTCGTTCGTTCGTTCGTTCGTTCGTTCGTTCGTTCGTTCGCTCGCTCGCTCGCTCGCTCGCTCGCTCGTTCGTTCGTTCGTTCGTTCGTTCGTTCGAACGAACGAACGACAGGGAGACACACAGGGAGACTACACAGAACTCTTTGAACAAGAACTCGGTTCATTTGACCCACATGAACCTTTTTCGCTTGCCAACGTGGTCGGTTCACGGTCACCGAAAACATGTCACGCGAAGCAAAGATCGCATCATAGCATTTTCTTAAGAGCTTAATGAGTACTCACTGCATAGGGTCACGTGTTATCGAGCGTGCGCCATTCGCCAATCTGCAGGAAACTTTCTTGCGCAGCTCCGAAATCCGCGAACTCTGCTTCAATATATTCCTAGCGTTGTTTATATTGGTTGCAGTTGTAACCTTGGTGACTGTATTCATCTGCATTGTACAAGTTGCATCTAGCTGCGCAGCATTTCTTTTTTCATCTCATGACTACGTTTGTGGTTTTGCCGTACGTACGCTTCCCTCTAATGGAATACCCCAACAGGACCCTTTAAAGATTAACAAACTACGACGACGACGACGACGACGACGATGATGATGATGACGATGATTATAATCAAGATGATGATGATTTATTTTTTAATCTGCTAACCAAGCGATACCCCTCATACATATCATCCTCACTACATATTCTTTACTTAATATCCAAGGGCTGAAGGCATAGCTTTAAGCACTATGTGGCGACAAATACTAATCTCTGTATATTCGTGTCAGTATAAACAAAGGCAGTACATGAGTGTGAGCCGGGCAGTTCTAGCACAGAGTGTCCGGAAACCGGGAGAAGTCGAGGTGAACAAAGAAGCATCAATAACGGTAGTTCCACATAGTTACACTGCCAAAGTTTCACGCGGTGACGAAACTGCTCAGTTTTCGTTTGCCTAGTGATGACATCGCGTCTTCACGGTGCGGCATCCGAACGTAATTAACGTCGTTGCCCCACTTGCCGTTGCTAAGAAAATCAACAAAGTTAGCTCCCTCGGGGCAAGCTTACATTAAGTTAAGCGTATTCTCCTAAAGCAATAAAAGAAAGAAAAAAAAACAGAAAAAGAAATTGTTACTTCCGCACAAATTGAAACAGAATGCAATGAACTAGCAACAACTACTTAACATGCAAGTGCTCCCGCGTGCGACTGGATGCAGCCTGCTTCGACAATTTTTTCTTTGCTACAGTTTTCACCCTGCCTCTTTTATCTCTCGATTCCGCCCATCAACAGTCTTCTTTAGATTAAGACAATTCGTTATCGCGTTCTTGAGTACTTCGCGTCGGAACGTGACACGGTAAGTGCAACTATGTTCCCGTATGTTTATTTTCGGTCCAAGAAGGGGGCGGGGGAGGGGGATGTTATTACGAGATAATCGATTTTTATGTGGAACAACTTAGTGCCATAACTAGCGAACTTCCGCAAAACTAGTTTTTCACGTTCGGTTTGTTGACGTAGCACGATGGAGGCAAAAGGCACAGCGCACCCGAAATAAGGACAAAAGGAAGACCCAGGCTACGCACATATTTGGAGCTATAGGTTTAAACAACGAGTTTAAATTGCGGGATCACAGCTCACATATTATACCTTTCACTCGGGTGCGATCGGAAACGCGATCCGAGCATCCTGATAACACCACTCACGACATGTATGGGTCGTACCGCGATAAGATAATCATGCCATGCGCATAAGTTCGAACTCTTCTTCCGATAATGAGATGGATGGTTCACTGATGCAGGCGTCACCTAGGAAGGCGATGCGATGTGCTCAGCTGACGAACCTGGTCATCTCGTTAACGTTTTATTAATCACCTTATCCTGTTATCTCTTCTTAATCACCTGTTAATCACCTTATATTCAAATAGGGGCCGGCAGGTGGACCTCTTGAGCTGTAGTGCAAGAAAACCATCGGCTTACTCTTTGTTTAACTTGCTTTTATTCTCACCTAGTCTATTGTTAAGGCATCTGCCGACTCCGCAGGCTGTAGGAATTTGATAGATGACGCCTTTCATACACGCTCCAAGCTTGTCACGGTGTTTCTCTTCCCAAATGGTCAATCTTCAGCGACTCAAAGGCAGCCCTACAATCTGTGCTATCAGCTCTGCGTCGCGGGCCATTTGAACAGCTCGTGTTCGATATTAGATGCCTACTCCATACATCACAGGAGAAAGGACACCACGTGACGTTTCAGTGGCTTCCAAGTCACTGCGGCGTCATAGGAAACGAAGACGCCGATAATGCCGCTCGGGCAGCTCTTGAAGATGTACAAGAAGAGGCCATACCACTTTCATGGTCCGAGGCAGCTAGCAGACTTCGAGTGCTTGCACAGGAGATCACGCTCTCTCTATGGTGCGCACTGTTACGTTTCGCCTACGACGCGCGGTATAGCCGGCGCGGATGCAACGGACGCCGGGGCTTCGTTCAAAGCGGCGGACATTTTGGCCCGTTCAGCGCCGCCGATACGCCTCCCCGCCAAGCGCGTCCAGGCGTGTTTCAGTGCCACGTGTCTTCGTGTGTGCGTGTGTGTGTGTGTGCCCACGCTTGTCAAAGCGCGGCAGCCGGGGAGAGGAGCTCCCCAAGAGTGAAGCGAGGAGGTCTGACCACGGCGCCGGCCTGGCGATGCGTCACTACACTCGTCTCAACCTGTCTCTCAGCGTGTCCGTGGCGCCGTCACGTGCGCCAGTGACGAGGCGTTCCTTCTCGCCCTCAACTCCGAGACTATAAGAGCAGCTGCCCCCGGACGCCGAGAGAGAGGCTCCGATTTCTTCTGTCGAGTTACGTGCTCTCCCGTCTCTCACTTCGGTCGACCTGACCGCCCGCTCTTTTGCGATGTTAGAATAAACCAGTTGTTCTGTTACCAGTCGACTCATGCTTTGCCGAGACCTTCGGATGCTTCCAGTGCCCCAGGCCGCCAGGCCAACGCTACCCTTGGGGCTTACGACCCGATTGCAACAACGGGTGTCAGCGCTGAGTTTGCAACAACTCGTGCCAGTGGTGCGATTCCAACAGCACCAAACAGCTAGACCAACCGGACAAACCGCCAATACCACCTGCCCTTTTTGATGCATCTTTGTATGCCAACTGGACTCCGCCGAAGAGAGGCCACTCTGCTTTATCGCTTATGGCTAGGGGTGGCTTTCACGAAATCTTACTCATTGCGTATTGGAATGGCCGACAACGCTTTCTGCAATGCCTGTCTTTGCGAGGAGATGCTGGAACACATTCTGTGCGACTGTCCTGAATATAATGTTCAGCGACAGTCCCTGGCATCCATTCTAGCGCACTTTGACACTCGATCATTGTCCCTCGAAACGATTTTCACATGCCACCGACAGAAAACATCTCAGCTGAAGGCGACGAAGGGACGACTACGATTTTTGAAAGAGACGGTATTGGACAAGCGGCTGTGACAGTGATAACAGGTACCACGCAAGAGTGATGGACTCTAACGGACGATGTGTGTGCTTTGCTGTGTGCTCTCTCTCTCTCCCTTCCCCATCTTTCATCCCCCCATCCCGCTCCCATGTCTAGGGTAGCAAACCGGATAAGCTAAACTGGTTAACCTCCCTGCCTCTCCTTCTCCACTTTTTCCTTCCTTCCTTCCTTGCTAGGTGCTGAAAACGCAACAGGAATGTTACTGTGCTGCGCAATTTTCTTGAGGTGGTGCGACAGTCGATGAATGTGTGGTGTCACCGTTACCCTATTCCTCTCTGCATTGGGGTACGCTGACGCGTCTTCCTTCTAATGAATCTGCCTCGGCGATTCCTCCGCTACCGTTACGATGATGTGGTTAGGATCATTAGAGTCGCAAAGGCTTTCTCCCTTGTTGCATGAAGCTAACATTGATGTAGATGTTGGCACGATTTCTTTAGATCATTAGTTAAGGAAGACACGTCAGCGTGCTCCAGTGCAGACAAGCCGGCCCCAATACAATGCCTGCTGGCCCCTCTTTGAAAATACGTTGATTCTTCAATACTGGCTAAAATTTTCTTCCGTTTTCATCGTTAGTACTCGTTTGTTGAACAGGAACCTGCTTTTCTGCATGCCTGTCACGTAAGCCAGAAACTTGGTCCCTACCGCAACCCCCTTTCACCTTTCTTTCCTCTGTACTGAGAATGAATGATGATGATCATACTGGGATTCTGTTCGGATTGGGGCGGCATAAACGCCCAGCCTTTGCAAGCTACTTGCGTCCTACCATATCGTAATCCAGCCCTATTTCTCTAATTCACTCGAAAGTTCCGTGCAAGACATTTGACGACGAAGATTTTACTCCGTAATCGTGTAGCTAAACAATCGATTAGATAAAATATTTCTGACATACTACAGTGACAGCCTTTCTTACAGCTTCGGTTTCCTCACTTTATTAACCGGTTCAACGTGTTCCTTATGAGAAGCAAATATAATCCAAGTTATCTCTGCACCAGCACAAGGAATTGATATTGCCTGTGCCACTAGCAAAAATGCTTGTTAATTTTTTCAAGTATCTCCGAGGAGCTTTCGCAGATGTCAAAAAATACGCTTTACAAAAAAAAAACAGCTGTTAACCCTGCAACGGCCATCATACCATTTTAGCTACGCTGAACGTGATGTCTCGAAATTCCGATTGAAGTTCAAGAAACTTGATATAAGGGCTGTTGCATTGCCTTTCCTTTTTTTCATAGGCTGGAGCAAAATTTCAATTATAGATGGTTCAAAAAAACCAATAACTAATTGATTATCTACTACACGAATTAAGTTTTCATTTGAATTAAGTTCATTGTTATGGTGTGTTGCTTTGTTGTTGTTCTAGCGTTTCGTTGTTTTTTGAAAAGATTTTGTAAGAATGACTGCTTGTGAGTGGCAATGGCGTTCCGTGACTGAGTACGAGGTCGCAGGTATGGTTCCCAGCCTCAGTTGCTGAATTTCCACGGGAGCGGAAAAAAAACGCTCGTGGAGTTAAACTTAGGCGCTCGTTAAAGGCCCCTAAGTGATCAATACTATTTCTAGGCCCCTCCACCAAGTTGTCGCCATAGACCCTATTTTGCATGACCGCGTGAAACCTCGTGAATCAATGAGATTTCCCAATCGGACTGCGGAGCTTGCTATAGATCGAGCATGCCGCGCGATAACTGTCAATCTCACCCATCATCTCGTTTCGCCGGCGCTTTGTAAGAAAGCTCTAGCTTGTTCGTAAACGCATTGTCCTTCAAGAAATGCCGCGTTATGGGAGCCGTTAATGGCAATAGCAACGCTGGTGGCTCCATATTGCGTCGTTTTATCCAACCACAATGTGTTTCAAAGTCGGTTTTGCACTACGTGAGTCTTCTCAGTAAACCAAATTTAGAAAAGGACCATAAACGGTAACGAGTATCTCGCTACTGACGCGTCGCAACAGCAGTTCAGCGGACTTACAGAAGGTCACCGCCATTACAGCTACGTAATGGCGGTGACCTGTGACACAAGATGGCACCAGTAACGCGGCTGCTCACGTAAGCGTCTCCCTTAACCCTATATTCCGTACAAGCTAAAGCTATTTGTTGTCTCTGCATCTCGGAGGAACGGGAAATTAACATGTATACATATTTCAGAAAAGAAGGAAACAGAATCAGCCTTGTCTCGCGCGGCCAGTTGTAGCGGTAGATACCATCATCCATCTTTGTCTTTTCCATAGAATATACAATCACATGTCTTTGAGAGACCAGCTCATTTCAACACCCACCTATTATTCGTCTCGGATTGACCACAAAAATAACGTCGGCTGCATTCGCTGCAATACGAATACTTCCTTTAATTCTTTCATGCCAAGCACAACTACAGACTGGAACCACCTGCCGGCTTTCCATTGCATCTGTCAACGACAGTACGCTTTTTCGAAGATGCTTGTTCCATGCTTCTTGCGATATTAACGCTTGATATATACATATATATATATATATATATATATATATATATATATGTATATATATATATATATATATATATATATATTGCTCCAATGCGTATCCTATAGAGCTGCAATAAAGCTATATATCTGTTCGCGTGGTGCACATTCACTGGGCACCTTACATTATGTACGCCTCTGGCATATTGTTAACCGCTGTTTATCTTTTTCTCTTTTTTTCCCTTGCGGTTTACTAGACACCATACTTGCTTAATGTCAGGCCATCTTTGCTGCTTGTTATAATTATTGTTTTACAGCGTTCTTATATTTGTTAACACTTGTATAATGTTGCCACCTTGTCTTCCTGAATTTTTTATTGTAACCCCACTCCCCTCTTAAAAGGTTCGGCGATTGAGTGTATTTATAACGATATATATATATATATATATATATATATATATATATATATATATATATATATATATATATATATATATATATATATATATATATATATATATATATATATATATATTATTTTCGACTGCACTCACGCGTTTCCCGTATATTTCCGTTTCCCGCAAGACACAACGAGGTTTCAGTTTTCGACCGTCGCCTCCTCCTCCGACCTCCCCATTCCTTCTTCCTTACCTTCCTTATAAAGGAAACTGCAGCAAAATGAATGGCGCCAGTTACTCTTCTTCGACGTTCTCTTCATTTCGTGTTCCACAATTTGATTTTTTAACTCCCTTTTTCTGCATCTAGGGCAGTTGTCACACGACGGCGCACGATTTAGCGCCCATAAATCGTTCGCGGCTGTCACCGTCAGTCGAAACGACTCCGACCTCAGCCGGCAGCGACCAACTTTGCCACACAGCACCGCATATGGCGACGGAGATCGGGAGATTCCTGCTTTAAAAAAGTAAAGAAAGAAAATATAAAGAAAGAACTACTAAGAAGAAAGAGGAGCGGTAGAAGGCACTGAAAATTGAAACATTGAATGGATGTGGGTTCTCGAGCTGTCACTGAGAGCCTGTAGTCAAAAAGAAATTTAAAAAAAGTAGTGAGCTCTCAAACACCTCGCCTTGCTACAGATGAATGTCGACATGACAGACAATGATGCGTCTCTCGCTTTCTTTTTATTATTCTTTTTACTTTACGTTTCGTTCCCGTCGAGAATGAGTGCTTCGTGCAACGCATTGCTGATGAAAGCCCACAGAGTTTCGGAAAGAACCTGAGCTCGGAACAAGGCCATCGCGCCCCCGAAGCCATTTCTGTTGTTGTTGCACCTGAGAGTAATCGCACGTACCCACGAGAGCTGTTGCCCGCACCGTGGTAATTGAAGACCTTCGAAGTAAGAGCCCTACATAATTCAGCCCAAAAATAAAAGAAGAAACTGTCATCCGAATTAGGAGCCCAGTAAATTCAGAACTATAGGGGAAAGGCGTCATAAAAGCTGACAAAATGAAAATCAGCCTTTATGTCGCAGTATACAGGTGGCTTAAGAAGATTTCAGGGACAACATGGCCAGAAAGAGAGACAGAGGAAAGGGGAAAGGCAGGGAGGTTAAGCAGACGGGAAGATCCGGTTTGCTACCCTACACTGGAGAGAGAGGGGAGGGGGAAGTAAAGTGATAACAAAGTAGAGATAAAGAAAGAAAGGAGGGTAGACATACAATCACAGTCGGTCACTGTCGCCGCATACTGTCGCCGCACAGCAAAGTAGCACTTGCAGCACTATAAACATCTGTTCAGGATACAGCCGCTTGTCCAATTCTGTCGCTCTCAAAAACCGCAACAGTGCCCTCGTCGCCCTCTGCTGCGATGGCTTGTGATGGCGGCATTTTAAAATAAGTTCCTCTGTGAGGGGTCTTCGGTCAAAGCGCGCTATCGCGATTGCGAGTGATCGTCTCTGTAAATTATTGCGAGGACAGTTACAAAGAAGGTGTTGAAGAGTCTCCTCGTTACCACAGTCCTCCCACGAGGCGTCGTCGGCCCATCCGATTCGGAAAGCAAAAGACTTGGTGAAGGCCACCCCTAGCCATATTCGACAAAGCAGGGTAGCTTCGCGACGGCAGAGTCCAGCTGGAATGCAAAGGCGTAGAGAGGAGTCAAGAATGTGGAGTCGGTTGTTTTGAAAACTTCCTGCGTTCCACAAGGAGAACGTGATATCACGGCTGAGCATTCGAAGTTTTCTAGCGGCATCTGCCCTTGATAACGGTATCGGCTCCTCTTCGTCCCCTTGAAGACATGGCCAGAATTAGCACATGACCTGGGTAGCTGGAGAAGTATGGGAGAGGCCTTTGCCATGCAGTGGGCGTAGCCAGGATCATGATGATGATTATTATTATGATGATAATTATGATGATACAGGTGGCACTCCTAATAAGGGTCCCGGACGTTGAAGTTCACATTAAGACTACTAGAGAAAAAATTTCGAGCTGCAGTCGTTCACTTAGCGTGGGAGCGATATCAGGAATTGCGCTAGGATTTTGCGTGAATTCGTAGAGGTCACACTGCTGCGTTTTTTTTATAGTTTATTTTTCTACGCTTATGTTGTCCTACGGGCTAGCCCGTAACTATTTTCTTTCTTATTTTTTTCCTGTCCCCAAATACAACACGGTATTATATTCGAGTCCGTATTATACATCTTCTTTCTCGGTATGTCGCACGCGCAATCACTCTTGCTACGTGGGTCTATACGCGATTTGCTAACGCGTGAGCCGTACTCGTATCTGCTTTCAGCTTACGCGGCAGATCCTCCGGATTGGCCAGGACATTCTTGAACGTTGGAACACCACAGTCAGAGCACTGCGCGCAACGAAAACGCTATTTCAGAAAAAAATACGTGTTTTGAGCGTCCCGAAACTACACAGTAGGTTAAGAAGGGACGCCGTAGTTTCAATTCTAGGGATCACCAGGATCGCAATAAAATTGAATTCGAACCAGGCGTTACCAATGTGATCTCAGGCTATCAAATTCAACCCCCTACCCCACCGAGACGGTATGAAGAATGATCACCTGGGTTAACGTGCACCCAATGCACGGTAGACGAGTCCTCTCGCGTTCCACTGCCATCAGAACGCCGCGAACGGGACAGAACCGGCGAGCCCGTGCTCAGCAGTGCACCGCCATACTTACTGAGCTACTGCGAACCACAAATTAAACGGAGAGGCGTGGCAAGTTCGGCGGGTTGGTAAAGTTACATGATTTACACAGCACTTCGTGTAATACAGTCCTCATCTCTCTCTCTCTCTCCCTCCTTTTTTTTAGCATCGCGTTACAGTCACAATGAACCGCAAATGTTCAGTGGCCCGTTTCAGTCTGTTCTTGTTACCTGCCTATGATGTGCGCGTGTGGGCTATGCGTGGACGCGGACTACGCGAAACACTCGCTGTTAACAGGATGTTCTACATACGCCGCCATGACCGTTAGAGGGCGCTGCCTAACACCCTCTCCGTCGGGTTATATCTCGCGCACCAACGCAAATACTCGGGAAAGTGGCACGGCAGGATGGCCTGCCGCGCTATCCGAATCATTGTAGAAGCGCCGCACGCGGTAGCGCGGAAGGTTTGGGTTCGGATCCCGCCCGCAGTCAGTTGTCCAATTTCAGTTTCCCGGATCTTATCGTTCGTGCATTTTAATTGAAGTTAACAATTTTTCCCTTCGCCTTCGCGGCTTTCGTTAACGGTTCTGTCAATATTTTTGTATCTAACAAAGAGTCGAGCTCCTCGAGTCCCCTTACTGCACTCCCCCGAGTGGACTAGTCTCTACGACCGTTCGTACAGTTGCTGCGAATCTTGGCGTTGGCGCGCAGCTTGTCCTTTTAATCACCCCTTCTCTCTGATTTTAACGCGACAGCGTTAAGGAGCTCGTGTCGAAGAAAAGCCGGTGTCGTCGGCGTCGGCAGCGTTGGCCGTGAGCGAAAAATCCCGGAAAGCAATTCATAAATAAAAACAACTTGCAAGATGGGCTGGGTGGGAATCGAACCAGAGTCTCCGGAGTGTGAGACGGAGACGCTACCACTCAGTCACGAGTTCGATGGTTCAAAGTGGGACAAAAACGCCTCTAGTGAATGCGGTGTTGCCTTAGAAACGTGCCGTAGAAAGTTATACTGCTGTGTATATCGGTAATTGTGAGCATGTAAATTACAGAAGTCGCAGTTAAACGCGTAGCGAAGTACGTTTCCGTTACATTTCTTCTGCGCTTTCCGCACACGCAGAGCCATCTTGCGGCAAACACAGAAGACCCCCTTCTCGCTATGTACGGCACTGCCCCAGCAGGTGGCGAGCCACGCACGCATTGGGGCTGTGCGGGGACCGGTACGAGGCGCGTCGCACCGGCTATCCGTGCCGATCAGGACGTTTGGCTCGAGTAGATCCGAGACGCCCCTCCGAGACACCCGAGTTCTTTGGTTCGTTCCGCGCCGAACGCTGCGTTGCTCGACGCTCACCACGTGATTTGTGGGTGCAAAGTCCGATGCGGGAGGCCGCGTAAGTGATCGCTGCGCCTTAGCGCATTGTCTTACACCCCTAGGCGGGTCGACGGGAACGCTGTCGCGTTCCACTCTTGAAGGCGAAGCTTAAGCGTCCTCCAATTCTTGTCTCTGTATCCTGTTTTCTCGTTGGAGGGTAGCAAACTGGACGTGCGTAATTTTAACGCCCCGACTTTTTTCTTTCCTGTCTCTCTTTTCTTGTCACTTCATGCATCACTTCTGTCATTTTAAAGCACCCTGTTAGGCGTGCGGCCACGCAAACATCTCTGGCAGCCATCGGACAGGACAGTGTCTCTTTGAACAAAAAATATGTCTTCGTAAGGAGCACTCGATGATTAGCGCAAACACCGTCGTCTCGCACTATCACAGCTTAGTCGGTTCACGTCCCGTCTGGAGGCCAGAAAAAATGAGAAACGGAAGTGGAGCGGTGCAAGCTAATGACGTGACTCCCCACTTTGTCTTTCCTTCTTTTTCCCAGTCTTCGATCACACCGAGCTAGGTGCTAACGCTCGTTGTCGCAAGCGGTAATGAGGCAAAGAAGAAAACTTAAAAAATAAAAACAAAGCAGTCATCAGCGTTCTTCCACACGCGGTCACAAAAGCACAAAGAGAGGCCCCGGATGCTGCCCGGATAAGCGCAAGGAATATTACCAGAAGTTCCTAGGCTTCTTGGAAAGGCCTTCATACCTTTCTTTTCCTTCTTTATTTTTTCTTGCTTTCTGCTCTCTCATTTCCACGAGGCAGAAACAAAGCCTGTTGTGCAAGGTCGACAAGTTGGGGTCTCCTGGGCTACAGGAAATGAAGTGTTGAGATGCAATAAAAGAGATAAAGTGGAGCTCCAGGAGGGGCGTACAGGCCCCGCATGCAACGTTCCGCGAAAGATGTGCTTTCGGAAACTTCGCCTGTCTGTCACGACCAGTTACGCGAGTTAAGACGCAGCTGCCTCGGCTCACGCTCCGGCTGCGCGCCCATCGATTCACGACAGCTACACGACTCGAAGCGAGAGTCGGCTTGTCGCTGAGCACATCGCCGTTGCGGTTTGAATCGTACGAAAGGACAACAGTCACCTGTGAGAGTCGTTGGGCGTGCTTGTGCTTCGGAACTACGGAAGAAGGGGATTGAACAGACAGACAGACAGACAGACAGACAGACAGACAGACAGACAGACAGACAGACAGACAGACAGACAGACAGACAGACAGACAGACAGACAGACAGACAGACGGACGGACGGACGGACGGACGGACGGACGGACGGACGGACGGACGGACGGACGGACGGACGGACGGACGGACGGACGGACGGACGGACGGACGGACGGACGGACGGACGGACGGACGGACGGACGGACGGACAGACGGACAGACAGACAGACAGACAGACAGACAGACAGACAGACAGACAGACAGACAGACAGACAGACAGACAGACAGACAGACAGACAGACAGACAGACAGACAGACAGACAGACAGACAGACAGACAGACAGACAGACAGACAGACAGACAGACAGACAGACAGACAGACAGACAGACAGACAGACAGACAGACAGACAGACAGACAGACAGACAGACAGACAGACAGACAGACAGACAGACAGACAGACAGACAGACAGACAGACAGACAGACAGACAGACAGACAGACAGACAGACAGACAGACAGACAGACAGACAGACAGACAGACAGACAGACAGACAGACAGACAGACAGACAGACAGACAGACAGACAGATAGACAGATAGATAGATAGATAGATAGATAGATAGATAGATAGATAGATAGATAGATAGATAGATAGATAGATAGATAGATAGATAGATAGATAGATAGATAGATAGATATGATCGTGCATAATGAAGTAGTAAAACATGTGCAAACCATGCGAATAATCCAGTGAATTTCTACGAATGGCGCCACCGTACTCAGTCATTTGATGGAGCTTATGGAATTGCGCAGCGTGTTCTATGTACTTTGTCTATGAATGAATGAAAGGATCGTAGCTTGTAATGTGGCTAGAAGCGCAGGATGTGTGGCAGACGCTGTAGTTGAGGGCTTCTCATTATTTTGGCCTCCCGATGTTCTCGACGTGATTCAATGTTGAGCATGCGAGTCCCTTTCTTCTTTTTTTTCCTCTTTCACAAAGGAATGCGTGCTGCGAGAGGCCGGCAATCCAACCTTCGACCACTTGCTCAGCCCCATAATATCAAAGCCATTGAACCAGTTCTGGCGGGTAGTGAACGAACTGATTAAACAATGACGAATTGATAGAACAGAGGGTCTGCTGTGTACTTCAAGCGCAGAATCCAACGAAGGGAAGGGAGACCGGAGCCGAACGTAACAAAGTTTGATAACGAAGTTATCTCGTCCTCAGTGGGCGCGATGCGAAACCCCGGGATATTAGAAAATTTGATAACCAAATTACGTCGCTCTCAAAGTTTCCCCGGGTGTCGTCGGCGTGCCTTTGTTTCGGAACAATGAGTTACTGCGCACTATTGGCCATCATCGAGCGCCTAAAGCGCCGGCATAACTAACCCGCGAGAACTATAGTTAGGAGGGGCCGTAGTTAGTGCTGCTGAATGCACATATTGGGTTAGGTAACTCGAGGATCCTCTTCAGCGAGACGAGGGCCGCCGAACTCCGCATCAAGTACAATCAAAATTGGCTTTATAGCTCGACAAACGGCTACGGCAGTTACCGAACAACGACCAAGCCTTATATATATAGACGTATATATATATATATATATATATATATATATATATATATATATATATATATACCGTGGCACTCCTAATTTATAAACATAAAACAGAAACTATATCTCTTGGTTACTCATAATTTAACACCTACGCTCTAAATCATCAGCTCTTCTTGGCCTTTCACACATAAATCCTCAGCGACAAATGGTTGTATGTCCCTCCTATACTGGCCATTGTTAGAGAGCCGGCAACCACCAGCCATTCAATAATGCCCAAAATTGTGCACGTCAAGCCGTCAGCCGCCAATGCAGAGGACGTCGTCCCGAAACCGGTTATGCCGCACATCTCCCATTCATCACTGACTGCGCGGGCGACGAGGCGGCCGCATAATGAAGGTCCTAACCATGCCTTATTTACCAGACTCGAAAAGATTAATCGTTACGTACCGAGTCGAAGCCTTCGCGCGTCGAATGGTCAGTCGCGGGCGAATGGGCATAGATGCCGAGTTGAGATTTGGTATGGAGAAATTGAAACAACTCGAAGTGGCAAATGTCAGATTTTCCAGCTAATGTGAGAACCTTACTCGGTATAGTTAAGTACTAAAGAATGCACCTACTTAACGTCTCGTTCACTACCGCCAACTTTCAAAGGTCGAGCGACGTGAGGCGAATGCGAATATATGCGGAGATAAGATATGCATGACAATATTCGAAGATCGGTAAATACGAATGGAAAATTTTCGAGCTCGTGAGAGAAGTTGCTATGCGACTCAGCTCCAACTTTTGCATCTGACTACATCTTGTTCATTACGCAAACTTTGAGCCTTCGGTTGTCATGGGCGAATGGGAACAGATACAAATATAAAGCTTAAATGTACGTATTCGCCGACCTGAGAATGCGGATTTGTCGTACTGGGCATAATTAGGTGCCAACGATAAGTGCCTAAATACCATTCTGTTCGATTCACCAAGTTTGAGCTGTCGGGTGTCATGCGCGATCAGGAAGGAATACGAGGAGAATACATGGAACGGAGAAAGCCAGAAATTAGGTGGTGAGATCTAAACGTGTTCAGTGAGGTTAAACAATACCAACGGGCGTGGATACTTATCAGATGTGGAGGAATGTATCGCTTTGTGCACACGAAGCTTGTAAAGAAATATATGAGATAATTTATAAGGGCACCGACGAACGGCGTTCTGCCACACCACAATGAGGACGAAGTAGTGTGAAAGACGCGGAGCGAGCGAGAAATATTTCTGCAATTTCTCATTCGTGCCGAGTCCTTCGTTTCTTTAAAAGAAACGAAGCTTTCATTGCCTCTTCCCGCTGTTTTTAGGTCCTAGCTGTCTCAATGAGTACGCACAAGACTACCACATACTAATAACATGCTCACTGCCAACTACTGCATTACCTCGCTGCAAATCCATGCCAATTCCGCAGTATACCCACTAGGTTACTACCCATCGCCATTACTTACAACCACACTGCCCCCTATGTCACTACCCACGCTCAGCACATTCGCCCTCAGCGTTGTGGTGTTTACAACAACCTGTAGTGCGCCTTTTCGTTCCAGCAATAAGAAAGAAGAGTGACCCGCCTACCTTGGCCTTGGAGCAAGCAACTCTGTATTGTTTGCATACTTCCGACTTTGACCGAGTCCACACACATGCGGATGGCTCTTCCTCTCCGATCAGCTCCCCCGGTGCAGTAGTTATCCCATCGCGATCAATAAGCATCAGAGAAAATATTTCTCACGTCACAACATCGACCGGTTTGGAGCTTATTGCCCTCGAGGCGCCGTTTATAATTATATTAACAACCACCCAACTAATCGGTGGGCAATATTCTGCGACTCGAAGGCGGCCCTACAATGTCTTTTGTCAGCGCTTCGTCGCGGGCCCTGTGAACAACTCGTGTGTGAGATACAAGAAACGCACCATCATGTGATCATTAAAGGGCACGACGTCGTGTCTTAGTGGCTGCCGGGTCATTGCGATATCTCAGCAATGACCCGGTATCTTCGCAATCTGCTGGGAAAAAACACGAAGAATGAAACCCTGTTTCTGCACTTTTATCGCGGACTGATGCAGCCCAACGCTTAGGCAAGCTGGTGCACCGTATAACATTGCAGAAGTGGCACACACCTGAATTCACTCAACATCGATTGCATTCCCTCGACAAATCTATGCAACTGCGGCTGTTACCTGGGGTTCAGTGAAGTTAGGAAACGCTGCTGTACCGCTTAGGTCTCGGCGTTTCATTCACCAATGCATATACGTGTTTGATTGGAATGGCCGATAGCGACGAGTGAAATGCATGCGGTGTCGAGGAGACTATAAAACGCCTACTGTACTACTGCCCATCTTTTGAATATGAAAGCCATGACCTCGGTGCAGCTGTAAATCAGTTGGATGGAAAATCTTTCATGTTGAACAAACTCTTGGGACCGTGGCCTCCGATATCGCAGCTACAAAATGCCGCCAAAGTGCTGCTGCGATTTTTAAAGGTTACCGGATTGAATGAGCGTCTATGATCCGGACTAAGGACCGTCTGTGATATAGAACAGGAAACTGTTGCTGCGTCGGTGATATCCAGAGCGGGCCTTCTCTTAATCTTTTCGTGACCTCTCCCCGTTCACCCATTGTAGGGTAGCCAATTGGGCTCAGTCCTAGTTAACCTCCCTGCCTTTCATTTATCTTTTTTTTTTCTCTCTCGCCGGCTATCACAAAACCCCAGATTTGTTACGCAGGAAAAAGAAAAAGAAACGACAAAATTTCTGTAGGTTTGATAATCAAGACAGCTCTTGCAAATGCTCGGCGTTTTCAGAGCTTACAACAACTTGCCTGCTGGTTTCCCTAACTGGTTTACCTAAATTCTATACCTTCTACAGCACTTCGTGGTTTGAGAGCGCGCTTGGTACAGGCTGAGATTTTGCAATGCTGCGGCGGACTGCTCGACGTCCGTCGCAAAATAGCAGACGCAAAAGGCGTGACGCAAACACAAATGCTTGTGCTTGTCTCGCGCCTTCTGTGCTTATTGTCGTCGTCCTTGTCGTCACTCTTGTTGTTGTTGTTGTTGTCGTTGTTGTCGTTGTCATTGTCGTCGTTGTCGTTGTCGTTGTCATTGTCGTCGTTGTCGTCGTCGTCGTCGTCGTTGTTGTTGTTGTGGTTGTTGTTGTTGTTGGCAGACATTCAGCAAGTGAAGGCAAAATAACCCGATGTCACACGTTATTACGCTGCATTGAACTACTCTACAAGACACTACTACCAGGCGTATGCTTCAGTGCACTGTTCTTATACGTGACATGGCACTGTATAGTACATAGAGGCTCTTTCGCGAGCACGTCTCGCGCCACTGCCCGTACAATGGTATTAGCGAGACGTTTCTCCGACTGTGTGCCACTGTCCTACCCCCGACGTGACAGGACAGAAAGAAGAACGGGAAAAAAAAAGAAACAAGTACAGGCAGCGACTAGAAACAAACAAACAACAAGAAAGAAAAGAGAAAAAAAAAGCAGCGCGCATCCTGTCACGAGGATCCACCAGCCCCTCGTCGCGCCGTCCTTGGCATGTCCAGGCGGGCGTGTATCGTGGTTGACGGTCGCCACCGCGCTCCCCAAGATTAACGGACGTGACCCCGGGGCCGTGCGTGGTCAGCCACTCGCCATTACAAGAGTCACGGATGCCGCGTGGGCGGGACGGCGCACTGCGACGGCTAACGGAAGGAAGCCGGAATGTACGAAGCCGGCTAGCTTATATCCGCGAGTACAGTGGCTACAGAGGGCGGTCCCGTATAAGATAAAGCCGCGTTCTGATCGGTGTATATGATGCAGAGCATTCTGCGGCAGCACACTCTGGTCCCTGCATGTAGCAGTGCTCGCGTAATGCATTTTCCTGACTCCGTGCACGTGTACCGCGTTGTTTGGCCACGTCTTCTGGGAACGGCAAAATGCTTCCCATAAAACATAGCGAGAGGTAACTCTGGAACCAGCGTCGATACGGGAGCAACAGTCAGAAATGAGGATGACATGGTTATTATACCAGCCCGTGACTTTTGCCTAAACTTCGCCCTTCTGGTTTCGAAGAGCTTTGCGACTTTACAAGCTAATGAATTTCAACAAACTATTGCAATTACACATGCAACAACTCACTACGAACGTTCGTGTGGGCAGACAGTTTTGGCCTCCGTGCGTTCTTTCTTTTTTTAACTGAGATTGCTGAGAGTTTGGAGAAATGAAGCGTAATGAATAAAGCAACATAAATATTTGAAGCCACAAGCCCGACGAATAGACAAATCCTTGTTTACTGTTCATCGTTCGCACGGTAGTTGAACAAGTGTAGTGTGAGATTTTCCTCTCAAAATTTTTGTAGGAATCTCCATGGTCGTAGCTGCCTCAACACCGGAAGTCTCTGTGATGAGCACTGTGGTGTGCAATGGACATGGATGACTAGGAACCATTTTAATTCTTATAGAAAACTTAAGTTCGGAATATCTAGTCCATTTTGCACGCTTGGCCGCATTTCAGTTCACAGCAATTCACTTGCAAAAAAGAAAAAATTCAGGAGCTCTACACGCCAAAACCACGATCCTACTATAAGGCATGTCGTAATATTTTGACCACCTGGAATTTTTTACCATGCACCTACGTAAAGTAACACTGGAGATGAATTTCAACAAATGATTGAGGACATTAAGCGAGAAATTGCAAGAGCAGGGTTGAAGATCGATACGCAAAAAACAAAGGTAATGTTCAATAGCTTGACAAGGAAACAAGGATTCGTGATCGCCAGTCAGCCTCCCCAGTCTCTGGAGGAGTAAGTTTATCTAGGTCAGTTGCTCACAAAGGACCCTGACCATGAGAAGGAAATTTACAGAAGAATGAAAATGGGTTGGAGTGCACGCGGATGGCGTTACCAAATCCTGACTGGGAGCTTACCATTGTCGCTGGAAAGTGTACAATCATTGCATTCTACCGGTGCTAACACATGGGGCAGCAACTTGGAGGTTCACAAGGAAGCTTGAGAACGAGTTAAGAATTTCCCAAAGAGCGATGGAATGAAAAGAGTTAGGCGTAAGATTAAGAGACAGGAAGAGAGCGGTGTGCATCAGAGAAAAAACGGGGATAGCCGATATCCTAGTTGACATTAGGAGAAAAAAAATGGACCTGGGCAGGCCATGTAATGCGTAGAATAGATAACTGGAAGACCATTACAGTTACAGAATAGGTGCCAAGGGAAGGGAAGCACTGTCGAGGACGGCAATAAATTAGGTGACGTGGTGCAATTAGGAAATTCGCCAGGACAAGTTGGAATCACCTAGCGCAAGACAGGGCTAATTGCAGATCGCTAGGAGAGCCCTTCATCCTGCAGTAAACATAAAAATAGGCTGATAACGATGATAATGATGTCAAGTACACGAGCGTTCCTGTATATGAGCCTCCATCGAAATTCGGCCGCCACAAACGGCAACGACCCCGCGAACTACAGCTCAGCACCGCAACGCTATAGCCACTGCGCTACCGCTGGAGCGGTCAAATTACATTTATGAAAGTATTTAACGTAAACCTAGGCCTCTCTTGTAGCCAACGTGTAGCTTTTGTACGTCAGCAATTTAATTAGACAGTCAAATAGCCCTATCAACTTGCACCTCGACGAAGACTACACTTTGGCCTTTCCAATTTTATAAAGTAGGGCGCCAATCATCCCTGCTACACTAAGGTACTCGGCGTCACTACAGAATTTGTTGACGACCTAATAGAACAGTGCAAACTCCGCCCAAAAGAAGGCACTGCAACATCCTCTGTGCCTATGCGCTTAGTTCCCACGAGACTCCGATTTTGAAAGAATTTTGTATACGCTATTGCGTCCTGGAAATGAGCAAACGCAATAGGTTGGTGCATCTGCTGTGTTTTGTAAAAATGGGAGCTCAACATATACACGACTCTTCCAGCTATAGGGTTGGCTGATTACCGCTGAAAGTTTGCACATACGGTGCATTTTGCTGCTGATTCAGTCCAATAAAGCGCTTGCAAAGACTACTCCCTGTTTCGTAGATAATAAAGCAAAATTGCGCGTAGTCTGCGGCAACGCCACTCCAAAAAGATGTCAATTTTGCTGCCACATAATAGTGGTGCCATCTATTCCCACTAAGCTGAAGCGCTCTTTTACACCGTGCGGTAATGGATGGCGCCCCGTCCCGTTGCAGCAAAGTCCTTTTTTTTCTTTTAGTGGCGTCGCCATGGACGTCGTGCACTTCGGCTTTATTGCTGACGAAATAGGAAACTAGTGCTTACAAACTTGACAGTGAACAGATCCTGCTGCACATTGCAAGCTTTGTGCGAGAGGTGGGCGAAAACCAGCGAGCGGTTTATGTTGAATGGTCCTGCGTGTCTGCATGCCTAGCGCTCCTATCTATAAAGCTTAATATATATGAATTATATTGAGTTGGACAACGGTGTATTTGCTATTGCATTCTTAGGTTAACTGTCGGTGACCAAAACTACCTCTTACCTACCCTTCCCTGTACCCACATTTTTCATGGTCCGCCTTTCCGAAATATTGCAAACAATTGCCAATACAGAAATGAGCTCACAAAAGCTAAAGTAAAACGTGGCGGGCGATAACATTGTTTACGCGAAACGCTCGACTGCCGATCCTTCAGCGGCCGTTTACCTCTGAACTTTCCATCGCTTATGAAAAGCTTCGTGTTTCTGCCGGCACGTGGCCAAGCGCAAGGAGCTATGTTCTCGGCTCCATTCTTCTCAGTATCAAAACAGCAGTTCAGGTGATTTGCCGTTCAATGATCGGCATTGACGGCGGCGGCGCGGGACCGATGCCTTTCTCCCCTAGACAGCGAACACCACGGGAGTCAATTTCATCCTCTTCTTTCCGAAAGTAGCAGACGAGCTTGCGGGATCCGGTCGTCTGTTTGAGCCACCTCTACCAGACGATCCTGTAAGGGGTTGGTCGATCGCCTGTTCAGCGACCTCGTTTCCTGTGTGCCGGCAGGAGAGCCGTTAGGCCTCAACCACGCCCCAGAGACCGCGGCGGCTATACACGCCGACACTATGCAGGGTAGGCAGGGAAGCCGAGTGCATCGGGCTTAACATAAGGAACATAAGAACATAAGGAACGAGAAAAGACCGAGATACGGGCGACTTAAGAACAGATCGAAGACTTCGGTGATGGCCTTTCGGAGATCGGTCTGCTCGCGGCGTCACCACGGTAACTGGGCGTTGAGGGTCGTTTAGTGCTCACTCTGACCGATGTTCACGGCTGGCGTTGCAGTAGTTGCTTCCAAAGCACTCCTTCAGCTGTTGTTTTTATATGTTTATTTATTCTGTGTGGTATTGAGCAAGACCGGTGGAAATGGTATACTATTGCACTGTTTGTTTGACTTCTGCCACTGGCTCATTGTGCAGCCACCACTTCTTCTTTGTCTT
This sequence comes from Dermacentor andersoni, assembly GCF_023375885.2. Lineage (NCBI taxonomy): Eukaryota > Metazoa > Arthropoda > Arachnida > Ixodida > Ixodidae > Dermacentor > Dermacentor andersoni. The sequence continues at coordinate 130,995,348 of NC_092821.1, forward strand.
CTGTCTTCTCAGTCGTATGTTTCGCGCTAGAACAGTGAATGTGCGTTTCTTACGTGGCATCTTCGCCTGGTTCCTGCAAAAAAAGATCTGACAACGGCTGAGCACTTCTTATGAGTTGTGAAGGCGAATGCATTAATGTGAAATCGAACGCCGCTGTGTGGTTCTTGGAGTTATGAACCCCTCGAGGACAAGCGAGCGCGTTGAGACGCTTGGCCGGCGAACTTCTATCCGTGACGTCATGCTACCTTGCCCTACCACCACAGAATCCCGTAGAGACTCTTCCGAGAAGGCCACGATGATATTGACGTCACCGCCTATGTCACGCCGGGCTTGGAAATGGAAATATCGGTCCATGTAGCATCATGTCAAAAGCAGGGTGCATAAGCCTGCTACCTAGGAGGCACTGGTTTAGCCCAGTGGGCAAGGCATTCAGCTTCTGAGCGTGAGGTCGCAGGTTCGAAACTCACTACCGCGAACGTTCTTCCTTTCGAAATTATTCTGTTTATTTGTGCAATAAGTTCTTTATAGCGATTACCAAGGCAAAGTTAGAATTCAGGCGAGAGCTTGCGCGGACAAGGAACGCGCGGATAACACAGGCCTTCCAGGGTGACGTGGCGTCGCGGCGACGTCCTCTCCCTTCACGCAACTCCTGGCGTGCCAGCGAGGCAGCGGGTGTTCCCTTTCTCCCGCTATGCTCCGTCGAGGCGCGCACGTGACGTGGTCTCGAGGAGCGCAGCCAATGAGAAGCCGTCTCACTGCTACAGGCGCCGGCCTTTTCACTGAATGGGCGATTTGATGATTTCGCATCAATAAGTGAACGCTAAGTTACGAGGGCACTGAGTAGCATTCGTTTCTTGCGTTTCTATTCGTCCGCTTGAAGTCTGCCGCCCGCTAGAAACTAAATCAAGGCGCGACTCGTTTTACTTCTGTAAGTCAAAATTTCGTAGCCATCTTTTTTTTTTTTTTGCAGCCATGGCTACTTTCTGTAACATTGCATTCGCTGCAGCTAGCGCGCATTTACACCTCCTACATGCAAAACGTGTGCAGAAGAGGAGTAAACGTAACTGCCAAGTACCTCTAGTCGGCAAAAAAAAAGTAATAAACGTCACGTCCAACATCCTTCTGATATCAAAGATGATGATGATAATAATAATAATACTGATTATAATCATGATAATAATAACAATAACGATAATAACAACATAGCAAGAGCAGCTGCTTTTACTCGTGTGAAAAAGGTCAACGTTCCCATTGTAAATCATGTTTTTTGTTTGACTATATTAGCGCTAGATACTGCCGTCGCGTTCCGTTGAAATGTAGAGACACGACGCTCTCTCCTGACCCCCTTATGAGGAAGATCATAACGAAGGTTGTCCAGATAGTGGCGATAGAAACCGCGACACGAAGCTTAAACACAAACCGCAGATTTCGTTATTGTGGTTGGCTGAGAAAGACCTCCTGATAACAGAAAACCTACGTGCTTCAAACAGTAACGCCACTCGGGAACGGGGACATCTAACACATTTATGTGCAGCAACCATACAGCGCTTAGCGTAATCCGCCATCCGCCCCTACTTGTTTTCTAGACAATGGTTCTCAATAGGATGCGACGCCACTCACCAGTGGCGCCGGCCCGAAGGTGCCAGTCTCACTTTTAAGATCATGTCTGTTTACGAAAAAAGCACTTGATAACATTGTTGCCTGTTAATAAGCTGTTCTGCTCTCTCTCTCTCCAACGAAGCTGCGTGCAAAGGTACGCAAAACTATATGTGTAGCCGCACCACCGTTTCAATATACGAGAAGTAGACAGAGCCGTATGTGTGTGTGTCAGCATCTATTTCTATCAGGTCAATAAAGAAAGAGCTACAGGACGGAGAGAACGTGCACCTTTTTTCACTTTGCTACAGAGGCAGCAATTCGAGTAATGGCGGGCTCAATGACGTCAGCGTATACTTGCCTCGTAGAGAACTTCACTAGAAACTAGTTGCACAACCTCCTTGCCACTCTCGGTTCTTCTGCCATTCTTTCTTTTTTGTGTGTGTTTTGTTTTGCTCGAAACGCACTCACACACGCAAGCAAGTAAGCAAATACCAACAGAAGCAAAACTTCCCGACACCAGCGCACCGACCCGATTTCGTTATATGTACCGAACCAGGCGAACAAAGAGGCATGCCCTTTTGGCGGCCGCGAATAAGAAAATGACGTGGTGAGAATATTTTCTTTCGTCGGCTAACTCGCTGAGCTGCTTTGCAGTCTCCAGGCGGAACGCGAGACCCGAGTACTGAGGAAAAAGGATCCGCGCCTCTTGTTTGCTCTCCTAAAAGGCAGCGACTCCATATTTGACGGTCGAACGAGATAAATAGATAAGGCAAAGAGAGAAAGAGAGATAAGGGGGAAAAATAGGAAAAAAAGAACGGTGAGCATTGTTTCCGTAATTCACTTATCGTACTGCGCAAAGGGGGGGGGGGGGCAATACAAAGTCTAGGGGAACAAAGGGAACCGAAAGGAGGAGTAATGCGATGAACAAGAAGAGAGGCTATACGCGAGGAAATGATAGAGGAAACTCCGGCGTGGAACCCAGGAGAACAAAGGACCGAGTTTCTTCGATGCGGTGACGCGAAGTGCTGTACCAGAGTCCGTGACGGGCGGTTCGGATGGGATACGATACTGCCCGACCGGCTGAATAGAGGAGAGGACGCACACCGTTGCAGAAGGTATATACGAAGCTCTGCGCGGTTAGTACGCTGCACTATACCTTATCAGCCTATTGCTGTGTCTCACTCAGTCATTTGTTTGTTCGTTCGTCTTCCTATATTCCCATTTATTCTTTCGTCCTCTCATTTATTCAGACGTTCAATTCTTGAACTTCCCGAGGGTACATCGAGGTATTGGTGGTGGTGTGCTTGTGCGATCGGGAAAAAAAAATCAGAAAGAAATGCTAAAGAAAAGGAAACACGAAAAAGCGGGAAAGCTATGGTACAACTAACTATCGCATACTTCTTTTGAATGGTATGCATGCTCTACGCGTACTTGTAACAAACGCGCTGTTTTCATTTGCGCCACTATGGTCACCAACGCTCTTTTATTTTTATGCATCGCGTGCCCTGGGAAAGAGGGCAATACATATTGCAGAGACAATTTCAACGCGTTTTGAGCAATCTCCGCCAGAATATTCCGGATACAACCATTTTTGTATGTCTAAAAAACAGCTTTATAAAGTTGTCTCCTAAACATCCATTTGTAGACGGTTTCAAAACGTAGCGCGCGGACGTTGTGCGTCTTTCATGCAAAGCTGTAGATGTAGCTAGTTTCGGCTGTTCAATGTAATGACGTCCATGAAACATCTGGCGACCAGTGAGCGAGTTGGCGGTCAAATGGGAGAAAATTATGGAGGCTTACAAATTGCGGCACCACATGTATTTAGGCAAGCAAATCAGCGCGCGTTATCTTGTGGCCATGTCTATGCCTCAGCTACTTTAGTCAGAAACGGCAGTCATCCAGGCTTACTTCTTCTGCCTTGCAGGTAATTGGTCCGCGATAAATCTCAACATTGAGATGGAATTCAGGGACTGGCGCTATGCGCTTCGCAGCTACGCCAGGCGTTTCAAAACGTCGTCTCTCTATCTGTACGTCAATGGGTACACGATGTAGGAATGGATTACTGTATTGCGCAGAACAGAGAGCGTCGAAAACTCTGTCCTTTCGTTTCAACGAAAGCACGTACAAAACCCTGCTGGTTGGACCATTGTCAAGATGTCCATATATATGTCCGACCGACCGGCCGTCTGTCTGTGTGTCTGTCATCTGCTGCTCTTCGTTATGTAGCCTTCGCAATGTTGCACGGATTTAACGAGACAGACTGGAAACCTTAGGAGGAAGTACGCCTGCCATGGACTCTCGGCAGAGTTGAACTTCTCGAATCACACGCTCGATTGCAAAAAGAACTTCGGCAAAGAATCCAAGAAGAAAAAAAAAGGCAGCTACATGCACAAAATGAATGCGAAGAAGAAGTGGGAGCAAAAAATACCCGGGGTTGTAGGTTGAAGTATACAAAGTTTCACTACTTAGTGATCAACGTGGCGAACTGTTCCAACAAGACAGACGACACACGGTGCTGTGCGCCGTCTGCCTTTCTTCTGCCATCGTCTGCACTCTTGGCTCAGCGTCTCTGGAGTGGCTGGCGCAGCCAGTCATGGCGCCTGCGCAGTGCTGCCGTGCAGGTTTAATGGCACAGATTGAATCCTTTGTAGTGAAGCACATAGGATATGCCGTACTACAGAGAGATCGGGCTTGTCAAAGTGCGGAGACGTGCGCAAAAAAACAAACAGGAACGCTAAGAAAAGCTAGACTCCTCTCATAAAGAGGACGCGAAAGAAAGCGGGAAACAAAAGTACACTTGAAGTGCCATGGTACTCTCACTCACAGGGCACGGCACTGGGTTTCTCCAACAGGCACGTATGTGATTTCTCATTTCATTTTCGAATTGCTACAAGACGACCACCACGCTTATTTATTAATGTTTTTCTATGCTCTAAATAAGTAACATTATTGATAGCATCTTCCCTTTATTGTATTTCCTAAAATTCATACAAAAAAAAGTTCAGAGAAGTATGCTCCTTCATTGTGGTTATTTGTTAAGGCATTATTAATATCCATTTAGTATAGTCTGTTAGACTTTACGGAACTCTCAGTTGAGTTTACACAACCGCCAGATTCATGGCCCATCCCCAGTATTGTGTTCAGCCCACATCACGTAGGATCAACGAACCGACCAACCTTGAGCATTGTAGTCACTGTCTAAAACCAACGCTTTGCTATACAAGTTTGCAGAGGCTTTGGGGAAATATTTTAGGAGACGGTTATGCTGCGACAAGGCTGTAATGACATGAGACAAAGGTATGTGCTACTGCGTACGAGGGAAAAAAACACAGACAAAACATACTTTCTTTTCGGACAGCGACTAGGACAGACGCTAAGGCAGCGCGAAAAGAAACTGCGGTCTTATTGAAGTGAGTCAGTTATTCTTTTTTTTTCTTACATCAGGATTCCATAAGTGTTTCTGAGATTCTTGGAGGTCGAGACCGGAACGCCGACTGCAGCCCGGTGAGCTCAAGAGTTGCGTGCAGCGCGACACCGCAGCGAGAGAAAAGCCAGGCGGTGTCAACAGCTGCGACAAAGCCGGGGTTCATCCGAGGGGCCCAACCTCGGAAAACGGACACTAAATCCCCACGTGGGCATCCAGCTGCCTAAAAAAAATTGCTCAAGAAACGAGACGAAATAAAGTTGCCCTGTGGGGAGCTTGAAACCGAAGGCATCGTGGACACTGCAAGCGGAACAATATCACCGATTGTGTACTCAGGTGATCCCCGTGCACTTGAAGAAAAGAAAATGAAGAACGAAAGAAAGTACGAAGGAAAAAAAGTGATAACGGACCTGAAGATGGCGCTGTGCGCCCGACATCCTGTAATCAGCCATCTATAGCTACGGGATATTTTCTTTTGGCTGCTCCATTCTGCGTCCGGTTTCAGAATTCGCGGAACCTTAAAGAAGAGGGAAAGCTTTCTTCACCTCTTAACTATTTTTATTGATACTTCTTTTTTTTTCGTAGAGGCTAGCCTATATAAGAGCACGTCTCCACTCAGCTTCTCCGCTGGGCGCCACGACTTTCTATAGCACCGAGGAAGGCATGCTCCCTGAGCCGTAAAATGAAACAGCGCAGCTCCGTTTGATATAGTAACCAGAGTTAATTCGTCGTCCAGAAAGAAAAAAGAAAAAGTGTTCCGCGAGATAAAACGCGACATGACGAAGAAGGACAGCGATATCACCAAGGGCTTGCTCCTAGGCTCTCTACAGCCGTAGGGCTTGGTCTACGAAAGTAGCATGACAATCGTGCGATAGTCTTGGATCCAAATATGGATTCTCATCAGAGTCCATAATCGCGCGATGTACGCATTCGTGTACGCGAATTAATTTTGCTATTGCCATCCAGCGGTGACAAGACAAAACCACCAATATGGAGCGTGGAGTAAATTTACTGGCTGCGCAATATATTGAGGAAAAGAATATATATATATATATATATATATATATATATATATATATATCAAATTGAGGGAAGTCCATCAGAAGTGAAGGGGAGATGACTGCGAGAATCGTGCACTGAAGCCTCAAATTGTCAATGACAAACATGTTTTAGTAACACGTTTAGGGACTGAAATTGGCTCATTTTGATATACCTAAGTGTCAACAAAACGTTGCGTATGAAGGTGTAGTTTCGAATACAAGCGATTTTTGTTTTCTTTTTGTTTCTGGATCAGGCTTGGTATGAAAAAATCCAGAGCCATTCCACTCTGTGAAGGTGGATGCCCAGCAAAATTATTTAGCACATGACACAAAGGAAACACAGAATTTTAAACAAAGGTACGAGCACATTTATTGTCCTGATCGGTGTTCATCGTGACGATAGGTACGCACACGCATTCTCGTGTCACCTCTGTTATTAAATGTGCAAGCATTTCCATGCCTACCTGACGAGAAAGTTGTCCGTCACGTGAGGCAATGAATGGCTCATACCCCTTAAGCGATGGCTCATACCTCCTATAAGCAAGCAAAACAATTATCTACCTGAGAGTCCACTGAGCTGGAAAATGGTGACTGAAAATGCATATGGCAGTGTTGAGACATATAAGCGTTTGCATAGAATGAAGCGATTTTGCATCAAATTCGGGAGCTGAGTTTTTGCACAAGCAGATTTGTTGACGGACATGAAAAATCCACGAAACGCTAGCCATAAACAGCGTCACTGTAAAGAAAAAAAGAACAGACACTCCCCATATATGTTTCTCCTCACTCCTCATATATATATGCTATATTTCGCTTCAACGTACTGAGCATAGCTACATATTCCCACTTCGCGGAAGGTACTACCGTGACTGATGAATTGTTTGACGTGCCAATGAGATTGCCTATCTACACATGGTCATCTTCAATCTTGACGTATACCTACGCTGCAAAAAACTGTTACACGACATGCGACGTTCCGTGAGCAATGGTGAAAGAATACCTTTTTTCGTTTGTCGGAATGCCCGACACCGATAAATAACTTGTGCATGCGTTTGTCCCAGTAATCCAATTATGTTCATGAAAAAAAAACGTAACATATGCAATGCACAATAAATCGATGTTTAGTTACTCCGTAATTAGGAGGAACCACTAGAAAGTGCCCGAGCCCATACACCACCCTATGGTATCTCGACTTTCTATCAGTAAGTTTATGCACCATCTGACACCTTTGGTGACAGTTTATCGTATTTCGTCATTGATGGGATTATGTGGTGAGAGTACACACCTGCTCTGGCAGATTGGGCATGTATTGGGCTGTCCAAAAATAATACCACACTACGTGTAAAATGCACAAGAAGTGAACCGCTGAATGGGCTGGTAGGTGAAGAACAAAAATTAAAATTCGGCATTACCCATCTCACGATGACTGCCGGTGGTAATTCGTTTATCGTTGAATCAATATAGCCATGTAACGTACTGGTACCGTCGAAAAGAGTTATGCATGAGGCTTCGTATACTGCAGCGGGACTCTTCTTTCGCGCTTCCCAAAGAACACTCGACGCCTTCTAACGCTGCCTCCGCGTAGTCTTCGCATGGCCTCCGAAATGCGTGCCGTGCCGGTGCGTGCGAACTCTTAGAAACGCGTCAGGCGGCAACCGTGTTTCTCTCTCGCGCTTCTTTCTGGACGCGCAGCGCCATCTGGTAGCGCAGCCGAGTAGTCCGCGCGTGGACTCCGAGGCGACAAGCGCGACGCGCCGATTCGTGCGAACGCTGAAAATTGTTCCCTCCTTCACCGTACGCTCAGTGGCACATACTCAGTAACCAAAGTTAGCGAGAGGTTCATTGAAGAGCGGAACATACACAGTGCATTCGTGGCGCAACTCGCTAAGGCGTTGACATTAATTGAAAAGCGACACAGACCCGGAGCATTTGTGGCGCAACGTGCGAAAGCGTCGGGATGATGTTATCGAGGAACCCTTGTGAGAGACGTGCTCGATACCTCTCAGTTTTGGAGAAATTTGTGATCTCTTTCGTGCTTGTTGAGCGGCACATTCCCGGTGGCACATTACCCAAGTTGGCGTCTAAGACGCTCACTGAAGCACGGCACACACCTTCCCAGTGACCCGAGGTGGCATCAAAGAGGTTAATTTAGGATCCAATAGAGGGTTGTAGCGCCGAAAAAGACAACATATAGCAAGCGAGACGGGACAGGCGCATTTGTTGGGGAGCTAGTTGGTGCATGTTTCCAGAAGAGGGTTGCAGCGCCGGAAAAGACAACACATAGCAAGCTAGACGCGTGTCCCATCTCGCTTGCTATGTGTTGTCTTTTTCGGTGCTACAACCCTCTTCTGGAAACATGCACCAACTAGCCCCCCAACAAGTATTACTCAGTTCATTTAGGGCCAGCACAGACAGTCTTGTCCTATACCCAGGGCTCCAAGCCAGCGTCATATAATTTTCTCGAACAGCGGTGCCTATAGCCGGTCCCACATCTTGCAGTTATCCATATCGGCGTGAAATAGGTTCGTTGAAGACCGGCACATATGTGCAGACGGACACGCACTCAATTTCTCAAGTTGGTCCGATGGTTGGCTCTCTCAGCAAAACAGCCCGATGCATTACCCATTCGACCCGCCTACCCAGTGACCTGGGTAAATGGGAAAACGGAATACGGTCCCTGCGCTCTTCTCGTCTGTGTTTGTATTGCGCAGCACCTTGCTTAACGATGTACGACCGACTCGCCCAGCAACATGCACGTTATAGATACAAACATACACAGATAGATATTTGGCCCCCGGAAAGTGCTGGTTCAAATAACTCGATGATAAAATGTTGGTTGTATCTCCCTCTTCTGTATATTTCTCCCTATTTCCTGTTCATTATTCCCTAATTTCGTATCTTATTCGTACCGTATTTCACGCGCAACTATTTCGACCTTGCATTTTTTAGCGTGGACACTTGTCTGACCCTTTCTTTCTTTTTTGTGGAAGTAGTTACAAGATAGCTTGTTCTCCTTTCAAAAAAGAAAGCCGGCAGATCCCAAGCCCTGATGGAATCGTTGTTATGCGAAACAATGTGAGGGAAGCTTACCAAGTTAACGAAACGGCCATGAGAGCACCAAGACGTAGGTGGCTGTTTTATGACCTACATGACACACACGTCACGATATTCATGTCACCACCCATTATTCATGTTTGTCAAACACTATTGTCATACTATACCAATTTTGGCACATACCAAGTAAACGAAACGACCATGAGAGCAATAAGACGTAGGTGGCTAGATAGATAGATACTGTCAAAGTAGCAAATGCCCGCAAAGAAACGCTTCGCCCTTAACACACCTTTTTTCTATAACTTTTTTTTTTTCATTTAACCCCCGGCTTCTCGGCCGACCTCCCCCCGGTGGGAACGCGCCATGGTATAGAAAGCAGGCAAGCCAGGTCACAAATACGGGGGGAAAAAGGGAAGAATTCTCTTTTGAAATCAGCAAAGAAGTTCTTGCTTTCAAAATCATTTGCATGGCTATTTGCTAAATTCTCAGTGACACGATATTCAGTCCACGTTAATCTATCGCAAATATTTGCATTATTCTTGAAGTTGTTGACGGTAATCGAAGTCATTTCAATGCCTCTGAATTAGCCCTCCAGTTTTCAAGCCACATATTTCCTTCTTTTTATGATTTTCGCATTTCTTTTAATTACTCTGTTTTACATTATTTTGACAATTGCAGTTTGTCATTGTTTCACTTTCTCTAATACACTTACGCGTACACCACGCTTTCTATAAGCTTGGCTCTTTAGCGAAATCCCCATAGTGCGTAAGCGCTTTGTTTTGAGAAGCCAAAGCAGTACCAACCCTGCCATCCGTAACGGTCGTGAAAGCCACTCCTCTTCCATTCGAGGCAATGAGACGTACTATTATTTTTGCTTATTTATTCCAAGAGCACGATCGAACCACGACATTTGAAATCGGTCTCGAGTGGCGCTATATCTTTCTAACGTCAGTTTCGAAATCGGTTCGTTCAATACGTGCAAATTTGAACATCGCGCAGCACTTTCCTCTAAAAGGTCAAGTACTTGTTCTCCGTTTTATTTTTGTTTCTCCTTCTTTGAGACGAAGTTTTGCCTCAGGAGTTCCTATACAAACACGTGAAAACCCGGAAATCTATTTTCTGGCAATTCGCTGCACACAATTTGAGGAGGTTTGTTGCATGTCAAAAAGAAAGCTAAAATCTACCTAATACAAAGAAAGCAGATTCCCGATGAGGCCATCATTCTTTTTCTATCTATCTATCTATCTATCTATCTATCTATCTATCTATCTATCTATCTATCTATCTATCTATCTATCTATCTAGCTATCTATATATATATATATATATATATATATATATATATATATATATATATATATATATATATATCATCATCATCATCATCAGCCTGATTACGCCCACTGCAGGGCAAAGGCCTCTCCCATACTTCTCCAACTACCCCGGTCATGTACTAATTGTGGCCATGTTGACCCTCCAAACTTCCTAATCTCATCTGCCCACCTAACTTTCTGTCGCCCCCTGCTACGCTTCCCTTCCCTCGGAATCCAGTCCGTAACCCTTAATGACCATCGGTTATCTTCCCTCCTCATTACATGTCCTGCCCATGCCCATTTCTTTTTCTTGATTTCAACTAAGATGTCATTAACGCGCGTTTGTTCCCTCACCCAATCTGCTCTTTTCTTATCCCTTAACGTTACACCTATCATTTTTCTTTCCATAGCTCGTTGCGTCGTCCTCAATTTAAGTAGAACCCTTTTCGTAAGCCTCCAGGTTTCTGCCCCGTACGTGAGTACTGGTAAGACACAGCTGTTATACACTTTTCTCTTGAGGGACAATGGCAACCTGCTGTTCATGATCTGCGAATGCCTGCCAAACGCACCCCAGCCCATTCTTATTCTTCTGATTATTTCACTCTCATGATCTGGATCAGCAGTCACTACCTGTCCTAAGTAGATGTATTCTCTTACCACTTCCAGTGCCTCGCTACCTATCGTAAACTGCTGTTCCCTTCCGAGACTGTTAAACATTACTTTAGTTTTCTGCAGATTCATTTTTAGTCCCACCCTTCTGCTCTGCCTCTCCAGATCAGTGAGCATGCATTGCAGTTGGTCCCCTGAGTTACTAAGCAAGGCAATATCATCAGCGAAGCGCAAGTTACTAAGGTATTCTCCATTTACTCTTATCCCCAATTCTTCCCAATCCAGGTCTCTGAATACCTCCTGTAAACACGCTGTGAATAGCATTGGAGAGATCGTATCTCCCTGCCTGACGCCTTTCTTTATTGGGATTTTGTTGCTTTCTTTATGGAGGAGTACAGTGGCTGTGGAGCCGCTATAGATATCTTTCAGTATTTTTACATACGGCTCGTCTACACCCTGATTCCGCAATGCCTCCATGACTACTGAGGTTTCGACTGAATCAAACGCTTTCTCGTAATCAATGAAAGCTATATATAATGGTTGGTTATATTCCGCACATTTCTCTATCACCTGATTGATAGTGTGAATATGATCTATTGTTGAGTAGCCTTTACGGAATCCTGCCTGGTCCTTTGGTTGACGGAAGTCTAAGGTGTTCCGGATTCTATTTGCAATTACCTTAGTAAATACTTTGTAGGCAACGGACAGTAAGCTGATCGGTCTATAATTTTTCAAGTCTTTGGCGTCGCCTTTCTTATGGATTAGGATTATGTTAGAGTTCTTCCAAGATTCCGGTACGCTCGAGGTCTATATATATATATATATATATATATATATATATATATATATATATATATATATATATATATATATATATATATATATATATATATATATATATATATATATATATATATTTAAGATCTCGAGAAAAAAACACTTAAGCATCAAGTTTGCAAATCTATAAATCAGCAATCAAAAAGAAAGACAGCAGACTTGCGTGACCTTGCATGATATACCAATAATTTAATCATTTGTCAGTAGCTCGTTTGCGAAACGCTTGTGAGCACTGTAGCGAATTCCCGTAATCTGTGCAGTAAAAACGCATGCACAATACATTATTTTCTTCCGTTATTTGCGTGTGAAATTTTCTGAATTTATTTATTTATTTAATTTATTTATTTGCTTGTTTGTTTGTTTTCAGAAACTGCAGCTCCATTCAGGGCTATTGCAGTAGTAGTGTACTACAATTACAAGAAACAGAGAAAGCAAAGTAGAACATTTTTAAGAAAGCAGGACAGTGTACTCGTACAAAATCTGACAGTTCCAATTCACGAACAGAACCGGCTAGATCGTTCCAGCATTCGACAAGTATCGGGAAGTAACTGTGTTTTAAAATGTTAGTGCGCGCAAAGAAAGGCTTTAGGTTGTGGCTTGTGGCAACGTCTGGTTGGTAAAACACTGGCATACGCGAGGTAATTATCAGCGGATAGTCGACGAGACGAGTGTACAATTGAGCACAGTAGTTTAGTGGAATAGGTATGCCACCTGATGAAATAAATTCAAATAATTTATTACGGACGAGGGCGAGAAATTACGACCGTAGCGATGACAAATTAAACGAACTGCCTTCCTTTGTACAGGTTCAATGTGAAACCAAACAACGAGGGACCAAAGAATTTTCAGCCCGAATCTGCTGTGCCGGTTTCCTCGTAACCACTATCAGCACTAGATTTCCTAAGGAGAGCAGACGCTATCGCTACCAAGACATTCCGACTACGCTGACTTCGCGATGCCCGCCTTGAGTTGTCATAGTCAGCACGATCCGATCCCACAATGACGGGAACACTGAAGCAATTTCTAGCTGATTTGAAAACAAAAGTCATCCTAGCTATCGAAGGTATCGAGAAATGTAACGCAGGGCGGCAGTTTAGCGTTAAAAGGATACTAAAGCAAAAGTTTATGTCGAGCTAGATTATTCGTCTAGCAGTCTATCTACAGTTTTCTTCATGGCGAAATGTCACTTGGTTGTGCAGTACGTTGCCACCGAAGGTCCCGCCGCTGCTCCTCAATGTGAGCCGCCCGCGCGAAAACGGAGGATTTCGCGTAATCTTCCACGTGACCTTCCTCTGTAGCGCTCTCTCTGAATCACCCAGTGCTGGCGTCACGGGAGAGGTGCCTAGTTCACAATAGGTAGCGCCACTATAATTTCTCCATGTTGATCATTTTTTTCTCGCTTAAAGAAGCACGTGCTCTCGATACCAATGACGAATTCGTTTTTGCAGAAGAATAATCTTTTCATGTAGCTCTAATCAACCTTTCAGTTCAGTGTCCCTTCAACGAGGCCAACTTCGACGGTTAGTGATAACTAGAGGGGGTCCTTGTTGCGTTCCCACTTTCAATGAGCGCGTCATTTTGAACGAACTCGATGGCACCCTAGATGAGTTTCTGCGGGAGGGACATCTCTGACAAGGAACTCTCTTCCCGACAGTGCAACTGAATAGGACGACGACGAACTCAGGTGCAAATTATCATCAAAGGAAGTGCCTTTAACGCGAGCTTTAGGTTCCGGTGTCGTCGTTCCTTTTGTCTTACGTGTTTCGTTCGCGTTGTAGTTTACTTTCCTCTTAAGATTTTCTCACGCATGTTATACACGAATTAACGCATTTTTGTCAATTCTTGCAGCCCCGAGTATTATCCCTGAATTACAGTAAAACCTCGTTATAACGAAGTTCAAAGGAAACTTGAATTACTTAGTTCAGTAGATTACTTCATTATATTCATTATTTGATGCACTGCGCCCTGAACCTCTATCTGGATTTCAAGGTGAATTTTTAACTTACTTCGTTATATCCATTGTTTCTTTATATGCCATTTCGTTATAACGAGGTAAGACTGTATATACGAACCCGTATTATATGCTCGTTTTTGCGGCGCTATATCACTCTGATCTCCTTCAAATACCGTAACAGGTACAGTTTACAGATAGATAATATCTGCTTTTGGTGCATAGTTACTGGCTTGTAAACTTTTTGTGAAACAATTTTTGAACTGATTTGTAATTTGTTTTGCACTTACGAATGTGCAACAATTCCTTTAAAAGAATTTCAGCAAATAAATTAATATCATGCCTCTGCAAACGTATAATTCCGCTTTTTTTCTCTCACGTGCAGCAAATTTCATTCAAATCGGTTGAGCGGTTCTCTAAAGAGAGCATTCGAATAGCGAAATCGTAGTTGGCCCCGAGCTAAAACTTCCCCTTAGGTTAATAAGGAAACTAAGAAAGTGAAACACAAGGTAGAAAAGGGAGCGAATTTGTCAATACAATGTCAGCCGTGTAGATTTAGAATTCTCGCGGTAAAATGCCTTCGAATGCGTTGCACGGCGGTTCTTTGTCATTCCTTTTTTTTTTCTTTTCTTCGTGAGCCTTCCAAGCGTTCCTTTTCTTTTTTTTCTGATACATTCCTCTCAAATCTTTGGTTGTAAAAAGGTCCGAAAGACGGCACTTGCGCGTGTAACTGGCGTTCAAGAAATATCGTTCTCACTTTCTTTGAGAAAAGCTTTTAAGCTCCTTACCGCTCAATTTATCACAAATCATGAGAGCCTCCAAGGCTCTGTTGCTTTTACTTTTATCTTCGGCGACCAAAAAATAAAAAAAGCTCAGCGGCTTTTAAAAATGCAGATGTTTTCAGAAAACAGGCATTACGTTTGCGTTTTTATTCTTCTCAGTACCATGTCTGTATGTCTGCCTGTCTGTCTGTCTATCTATCTATCTATCTATCTATCTATCTATCTATCTATCTATCTATCTATCTATCTATCTATCTATCTATCTATCTATCTCTCTATCTATATATCTATCAATATATATATATATATATATATATATATATATATATATATTTCCCTCAAATCGATCCGAGCCTTACATCTATAGCACAACTTGTAACTTTTTACATGGTGTCGGAGCTCTTTGTCACGTGACTCATTGTTTCCGTTTTACCACTCTGATACACTACTCCGGCCCGGCGCAAGACGCGCCTACATGTATCGGAACTTTCCGGAATGCTGTCGCCAATTCTACAGCGAAAGAATCTTGTCTACACGGCGGCCGCATTTCGATGGGGGCGAAATGCGAAAACACCCGTGTGCTTAGATTTAGGTGCACGTTAAAGAACCCCAGGTGGTCGAAATTTCCGGAGTCCTCCACTACGGCGTGCCTCATAATCAGAAAGTGGTTTTGGCACGTAAAACCCCATAATTTAATTTTAGAATCTTGTCTAATCAGACTGAGTGCGCGAGGATAGCACTGGTGTACATTCTGGAAAGTGCGCGAGCAACAACGATTACGCTGCAATGTGCTATGAGTCGCGCATAAATAGACGAAGAACGTAGCCCGTAGAAGAGATCGCCACGACTGACGAGCTGTGCTTGCCACTATCGCTGTGCTTTCAGTGTGACTTTGTTGTGTGTGGGCACACGTTCAACAAATAAATTGCTAGATTGGTGACTCGTGATTTTCGGCACTGCCTTATTTTTGCAACACCAACCTGACGTGACGATGTTCTCCTGGGACCCGCAGGTAACCCCCCTCAAGAGCATAGTCGCTTTGCAAGTCCCTCATTGTTGCTGATTTCTTCTTTATTACATGTGAAAAGAATGGAAAGTTTGGCCACAGGCAGGTCCGGCTATACCAAAATTATTAGAACGGAAAGCAACAAAAAACAAAAAGAAAGGTAACGAAACTAGCACAACACCGTGAAAAGTATATAAGCGTATGGCAGAACACTAACTGACTGATATGTTACGAACTTCAAAAACCAACAAGAACACAAGACGAGAACTGACTCACGTGACTGCAGGTTCTGCGAGGACACGAGGAGGCAACAACACGTGACGACACAGATACAAGCGCAAACCTTCGACTGAATTTTATTGGTCGGCAGACTGAAGTTTATGTCCAGGTAAGATATGACGTACTTGCGGTTATAGTGAAAAGAAAATAAGACATTTAAACAAGGAAGCCCATTGTAACGGACGATGGCACGCATTAGTATAGTCAAGCGAGTGAGAGAGAGGAGAGAGAGAGAGACTTTGTTGTCAGGAAAGACAGAGAGGTCGACCTGAGCTGGTGCGCCCTAGTCTGCTACCCTGCAGTGGAAAGAGGGAAAGGGAGTGAAAGTAGTGGGATGAATGATGATGAGGAGGAGGAGAGAAGGAGTGAGCGCTTGTGTTGATTAGACAGCGACCAAAACGGCGGAGGAACGGTGGGGCAACAAAAGACATAATAGCCCAACAAGATGGGCAGAGAGTAGCCAGTTACGGCAGCAAACTTTACGACAGATAGGCTAGCTCTTTTTACGTAAACGCTATATGGATGCATATGCATCAGTGAGCCATTCGATTTGCAGAACATTAATTCCGGAAGCCTTAATTGTCTCTCTTCTCGTCCGGTTTTGGGGGTTGCCGATCTCTGCGCAATTTTCAAGGATACGCAACTGGCTGACTGCAGAATTCAATTGAAACGAACATGCGCAGCTTCTCGAGACGACAAATGGGTACAATATCGTAACAAAATATTTACATACAAGCACGGTTTACAGCGTAGTCAAATTGGTGATTTGGATCAGTTGATTATGCACTGCGAAATGATGTTTTTGGGTTATAATTAAGACGCGGACAAAGAAAGGGAGTGTGTCCTGTACCCTGCCGTTCTTTGTCCGCGTCTTCAAGCGCAAAAAGCATCACATCGTAGGGAAGCCAAGGTGGCGGAAGAGAGACACGAGCAATATTTGGCCAGTCGTCGTCTTCCTCCCCTTCGTGTAAGTAAAGAGACGCATACTTTCGCAGCCCTAATAGGAGCGCCGCTCAGTGCCTGTGGAGAGAGGGAAGGAAGAGGATAGAAGAATGAAGGAAGGAATAGAAGGGGAAGCTGGCGTCCCATAGCGGTTTGATTCCATCATCGCGCTTTTAATTCTTTCTTTTTTTTTTTAGTATGACCGATTGAAGAAGACAATGACAACAGCCAAAGTCAGGAAAATCCGGGAATGTTCACAAGGAAAGCTTCGCCTCGGAATACTGCTCGTTTTGTTGTCACTTAGAATTCGACGACTTTATCGTTCACTTCTTATATTGGCTTCTAAGATTCTTGCGATCTCCGCCTAATACGTTTCTCATGAGGAACATCTGGCATCAAGAAGACGCTTTTCTAATAGATATCGACTGCGGACTCCAGAAGCTTGATTTGAGCGGGTGCGCTTAACGTCTGTGGAGACTGCCCCATCTCCGCTTTGCTAATGAAAACTGTTTGATTAAGCGGTAATTAAGTCCCCGCAAAGGCTGCCGTCGCCGTGCCTTTCGCCGCAGTAAGTGCAAGAACAAACTGCACACGGCACCATTCGCGACGACGATTTCCTATTTCCGAAAGTGCGACCGTCCCACTGATTCGATAACGGAATGCCGCACAGTCAGCGCATGGCTCTAAATTAAAAGGCACGCACTATCAGCACGAGGTCGCAGCATCTGCTCAGAAATAAAGAGCGGAAATACGCAAATTACGGAAGGTTAATCACCGCGCGATGAATTTTCATTCGCGAAACGACGACGAACTACCACGACCGAGGGCGCGCATAAATGTGGCGCTATTGCCACCCTGCAACCGTTCCTTATATTTAAAACAAGTATCTCAGAACCAATACAAAAAAGGTAAATGATATGGAACGCAAGAAGCCGCTTTCCATGTTCCGGTTCAAGGACTCTTAATAAATCGAATCATTTGTTTTACTTGCAAATAGAGAATTATGCGCTGTGTCTGCACCGGTCGCCGTAACCTTGTCTGAAGCCCTTCGTGCGTCATACAGGGACCTGAATGTTTTGCTGTGCGCGTTGGAAAAAAGATTCTGCGCACACCGCTGCACTGTTCTTGCTCGAGTTTCGCAGAAAGATCGCATTTTGGAGTCTATGCTGTTTAGCCCAACACTCGGCAGAGTTAATTGCCTGTATTTCAAGAAACAATTGCAAGTTTGACCTTCGCCTATGGGGAGGCGAGCTGCTGCCGCGAATGCGCAAGCATAAACTTGTGTCGCCACCTGTCGTCATCTGCAGGAAGCAGCGTTTCAGCGAGGCCAGTCGCATGTTCCAGGAGCGGGCAACACGCGACATCCCTGCCTGAAACGCTGCTTTCTGCAGCTATCGGCAGGCGGCGACACAAGTTTATGCTTGTGCCGTCATGCCGTCATGGCAGCAGCTCGCATTAAACGAAGTTAATTTTGCAACTTTTTGTTTAAAAAGCAGGCAATTAACTCTGCCAAGTGTTGTACTAAACGACATGTATAGACTACAAAATGCAATCTTTCTGCAAAATTTGAGCAAGAGCAGTGCAGCGGTAAATGCAAAATCTTTTTTCCAGGAGGCGCGGCAAAATATTCAGGACCCTGTATGCATAACCACGAAACAAGGAAAAACCAGAAAAGGCAGGCAATGACACGAATGTGAGTAGTAGAAAATTCGTATGTAATGGTCGTTAGTTGCTGACAAAGAGAGACACGCAAGCACATGTAATGCTAAAGATGAATTCTTGAGTTTTGCTAGTCATAGTCGCGATCTCCTTATGAGGCACGCCGTAGTGGGGTTCTCTGGATCAATTTCGACCAGCTGGAGTTCTTTAACGTGCGCCTAAATAAGTACACGAGCGGTATCTGTTTTTTTTTCTTCTGCTTCTTGATTTTGTTCCTTGGTTGTAGTTTTTTTTTGCATTTCACTCCCACTAAAATGCGTCCGACGCAATTCAGATCGAACCTCTATCTATCTATCTATCTATCTATCTATCTATCTATCTATCTATCTATCTATCTATCTATCTATGTATCTATCTATCTATCTATCTATCTCTCTCTCTCTCTCTCTCTCCCTCTCTCTCTCTCTATATATATATATATATATATATATATATATAATGGCTCTATACCTATCTATCTACATATCTATCTTCTGGATGCTGTCTTGCCGAGCAGGCAACGTCGAACTCATGTATGTGCTGCTGGTTGTCGTCTCGCCCAGTAGACAACTTGTGTCACTGGGATTGGCGCCACTAGCTATGTGCCTGGGCACGTTAAATCAAATCGATATATTATTGTTCGCGCGTCCGATTGTATTCACGACCTGAGAAGCGCGCATACCCACAATTATAGTTACCTAAAGGAGAAGCACGCTTTACAGTAAAGACCGTAACTGTCGAAGTTGTGATGTTATGATACCAATTAAGAAGCAGAAGAGGACGAACCGGCGCAACATATAAGAACTGTAGAGACACGTAGAATAATAGAATGAAGAGAGGGGGAAAGAAATGAGAAGATAAATGTTTTCGCGGAAAAAGAAAGCACGTCCGTTCGGGGAAACGTGATCCGTGTCACTGGCTATCGGCTCAATCCCGCTGATTGAAAAGGAAACCGTAAGAATCCACCGGGATGACTGTGCTCCAGGCACTGCGCAACCCAAATGGGACATACGAGACTCGTTGTGGCTCACATTTCCACGGTCTCATCGGAAGCGTCTTATGTCGGGGAAACCTCAAGTGGGACGGACATGATCCTCGGGAGGGCTTCCCGGCTAGCTTTCAATTGCTACGTTTCCGTTCGTTACGCCTAGTGTAACGTTTAATAGGGACGTTCTCGCTTTCTGTATGAAGACGCGGGGGAGGGTGGAGCTGTTTCGGGCACCGAACAGTTTATTAGAACATGACAAGGTCGTTCGGTGGAGTAATGAACTCGACGGTTGTCGTACACAAATCTAGGAAAAAAAGGCGCGTCGGTGAATCCTTTCGCGAGGGCGGTGACGGCTTGTCCCGTGTTAGACTACATCCTGAAAGGCTCCTGCGCTCCCTGATTACTTTCCTACAGTTACAACGACTGCACTACGCGAGAAATGATAACAACTATTGAAACGTAGTCACAGTGTTCCCTTCATTCTAGAGAGAACATGTTTCACAAACAGTAGACTTTGCGTAGAAATGTGATTGATTGATTGATTGATTGATTGATTGATTGATTGATTGATTGATTGATTGATTGATTGATTGATTGATTGATTGATTGATTGATTGATTGATTGATTGATTGATTAAACTCGACAAATGATGTATAGTCGGCGTAATAAGCAGTACAATTTCCACTTCCTACACCTCTTCCAGCGCCTTTTACGATACCTACATCCAGAACAGCTTACGCTCTAAGGAAAGCTTGCACCCTTTGGACCTCCCTATCTGTTCCGCAAATAATATTCTTCCTTTATCTTTCGCGCTTTCTTTTATTTAACGCTGCGTGCCCGGTATTTCCAGGACATATGCGTTATAAGCATGAGAGAGCATTTTTTACAGGAAGGTTTCCAAGCGGAGAAGTTAAAAAAATAAAATGCGAACAAACCAGATGAAGATTATCGTTTGGCAACAAGATACGCGCCAAGGGGTGTATATATATTCATTTCTTTAGAGTGTAAAACTGCTGAGACCTGAGGAAACCGGTAGACATTCATGCTACGGAAAAACAGACGTGCAGACATCGACACTACTAGGAGCAAACAGGAAAACATAGTCCTCTCCACATAAGATAATCGGCGTTTCTGGGGTCCTGTTAGTTCCTACTTCGTCCTTGTTTGTACATACGTCTGCCTCTTTTGGAACCTGAATTCAGAGCAACGTCATTGATATGCTACCTACGACACGTTTGAAAGAAACATACACGTTGTCTCCCTGTATGACGGCAGCGTCACAACAACCACCACGGTGGCAACGGCGACGTGATGACAACTACGCTAACGAGGCATGAATACAACGATGGAGGCACGAAGGCAACACTAATTTGACTGATATCTAATACAGCGGTGAGCTCTCCTTACGGGACGGAAGCTAAATAAGACTGATCCGATGAATGGGACGCCGTGAACGCCGGTGATTTACATAGCGTTGATTTATCTCTTTTCGGTCAACTAATCATGAATGTGTTAGCTATTGCACGAGCTTAAGAGACTCCAAATCCCATCATCAGTCATTCGACTCTTTCTTTATGCCAAGTCTTTCCTTTGTATCTTTCTTAACGTTTTAAACTTAATCTTTCTTAAGGTTAACCTGTCCATGTCACTGAATAAGTCACCTACAACATTCGACAATATTTACTCTGTTTAACGTCTATTGAAAGAAAGAAATAGTCAAAAGTCAACGATAGCCATGCCCTTATCGCATTGAAGTAAATTGCTTAGAACGAAAAGTTACAGAACCCAGTCACCATCCATCGTCTTCTTGGTGGTCGTGTGCCACCCACCATCGCTGGAGTGGTATGGAATAAAAATGTCCAGCCAGGATAACCAAACTGTCTGCTGTGCAAGTTACAGATACGCGAGTCTCACAGGAAACGGTGAAACAAAAACGAATTGCGATAAGAAAAGAACAGCAAAAACCGATAAATTACTTCGCTTTTTTTCTTTCTTTTTTTTCTCTCCAATAGGATAAGAATTGCCCGACATGACTGCTGTTTTACTTGTACCAGAAGCCCTGAGGATATATCGCGGAATATGTGGCCGAAGCAACAACAATAAATAAAGAAATAAAAAAACCATACGCATCACGCAAAGCCAGCCGAGCGAGAGAACGCGGCCCCGCGATTATGTTTCCAGAACCACGCGGTGCTTTCGTAATTTCCTGCTACAAATAAATCAGAAATATATACACAAGGAAGCCAAAAATGAAAACAACTAACGGCTCCGGGGTCGGTTCGCGCCATTGCCGAAAGGGTCCCGTTTAAAACGATTGCGAAAGTAACGGCGTGATTCTGCCTCTTTAGATTGGTGCAGCACGCCTGGGACGCGGTGAGCAGGCCACTGCAATGCGCCCCAAGCGTTTGCCCGTCTTTCTACAGTGTGAAAGTCAATATTACAGCTTAGACCTAGGCGAGAGGGTCGCGCCCACTCGTGCAGCAAATAACTAACAAGCACACTGGTAATGACACACCCCTACATGGACGTTACAATGTTGTCTGCTAACCCGTCTCCAAAATAGAAAAAAAAAACGCGGTGAGGTGTGATCTGCTTACGAAGCAACGCTTTGACATCGCAAGTCTACTTCTGCAACATCGTCGTTCGTAAACTTAGAAAACAAGAATACTGACACTCTATACCACATTAACTTTACAATGTCGTATGCTTACACCAGTCGAATACAGAAGAGAAAAAACGCTGCGCCCCGTCGCCTGTTTAGAAATGAACGTATCGGCATTGCTCCTTCTTCAATATCGTCTATTTTAAAGCTGTTCTCCACAGCAGACGATGCTTCTCACGCGCATGCGCACAACGCGTAAAACCGCATACGAAAGTGCATCGACATATGGTCACTGTTCTATAGTTTGGTCATGACAGTTTCGTAGGTGCCGCAACGATGCACCGTTTCAATCGGGGGTAGTGTGGAGGTAAAATATACCGGAAAAAGAAATCGTCGTGCGTGCAAGTTGCAGAAGTCGAGCACAAAGCGGGACGCCCTTTTAAAACGAAATCAAGGCATGGGGAAACGGTTAATTTATCGTCTCTCGCGGGCCGCAAAGGGCAAGAAGAAAGAAACATAATAACTGTATACCGACAACCCTTAGTTTAGCAATTTAAATCACCTTCGTGCCTCGAGCGGCAGTTTGTTTTGTTGTTGTCATTAAATAAAAATGAATAGAAGACAGACAAACAAAACTTGAACCTTGATTCACCGTTCTCCTGAATCTGAAAGACGACTTCCGCGAGTAGTTAGGTGGCAAACTATATACAAAAGCAAATAACACAAAACAATCTTGGCAATTTTTCTTTAAACGCATGGTATTTACTTGCGCGAGCAAAATGGAACTGTTCAGTACACAAGCGAACTGATCGCATTAGTAAGGTTCGGAGCGGAAACTTAACGTGTTGTCTCTGTTTGCAAATGTCAAATGACTCCGCCCGTGACAGCAATTTAAATTTCGTTTTTTAGCGGCTTAGCAGCCTTACAAAGACCGTGACGCCCCAAGGAACCGGCATATTGGCTCTGTACAGTAAATCAAGGTCATTTGGCAGTGCGGAATAAAAAGCTGAGCGTTTGCTAGTAATGATCAGGGACTTGGGGATGGTTTGGGTGAAACATTTAAATATGTTTCTAAGCACAAAACAAGAAGGGGGATACTCTCAAAGCCAGAAAAAGCCAATGATGAAAAAGTTGTATTCACTAAAATAGAACTGTAGCTGCACCATTGTGAGCGCAGACTTGAAGCGTGCGGCGCTGCCAGATGAGACGTCACCTTAATAGAAGTCAGTTTCAGGACAGACACCTATCCCCTGTTTCCGAGCCACAAAAGAAAACAAAAGAAATACAGTCAAAAACCTCTTTAGAAAAGTGCTTGCGACCTCCGAAATTCTCCGTTATACAGGTAACTTTGCTAAAAATATCGCGAACTGCAGCGCTCCCTGTAGAGCACTCAAAGCTATCTCAACAAGAGACAATGTTTATTTAACATGTATTCAGGAAGCTTAGTGGAATAGCTCACTCTTTTGTGCGTGCGTGCGTGCGCGTGTGCGTGTGCGTGTGCATGTGCGTGCGTGCGTGCGTGCGTGTGTGTGTGTGTGCGCGTGTGCGTGTGTGCGTGTGTGTGTGTGTGTGTGTGTGTGTGTGTGTGTGTGTGTGTGTGTGTGTGTGTGTGTGTGTGTGTGTGTGTGTGTGTGTGTGTGTGTGTGTGTGTGTGTGTGTGTGTCATCTGGTGCAACGTGCGACCGCAGCTGTCCTTATTGCGGCGTCATCAATTGCGACGTTTTGGTCAGCCATCGCACCCGCAGCTGTGTTACAAGCAAGCACCGTGCTTGTCGAGCGATTCTCGGAGCAGTGCAGCAGGACATCGGCAAGCTTTTAAGAGGAAGCTTTAGCTCGGGTGCTCCTATCTAAATACACGTAAAATGAGAATTCGTTTTTCTCGGCAACCACTGCACCAAATTTTATGAGGATTGTTGCATTTGAAAGAAAAACTCTAGCGACTGTTGATTTCGAATTTTTGATTTAGGTTGTAGATTTTTTATTAAAAATTAGCAAAATGTGAAAATTTTCAAATAACAAAACTGTCAAGTTTACAACTCTGTAACTCAGCAGTCAAAAATGAAAATGCAATTCTGTTAGTTGCATCTAAAAGAACATTTCAAACGGACAAAATTTATATGTTACACATGAATCTCAAAAGAATTTTGTAATATGGAAATACAGCTTTTGCAGAACCCTTCTAAACAACGTAACAAATTCACGTAAGATGTAAAATTACATATCGAGTTTGTCCGCTTTCAATTATATAATAGATGCCGTTCACAGAACCACAATATCTGTTCTTGATGCAGAGCTATGAGTTCGTAAACTTCGTGCTTCTATATTATTTTTTTCAAACTTTCGCATTTTTGAAAATTCTTGCAACAATATTCAAGCCCTAAATCGAAATTCCGCTTCCAACAGTCACTAGAATTTCTCTTTCTCACTCAAATTCAACAAATTTCATTAAAATCGGTCCAGGGGTTATCTCAGAAAAACGTTCTTGCGTTTTACATGTATTTGAATAGGCCACGTAGGAGTTGGGCCCAAGCTCACTCTTAAAAAGTGCGACGCTGGCGCTGCCGAAGAAGCACATACCCACCGCCGAGTCCCAAGTTGAACAGGAGGCAGGCCGTCACCTGGAGACAGCTCCAGACGAACACCTTCCCTAATCCATTCCGTCTGAAACGTATCTTCCGCGATAAGCATCAGGAGCACACGTGCAAATTGTGCCAGGAAGGACGAGCAACACAAAAACACATGCTGTGGGAATGCAATGTAGTTATAGGAAGGATGGCAGTTGCTCCGGGGAGCCTGTCGTCGAGGTGGGCCACCGCTCTGCGCAGCTCAGACCTCGGCATCCAGACGTGGGCAGTCCAGCAAGCCCGTGAGGCGGTGTTGAGGCAGGGCCTTGACGTTCCCCCGTAGGAGACCTGAGCCCGGGTCGCGTTAAACCTTGCCGGACGTACAAGAAAGTTGTATCCATCCATCCATGGCGCGGCCGTGGATCGCAGAGCCCAGCTCAGCGGCGTCTATGAAAGCGCGGCGGGGCGCCGCCACTGCGTGTTCGTTGTAAGGCAGCGATTCAGCCCTATGGGGAACCAGCGCTGGAGTTTTCACGATGTCTTCAGCGCCGCCCTGGCGGTCAGAGCGTGCACAATGCAGCCGCTCCCGCGGACGAAAATTGCTACTGGTAGTGGCGTTGCGTGCGCTGAAAGCCGATGGAAAACGAAAGGACGCCGACGATACTGTTGCGTATACAAGTGCCACAACTACGTCGGGATGAGGGAGGATGTATCCTTCTGCGTCTTTCCATCTAAACCCTACGAACAAGAACGGAGGCGGCGTTGGATCCAAGCAGTCAGGCGAGCAGAGTAAGTTCCTGTCTTGTCGCCCTGTCGAGCGGTGTCGGGCTGGTTTCTAAATGGAATTTCGCGTGTGTGTTTGGTTTATTCGATAGTGAAGACGGTCAGCCGTGGCAGCCAGTACCAAACAGCAGAATCTGCAGTCGGCATTTCGTCGGAAACAAAATGAGCAATAGCATGCACCATCCGGTATATGTACCAACTATTTTTCCTTCGCAATACCACCGCCAAGCCCCTTCCAATGCCACCCCACCAAGCGAACAATACGAAAGGTAAATATTACCCATTCATTGCCAAGAATTATGCGGGAGGGAAGCTACCTTGTAATACGAGTTGTGTGCGCATACTGCCGGCGCACGCGCGACTAAGCCACCTTTGCGTTTTTAAAAATGCGCATGCGGATGAGGACTAGGCGCTGAGATGCATCCGGTAAATTTATGTAATTAGTGCTAAATGTAGCCAGGGTTGTTACGGGTCAAGCAGCGGACCACTCAAACCTTTGCTTGCGCGAGTCAGCTGATGCGATAAAGCTTTCTTCTCCATTGGCTGCTGTGGCGAAGTAACATCAGAATTTTTTATGTCTAGCCAGAGAAGTATGGAATGTCTTCAGGCCAACTAATACTTCCGAAACCATAGCGCAGCACGACCGGCGCCATAGCTGCTAGATTTGTGAGGCAGGCTGCCACATAAGCATGGCAACGGCACACGGCGCAATCGTTAAAGAAACACACGTGCTCGCCGCGACACACTGTGAAAAAATATATAAAGCTTAAAAAGCTTCTTTCGTCATTTCTTCACTTCGTGGCGCTACTTCTTTACGAAAGCTGTCCACTTGAAGCGGCGCGAAAACGGAAACATACGAACTATAAAACGGCCGCGGACGTGTCGTCTGGTCGAGCGGCTGGAATATACCGCGTTTCGTCGCCAGGGCGGCGTGCAACGCACTCTTTTCGCCGCGCCGCCTATGCAGCGCCGGTTCCCCATAGTGGACGCCTGCATTCTTTCGTTGTGTAGGCAAATTCGTTGTAGTGGTCTTTATTGTAGAGGCACTCACTGTACATGCGAAAAATGAGAATTCGGCCGGCACCTAGTTAATCTATCGCTGTGCGGGTAATTTCGTTATAGAGGTGTTCGTTGTAAAG